>NC_092391.1:27754650-28054650 GCF_030028105.1 Mobula birostris | reverse complement strand
AGAGTTGGGAAGTGTATGGTCATGTACTTTGCTTGAAGGAATAAAAGCATAAACTATTTTCTAAACAGGGAGAAAATTCAAAAATCTGAGGTGCAAAGGGATTTGGAAGTCCTCATGCAAGATTCCCTAAAGGTTAACTTACAGGTTGAGTCGGTGGTGAGGAAGACGAATGCAATGTTTGGCATTCATTTTGAGAGGACTAGAATATAAAAGCAAGGATCTGATGCTGAGGCTTTATAAGGCACTGGCAAGGCCTCACTTGGAGTATTCTGAGCAGTTCTGGCCCACTATATAAAAAAAGATCTGACATTGGAGAGGATTCAGAGGAGGTTCACGGGAATGATTCTGGGAATAAAAGGCTTATCATAAGAGGAGTGTTTGATGGCTCCGGGCCCTTACTCGCTGGAATTTAGAAGAATGGCGAGGGGGGCGGTGGAATCTCATTGAAACATATTGAATGTAGAAAGGCCTGGATTGAGAGGATGTTTCCTATGGTGGGGGTGTCTAGGACCAGAGGGCACAGAGGGAATAGAGGGACGTCCATTTAAAATGGAGATGAGGAGGAATTTCTTTAGCCGGAGGTTGGTGACTCTGTGGAATTTATTGCCACAGGCGACTGTGGAGTCCAAGTCATTGAGTATATTTAAGGCGGAAGTTGATAGGTTCTTGATTAGTCAGGGTGAGAAAGGTTACCCAAGAAGGCAGGAGAATGGAGTTGAGAGGGAAATGGATCCACCATGGTGAAATGGGGGAGCAGGCTCGATGGGCCAAATGGCCTAATTCTGCTTCTGTATCTTACAGTCTACGTCTTTGATCATTCTATGCTCTGATATCTTTTGATGTAGTTCAGTGTCAAATTTTGTTGACCGTACACGATAGGTATTCAGGTTGGGATAAAAAAGTTTTATGTAAGTGCAAGGAGCTGCCGTTCTAGAAAGGGCAAGGTTTTCACAAAAGGATGTTTTGATTTCTGCCCTCATTTAGCATCTGAATCTGTAGTCTTCACTGAAGGCTTCATTGGCAATTAAAATCCTCATCAACTAACCAAGCAATTAGAGCACGTGGGTTCTTGAAGGAGCCCTTAACCAACAGGCACATTGATACTGATCTCCTTACACATCACTGATTTGAAGAAAAGCAGAGGTCTGATCTAATGTGGCCTGTCAGTAAACATCTGGGGTAACGTGTGGAGGTCTTCAGTGCATGGTTCTGATCATACGTATGTTCTGAGCAATTTATAATTAATCTTGGTCTCCCTTAAGGCACATACATCAAACAAAGCGTTTCCTAAAATGTACAAAGCATTACTGCCTTTCATCCAAACCTTGTAAGAGCTGGCACATCTTTGGTTGGGTCTCCTGGGTGTTTTAGCAGCATACAACAGGAAATTCATCCCCTTCATCCCATTTTCATGATCCCAGTCCAGTTAGGTTCATTGTCCTCAACCCAAAAATGCCTCTGTTAAAGGATTCAAGATGATCGAAACGAAGTACAGTGGATTTCGGCTAATCGAGCCATCGGTTGATCAGGGTAGCTATTTACTTGGGACATCTCTTAAGGAACAAAAAATAAATCAGTGAAATAGCTGAGATTCCCTTCATTTATTTGTGATAATATGCCACTTAATAGAGGCAAGAGACTAATGTCAGGCAGTTTCCAATTAGCGTCAGTCGTGTCCACTTTTGTGGATGTTAGACACCATACCGTACTTACATAGAATAGTACAGCACAGTACAGGCCCTTCGGCCCATAATGTTGTGCCGACCCTCAAACCCTGCCTCCCATATAACCCCCCACCTTAAATTCCTCCATATACCTGTCCTAGTAGTCTCTTAAACTTCACTAGTGTATCTGCCTCCACCACTGACTCAGGCAGTGCATTCCACGCACCAACCACTCTCTGAGTAAAAAACCTTCCTCTAATATCCCCCTTGAACTTCCCACCCCCTACCTTAAAGCTGTGTCCTCTTCTATTGAGCAGTGGTGCCCTGGGGAAGAGGCGCTGGCTATCCACTCTATCTATTTCATTTATTATCTTGTACACCTCTATCATGTCTCCTCTCATCCTCCTTCTCTCCAAAGAGTAAAGCCCTAGCTCCCTTAATCTCTGATCATAATGCATCCTCTCTAAACCAGGCAGCATCCTGGTAAGTCTCCTGGTATAGTGAGGCGACCAGAACTGGACACAGTACTCCAAGTGTGGCCTAACCAGAGTTTTATAGAGCTGCATCATTACATCGCGACTCTTAAACTCTATCCCTCGACTTATGAAAGCTAACAGCCCATAAGCTTTCTTAACTACCCTATCTACATGTGAGGCAACTTTCAGGGATCTGTGGACATGTACCCCGAGATCCCTCTGCTCCTCCACACTACCAAGTACCCTGCCATGTACTTTGTACTCTGCCTTGGAGTTTGTCCTTCCAAAGTGTACTATCTCACACTTCTCCGGGTTCAACTCCATCTGCCACTTCTCAGCCCACTTCTGTATCCTATCAATGTCTCTCTGCAATCTTCGACAATCCTCTACACTACCTACAACACCACCAACCTTTGTGTCGTCTGCAAGCTTGCCAACCCACCCTTCTACCCCCACATCCAGGTTGTTAATAAAAATCACGAAAAGTAGAGGTCCCAGAACAGATCCTTGTGGGACACCACTAGTCGCAATCCTCCAATCTGAATGTACTCCCTCCACCACCACCCTCTGCCTTCTGCAGGCAAGCCAATTCTGAATCCACCTGGCCAAACTTCCCTGGATCCCATGCCTTCTGACTTTCTGAATAAACCTACTGTGTGGAACCTTGTCAAATGCCTTACTAAAATCCATATAGATCACATCCACTGCACTACCCTCATCTATATGCCTGGTCACCTCCTCAAAGAACTTTATCAGGCTTGTTAGACACGATCTGCCCTTCACAAAGCCATGCTGACTGTCTCTGATCAGACCATGATTCTCTAAATGCCTATAGATCCTATCTCTAAGAATCTTTTCCAACAGCTTTCCCACCACAGATGTAAGGCTCACTGGTCTATAATTACCTGGACTATCCCTACTACCTTTTTTGAACAAGGAGACAACATTCGCCTCCCTCCAATCCTCCAGTACCATTCCTGTGGACAACGAGTACATAAAGATCCTAGCCAGAGGCTCAGCAATCTCTTCCCTCACCTCCTGGAGCAGCCTGAGGAATATTCCGTCAGGCCCCGGGGACTTATCTGTCCTAAATTATTTTAACAACTCCAACACCTCCTCTTCCTTAATATCAACATGCTTTAGAACATCAACCTCACTCATATTGTCCTCACCATCATCAAGTTCCCTCTCATTGGTGAATACCGAAGAGAAGTATTCATTGAGGAACTCGCTCACTTCCACAGCCTCCAGGCACATCTTCCCACCTTTATCTCTAATCGGTCCTACCTCCACTCCTGTCATCCTTTTTTCCTTCACATAATTGAAGAATGCCTTGGGGTTTTCCTTTACCCTACTCGCCAAGGCCTTCTCATGCCCCCTTCTTGCTCTTCTCAGCCCCTTCTTAAGCCCCTTTCTTGCTTCCCTATATTCCTCAATAGACCCATCTGATCCTTGCTTCCTAAACCTCATGTATGCTGCCTTCTTCCTCCTGACTAGATTTTCCACCTCACTTGTCACCCATGGTTCTTTCACCCTACCATTCTTTATCTTCCTCACTGGGACAAATTTATCCCTAACATCCTGCAAGAGATCTCTAAACATCGACCACATGTACATAGTACATTTCCCTGCAAAAACATCATCCCAATTCACACCCGCAAGTTCTGGCCTTATAGCCTCATAATTTGCCCTTCCCCAATTAAAAATTTTCCTGTCCTCTCTGATTCTATCCTTTTCCATGATAATGCTAAAGGCCAGGGAGCGGTGGTCACTGTCCCCCAGATGCTCGCCCACTGAGAGATCTGTGATTTGACCTGGTTCATCACCTAATACTATATCTAGTATGGGGCATTCCCCCTAGTTGGCCTGTCCATATACTGTGACAGGAATCTGTCCTGAACACACTTAATAAACTCTGACCCATCTAAACCCTTGGAACTAATCAGATTAGAGCTCTACTTAGAGCGACCAGTTTTTAAATAGGGTCAGTTGCGTGTATTTGTGTTCAAAAATCAGTTATTTTTGTCACTAATATGTGGCAAGAAGTAAGTGGTAAGGCAATTGGAACTGCTTTGCTCACTGTGGTTCCAAGCATTCAGGCTTGGAGATGCCAGAAACAGCCGGGAGTGAAAGTGAAACGATTTCACTACTTCAACAATTTAGGTATTGACTATCATCTTGAATGTTACAATGAAAATGAAGATTTGGAGGATGCAATTGTCTGAAGCAGCCTTTCTCAACCTTTTTGCCCTGGAGGAACCCTTGAAATAATTTTCAGGTCTCAGGGAACCCCTGCATAACAATTATTATATCGACAGCTCACGGTACGTTAGCGTGATCAGTAAGTTGTAGATATAAGGATCCAAAAATAATTGTCAGTGCTCTTTTGAGTAGAAAATGAACTTTTAGCCAACTTTTCTTGAAAAAAAATGGTTAAGCTTAGCTTACCTTTCTTGAAATTAATCTCTTTCTTTCCGTTTCATAAATTTTTAAAAACTCATAAGGCAAACAGAGTACTTTTCTCATTTCTGGGTCAAACTTGAGATAAGTGCATAGAGGTTTCACCTTCAACTGAAATGAGATGATTTCTACCCTTGCTCTGGATGCTTGTTAAACAAGAAGAAGCTTGCTCACACATGTAAGAAGCTGAATACCGCAGCAAAATGTTCATTGCTTTCCTATGAATGGCAGGATCCTCTTCTTTCACAGAAATCCAGAACTTATCCAGAGGCAGGTCAGTAAGTCTCATCTTGAGTGCACAATCAGACTGCCGCTCACAAAGTTCTTCCTCTTCTCTCAAAGTCAAGTTCTCAGGCTAAGCAGAAGATTCAGAGAAAGGGTCCCTCACCCAAGTCATACACTCATGTTGAAAGGGAGGAAGAATACTGTTCAGTTTTGGTCTGCAGTTCTTCCAGGTGGTTTTCAATAAGACTCCAGACTTTTATCAACGGCTTCCCCTATCTTGCGTCAAAAACCGAGAATGGACTCAGCCAAATAAACGGCCTTACGGCGCACTGCCATAGCGAGCTGAGAGACCGCTAACAAGGTTGCCAACGGGGCTGCTTGGTCACTGCCCGCCAATGCGAGCGCTAGTGTTGTGCGTTGCGTGAAGTTCAAAAAACGATATTTATATTTTAAAATCATGATCTCTCGCAGAAACCTTAGCGACCTCTCATGGAACCCCGGTCTAAACCATTGTATGAAGACAGTCCTTTGTCTGGTCTAGGTTTGTGTGCTGATTTTGTTCATTTGCAGTCAATAAAAAGAACACAGCAGAGTACACTGGATGAGATCCTCCGTCAATAGCTACTAGGAACTAAAACACAATTTTATAAGTATGGTAGTGTTCTAATTTGTTCTGTATTTCATTTAAATACCATACATTGATTGTTACTCAGTTAAATGGTAGTTTCTCTTTTTTACACCTTTTAACGATTTCCGTGAAACTTCAGCCAATTGGGGTAGCTGTTTAATTAGGCCAAAATGTACTGGTCTCGATGTGTCACAGTTTACTGGAATCCACTGTATTCCTTTTCCATAGTAATTTTTCATTTTCTCTTTCTTTCTTGAGGATTCTAATTGTCTCACTGTGGGTAAAAACTGAAGAGCCTGGGATATATTCAAATATCTGGGGCTTGGTTGGGTGTCTCACCTAGTTACCTGGTTACATCTTAACCTCTTCTGATCTGCTCCAGCAGGAATGGACAACAATCAGGAGCTGGAACCCACACGAAGACCAAGGCGAATTGAAGCACACAAGTACTAGGAGCTTTAGTTCTGCACGTCATTCTCTATCACAGCACGGCACTAGGGACTTTTAGTTAGGTCAGGTGAGAGTTCAACGTTAAGTTCTTAGAAATGTCTCCCCCATCACATCTTCCTCTGCCAACCTCAGAGCATCCCTACGCCCAAGTGCTGACTTGCAACATCCCATCACTTTATTTGTGGTCTATCTCATAGCACCTCCATATTAAAACTAACCACCTCAAATTCTTTGCTTAACCTTCTCCAGTCGTCTGAGCCTTTCAGCTTCCTGAGCACCTCCAGTTCCGGCTTCTTGATCATCCCATTTTAATTGTTCTACCAGCCCTTGCCTCCAGCTGCCTAGACCATTCTGTCTCCTTCCTTCATTTAGGGTGAACTACAACCACTGACTTTCTTGCCTTCACCTTGGAGGCTCAGAACCAGGTTCTATATTGTGCTCCTGTGAGCTGTTTTGAGACATTGTCTTACGTTTAAGGATGCTTTTAAGGTGCAAATTCCTGTTGTTATTCTTCCCTGCTCTTTGGTATGATTAATTGGCAGCTCAAACTCCCTCCATACTGCTCCTAGCCCTATAATAGGGCCTCCTGTGATGTGGGCTTTTGCATAAGGGAATGGGTCATCTTTTCCCAGCCCGCAGCTGAACAGCTTGCCTCTCCAGCCCCAACTGCATTCCTTCATCTAATACAGTCCTGATGTAACAAAGCTGGGATCCACATCTATTAGAAACCTAAACTTCCTGGTTTATTGCATAGTTGCACAGTTTGCTGTTTCTGACCACAATGTACAAGGAACTCAGAACCACACCATATCTGAGAGGGTCCAACGAACGCTGCTGGCTTCAAGCTGACAGGAGTGAGACTGTAAACCATCAAGTCCTTCCTTTCAAGGACATAATGTCTCTTCTCACCGTCTGTGCTCAATTAAATTTCCCTCTCACGCAGGCTGTACCCCTTTTAACTCTCCATTCATTAGTAGTCTGAGTTATTTTTACCTGTTCACTCTTTCAGAATGAGAGATTAAGATCTATAGGGGCTCTAGGCAAACAGAACATTGGAGGCGGAGGACACTGTATTGTGGGCAGGGCTTATTGTGACTGAGGTTTTTCATTTTCACTGTTTTATCTTCTTGTGCATATTGGATGTTTGTCACCTACACTCTGTCCGCCAGAGAAAGCAGGATCTCCCAGTGGCCACACATTTTAATTCTGCATCCCATTCCCATTCTGATATGTCTATCCACGGCCTCCTCTACTGTAAAGATGAAGCCACACTCAGGTTGGAGGAACAACACCTTATATTCCCGTCTGGGTAGCCTCCAATCTGATGGCATGAACACTGACTTCTCTAACTTCCGCGAATGCTCCACCTCCCCTCGTGCCCCATCCGTTATTTATTTTTATACACACATTCTTTCTCTCTCCCTCCTTTTTCTCTGTCTGTCCCTCTGACTATACCCCTTGCCCATCCTCTGGGTTTCCCCCCCGCCCTTTCCTTCTCCCCGGGCCTCCTGTCCCATGATCCTGTCGTATCCTCTTTGCCAGTCACCTGTCCAGCTCTTGGCTCCATCCCTCCCCCTCCTGTCTTCTCCTATCATTTCGGATCTCCCCCTCGCCCTCCCACTTTCAAATCTCTTACTAGCTCTTCCCTCAGTTAGTCCTGACGAAGGGTCTCGGCCTGAAACGTCGACTGTACCTCTTCCGAGAGATGCTGCCTGGCCTGCTGCGTTCACCAGCAACTTTGATGTGTGTTGCTTGAATTTCCAGCATCTGCAGAATTCCTCGTGTTTGTCTGTTTATGTATAGTTTTTCATAAATTCTTTTGCATTTTTCCCATAAATACCTGCAAGAGAATGAACTTCAAGGTAGGATATGTTAACATATACGTACTTTGATAATAATTTTTTATTTGACAGCAAGCCCCGTTGTATAACAAGCAAAGAGAGGGGCATGGACCTTTTGCTAGGTGGGGAAGGACCACTGTAGCATTCTTCTGCTACTAGAGAGGGAGAGGCCGGTTTGGGTGAGGAAGCCCCTCAAACCTTTGTAGTAGTGTACCACTCCAGGGGGCCACATGAGCAGCAACAGCCCTATAGGTTTTAAAGAATGTAATAGAACAACACTGAAAGCATTGACTGTGAACGTAAGAAAAGACATTGCACGGCTTATTCTTGTAAATATCTTTTATTATGAATAAAGTCTATTCTGTTAATAAAAAAGTAAAGTTCCCCTGGTTACACAGTGTATTTTCTTACTGGTATTCACACTTGCCTGAACAGGCTTCTTTTCAGCTCTGGGTACAGCCTCTGTGGACCATGCTGAGGGAAAAAGAAATGTAGTGAACAATCTGCCAGTTAGCCATTTCTGAAATCTGGCCATTCTGAAAACACTGGCTCCCTCGTTCTTCATGCCTTCCTCTCACAGGGGTAATCATTTCCCACTCTGTCAACTCAGGAAGCCACACACATTCGCTCTTAGTCCATCCTAAATAACTTTCCATTCTCAGCCTTAGCTGGGAATCCCCTGAGCTCACAAAATCAGGCAGGGAGGTCTTGGCGGGGATGCTACTTGAAAGAACGTTAAAGGCCATTGTGTCTCTGCCAGCTGTCTACAGGAGCTCATGGAAATTGTAGTCATTCATCACTGTACCTGTGTGTTACAGGCATGCACACCAGTACACTGTGCAAGTGTGGTAGTGACAGACCTGTGTCCGGATTATTCAACCACAGAATAAAGTTTATTTATTTGTTAATAAATGGGCAGGATGTGTTAGATGCATTCAGGAGAGTTTCTTAAATCTATATATAGATATCCAACAAGAGGACGGGCTATACTTGCCCTGGGGTTTAGTAATGAGCCTGGTCAGCAGACTGACTGAGTGAACAGTAATCACAACTCCTTAAGTTTAAGATAGCTACAGGTAAGGATAAATAGGGATCTTGCGGGAGAGTATTAAATTGGAGAAGTGCAAATTACGAGAGCATTAGGCAGGATCTAAGGAGAGCTAATTGGGAACGGCTGTTTTTGGGCAAGTCAATGCTTGACATGTGAAGCTGGTGCACAGGGTACAGGCCAGGTATGTTCCTGTCAGAAGGAAGGACAAGGATGTTAGGGGAAGAGGACCTTTCGATGTCGAGAGAGGTGATGAATTTAGTCAAGACGATAAAGGAAAAGTATATAAAGTTTAGCAAGCTAGAATCAAATAGAACCCTTGAGGATTATAAATAAGCCAGAAAAGAACTCAAGAAGGGACTGAGGAAAGCCAGGAGAGGCCATGAAAAGTCCTTGGCAAGTAGGATAAAAATGAATTCCAAGGCATTCTATACGTACCCGGAGCAAGATGAAAACTGAAGACAGGAATATTTCTTTGTATGCAGAGAACGTGGATGAGGTCTTTACTGAGTACTTTACAACAGTATTTACCAAGGAGAAGGATGTGGAGGACAGGAAGATCAGTGCTGAGCGTATTAATAAGCTAGGGCATTTTGAAATAAAGGAGACCGTAGCGTTGGCTAAGGCGGATAAGACCTCAGGACCTGATGGGATATGTCACAGGTTATTGAGAGAGGCAAGTGAAGAGATTGCTGGGCCTTGACCAATATCTTTAGGTTTTCTCTAACTACAGACGAGGTCACGGAGGACTGGCACGTAGTTAATGTTATTCCATTGTTTAAGAAGGGAACCAAGGATAATCTTGGAAACTATAGACTAGTTATTTTCACATCAGTGGTAGGAACATTGTTGGAGAGAATTCTTCAGGTTAGGTTTTATGAGCATTTGGAAAATCATGGCCTAATTAGAGAGAAACTGCACAGCTTTGTATGGGTCAAGTTGTGTCTTACTCAGTTGACTGAGTTTTTTGATGAGGTGACGAGGGTGATTGATGAAGGTAAAGCTGTGGATGTTGTCAATATGGATTTCAGTAAGGTGTTTGACAAGGTCTCTCATGGGAGACTCATCCAGAAGATTAAGGTGTATGGGATCCAGAGTGAATAGACTGTCTGGGTTCAGGACTGACTTGCCCAAAGAAGACAGAGAGTACTAGCTGGAGGCCTGTCAATTGTGGTCTTCCTCAGGGGTCTGCACTGGGACCTCTGCCGTTTGTAATGTACGTATGACCTGGAGGAAAATGTAGATGGATGGATTAGTAAATTTGCTGATGATATGAAGATTGATGGTGTTGTGGATAGGGTAGGAGACTGGCAAAGAGTACAGTGGGATATAGATCAGTTGCAAGTGTCCAAGGGAGAAATGGCAGATGGAGTTCAACCTGGCCAAATGTGAAGTGTTGCACCTTGGCAGGTCAAATGCAAGACCCTTAACAGTGTGGATGAGCGGAGGGATCTTGGGGTCCAAGTTCATAGCTCCCTGAAAGTAGGTACATAGAGTTGATGGGGTGGTTAAGAAGGCACATGGTGTAGCGATGTGCTACACACAGAGCTAGAAATAATGACATACAGTATGTAAGTTGCACTCGAGACTAGTTTATTCAAACTTCGCGGCACTGGCTTTTACGCAGTTCCGTTCCCGCCCTCTCCAGGCGGAAATGACGTCAGAGGTGCATTACAAAAGTCTCCTCCCGTGTGTGGGCTTTCTCCCCTTGCTGGTGAAGAAGAAGGCCCAGCGCCATTTTGGGGCTGGCCTCCCTGCTGACGTGCGTGCCATTTTGTGAGCCGGTTCGTCTGCGTAGAAAGTGGGTCGCCACATAACTCCCCCCCCAGAACCGGCGATACACCCCCAAATGTCCACGGTATGGATCAGTCTCTGTTTGGGCGGTCTACCTCTGTGCCGCGGTGCCTGAACCTCGACCGGCTGCGCCAAGTCAACATGGGCTGGTTTGAGTCGGTCCACTGTGAAAACCTCCTCTTTCCCCCCAATGTCCAGAACGCACGTGAACCCATTGTTCCTGATCACCTTGAATGGCCCCTTGTACAGCCGCTGTAGCGGTGCCCGGTGTGCGCCCCTTCGTACAAATACAAACTTACAGTTTTGCAGGTCTTTGGGTACGCAGGTCGGGATCTGTCCGTGCTGTGAAGTCGGTACAGGGGCCAGGTTGCCAAGCCTTTTGCGTAGTCTGTCCAGGACTGCTGCGGGTTCTTCCTCTTGCCTCCTTGGGGCTGGTATGAACTCTCCTGGGACTACAAGGGGTGCACCGTACACCAGCTCGGCCGGCAAGGAGTGCAGATCCTCTTTGGGTGCTGTGCAGATTCCAAGCAGGACCCAGGGAAGCTCGTCCACCCAGTTAGGCCCTTTCAGGAGGGCCATGAGAGCCGACTCCAAGTGACGGTGGAAACGTTCCACTAGTCCGTTCGACTGTGGGTGGTAAGCAGTTGTGTGGTGTAATTGTGTTCCCAACAGGCTGGCCACAGCCGACCACAGGCTGGAGGTGAACTGGACACCTCTGTCGGAGGTAATGTGGGCCGATATCCCGAAGCGTGCTACCCAGGTTGCGATCAGTGCTCGGGCGCAGGAATTGGCGGTGGTGTCGGTGAGCCTCTGGCCATCTGGTGAACCGGTCTATCGTAGTTAGGAGGTACCGCGCTCCTCGCGACACTGGCAGGGGCCTCACGATATCCACATGAATGTGGTCGAACCTCCGGCGGGTGGGTTCGAACTGCCGTGGCGGGACTTTGGTGTGCTGCTGCACCTTGGCCGTTTGGCACTGCGTGCACGTTTTGGCCCATTCACTGACCTGTTTGCGAAGTTCATGCCACATGAACTTGCTGGAGACCATCCAGATGGTTGTCCTGATAGATGGGTGCGCCAAGCCGTGTATGGAGTTAAAAACTCGCCACCACCAGGCTGCTGGGATGATGGGGCGAGGTTGGCCAGTAGCCACGTCACACAGGAGGGTCCTCTCACCTGGGTTTACGAGGAAGTCTTGCAGCTGCAAACTCGAGACTGCGGTCCTGTAGCTGGGCATCTCGTCGTCTGCCTGCTGTGCCTCTGCCAGTGCTGCATAGTCCACCCCCTGGGACAGGGCCTGGATAGCTGGTCTGGAGAGTGTGTCCGCCACAACGTTGTCCTTTCCTGAGACATACTGGATGTCCATCGTGTACTCGGAGATGTAGGACAGATGTCGCTGCTGGCGGGCCGACCAGGGATGGGACACCTTCGTGAACGCGAAGGTCAACGGTTTGTGGTCCGTGAACACGGTGAATGGCCTGCCTTCTAAGAAGTACCTGAAATGCTGGATTGCCAGATGTAGTGCCAACAGCTCCCGGTCGAAGGCACTGTACTTGAGTTCAGGTGGCCGTAGGTGTCTGTTGAAGAACGCCAGGAGTTGCCAGCGCCCCTCGATGAGTTGCTTTGTTGGATGCGTCCACTGTGAGGGTGGTTGGAACGTCCATTCTGGGGTGCACCAGCATTGCGGCATCTGCCAAGGCTTCCTTGGCTTTAACAAAAGTGGCCGCAGCCTCTTCGTCCCAAGTAATGTCCTTGCCTTTACCCGACATCAGGATGAACAAAGGGCGCATGATACGGGCTGCTGAGGGAAGGAAGCGGTGATAGAAGTTCACCATACCAACGAACTCCTGCAGGCCTTTGACTGTGTTGGGCCGGGCGAAGTGGCAGATCATGTCTGCCTTGGCGGGCAGAGGTGTTTCCCTGTCTTTGGTAATCCTGTGGCCCAGGAAGTCGATGGTGTCGAGTCCGAACTGGCATTTGGCCGGGTTGATTGTGAGGCCGAAATCACTCAGGCGGGAGTAGAGCTGGCGGAGGTGGGACAGATGCTCCTGACGACTACTGCTGGCTATGAGGATGTTGTCCAAATAGATGAACGCAAAGTCCAGGTCACGTCCCACTGCATCCATTAACCGCTGGAACGTCTGTGCGGCATTCTTCAGGCCGAACGGCATTCGGAGGAATTCAAACAGACCGAATGAGGTGATTAGTGCTATTTTGGGGATGTCTTCAGGGTGTACCGGGATTTGATGGCATCCCCGGACAAGGTCTACTTCGGAAAAGATGCCTGCCCTGTGCAGGTTTGCTGTAAAGTCCTGTATGTGCGGCACGGGGTAGCGGTCTGGAGTTGTAACCTCGTCCAGTCTGCGGTAGTCGCCACATGGTCTCCAGCCCCTGGCTGCCTTGGGCACCATGTGCAGCGGGGAGGCCCATGGGCTGTCGGACCGCCGTACGATCCCCAATTCCTCCATCCTCCTGAATTCCTCCTTTGCCAGGCGGAGCTTGTCCGGGGGGAGCCTTCGTGCACGGGCATGGAGGGGGTGGTCCCTGGGTCGGGATGTGGTGCTGTACTCCGTGTCTGGGTGTGGCTGCTGTGAACTGCAGTGCCAGAACCGATGGAAACTCCGCTGGGATTCTGGTGAATTTGTTGTCAGACAGCGTGATGGAGTCCAGGTGTGGGGCCGGCAACTTGGCTTCACCTAGGGAGAACGTCTGGAAAATCTTGGCATGGGCCAGTCTTTTCCCTTGCAAGTTGACCAGCAGGCTGTGAGCTCGCAAGAAGTCCGCCCCCAGGAGTGGTTGGGCCATGGCGGCCAATGTGAAGTCCCACGTGAACCGGCTGGCGCCGAACTGCAGCTGCACTGTGCGGGTGCTGTAGGTCCGTATCGTGCTGCCGTCTGCGGCCTTCAGGGTGGGTCCCGGCTCCCTGTTGCGGGTGTTGTACCCCGTCAGGGGTAAGACGCTGATTTCTGCTCTGGTGTCAACCAAAACAGGCGTCCCGACTGTTTGTCCCAGACGTACAAGAGGCTGTCCTGGTGGCCAGCTGCTGTAGCCATTAACGGTGGCTGGCCCTGGTGTTTTCCGGGAAGTTGCAGGGCGGGTGACAACGGCGGGCTTCTGTGCCCCACCGCTGGCGGTAGAAACACCACTGTTCATTGGCCTCCTCACTCCTGCCTCTGGGTTGTGTGCACTCCGTTGCCGGGCCTGGTCTGGCCTGCTGTTGGGCACTTGGCTTGGTAATGCTCTCCGTCTTGGCTTTCCACAGCACGTCTGCCCGGGCCGCCACCTTCCGGGGGTCACTGAAATCTGTGTCGGCCAGCAGCAGATGTATGTCCTCGAGCAGTTGCTCTAGGAACACATGCTCAAACATGAGGCAGGGCTTGTGTCCTTCAGCCAGGGCCAGCATCTCGTTCATTAATGCTGATGGCGGCCTGTCTCCCAAACCCTCCAGGTGCAGCAAGCGGGCACTTTGCTCACGCCGTGAGAGGCCAAAGGTCCCTGTGAGCAGCACTTTGAATGCTGCATATTTGCCTTCTTCCGGGGGTGTCTGTATGAAATCCTCAACCCGTGCGGCTGTCTCCTGGTCAAGGAAGCTCACCACGTAATAGTAACGCATGAAATCAGAAGACATCTGCCGAATCTGGAACTGGGCTTCTGCTTGGTCAAACCACATGCGTGGTCACAGCGTCCAGAAAGTTGGCAGTTTTAGCGAAACTGCGTGAACAGATGAAGAGTCGATCATCTTTGGTCCAAATCCCGTTTGGACCGTCGGGGTCACCAATGTAGCGATGTGCTACACACAGAGCTAGAAATAACGACACGCAGTCTGTAAGTTGCACTCGAGACTAGTTTATTCAAACTTTGCGGCACTGGCTTTTACGCAGTTCCATTCCCGCCCTCTCCGGGCGGAAATGATGTCAGAGGTGCATTACAAAAGTCTCTTCCCGCATGCGGGCTTTCTCCCCTTGCTGGTGAAGAAGGCCCAGCGCCATTTTGTGAGCCGGTTCGCCTACGTAGAAAGTGGGTCGCCACAATTTATTAGTCGAGACACTGAGTTCAAAAGTCTGGAAGTTACACTGAAGTTTTATAAAACTCTAGTTCGGCCACATCTAGAGGATTGCTGACAGTTCTGGTCACCCCATTATAGTTAGGATTGAGATGCTTTGAAGAGGCTGCACAAGAGGTTTACCAGGATGTTATCTGGATCAGAGGGCATGCGCTATAACAAGAGGTTGGACAAACTTGTTTTTTTTTTCTGGAGCAGCAGAGACTGATTGATAGAGGTTCATAAGATTATGACAGACATAGATAGGCGGACAGTATCTTGACATGCCTAATACCAGCATGAATTTAGGGTGAGGGGGTAATTTCAAAGGAGATGTGAGGGGCAAGTTTTTTACACAGAGAATTGGGGGTGCCTGGAATGCACTGCAAGGGGTGGCAGTAAAGGCAGAAACACTAACAACAGAAAATCTGTAGATGCTGGAAATTCAAGCAACACACACAAAATGCTGGAAGAACTCAGCAGGCCAGGCAGCATCTATTAAAAAGAGTACAGTCAACGCTTCGGGCCAAGACCCTTCAGCAGGACTGGAAAAAAAGACAAGGAGTCAGAGTAAGAAAGTGGGGGGAAGGGAGGAAGAACCACAAGGTGAGAGAGGGAGGGGGGAATTAAAGAGTCGATTGGTGAAAGAGATACAGGGCTGGAGAGGGGTTAGTTTAATAGGAGAGGAGAGAAGGCCATAGAAGAAAGAAAAGTTGTTGGGGGGGGGACACCAGAGGAAGGTGATAGGGGCAAGCAAGAAGATAAGGTGACAGAGGGACATGGGAGTTTGGAATGGTGAAGTGGGAGGGGTGGGGGCACTATCAGAAGTTCGACAAATCAATGTTCATGCCCTCAAGTTGCAGGCTACCCAAGTGCTAACATTAGAGGCATTAGAGACTTTTAAGGGGCATTTAGACTGGTGCATGAATGTGAGAAAAAAGGAAGGATCTAAGAATTGTTTAGGCAGAAGAGATCAGTTTAATTAGCCATTTGATTATTAATTTAATTGGTTTGGCACAACATTGTGAGCCAAGTGGCCTGTTGCTGTACTGTACTGTTCTGTGTTCTATGACAGTCCTCTGATTGTTGTACTAATGCTTTGCAATGAGAGATTGGTGCCTCCATTCTGTACCAACATTGCACAGGGACAATCTTGCAGCCCCCACTACCGTACACAAGTGTCATACAATGGCAAACTTGTACCCAGCAGAACTGTACTTTGGTCTAGAGTCAGAAATGTATTTGAATCTAGAAATGAGTCCATATGATTGAGTCAGGCCTGACATAGTCCATGGCTACCCTGTCCAGCCTGCTATGGTATGGTCCCCTCGGACCAGGGCCAGCAATGCCTTGAACCATATCTATTCTGCTTCTTACAGCAGCTGTCCCTACAGCGGGGAGGAAAACAGGGAGGATAAATGAAATCCAGTCTGCAGAGCTGACTGAGGGAGGTTCAGAAGAATGGGAGGATGGCAAGTTCAGTTGTATTAACTCTAATGCAAGAAGCCCCACAGGTAAATCAGATTACTTTAGAATATAGATCATCGCTTGGAATTATGATGTTACTGCAATCACAGAAATGTCACTGTAGGAAGGGCAGGACTGGCAGTTTAATGTTCCGGGACGTAGAAACTTCAGATATGAGAGAGGGGGATGCAAAAAGAGGAGGGTATTTACATTACTGATTAGGGGGAACATAATGCAGAACTCTGAGGGGTTATCCTTTACTGAAGCTATATGGGTTAAATTAAGGAATAAGAGAGGGGCAATCACTTTGGTGGGGTTATACTATGGGTCTCCCAATAGTCAGCAGGAATTACAGGATCAGATGTGCAAGCAAACCGCAGGAAGTTGTAAATGCAACATCAAGTTTAAAGATTAGCTTTATTTGTCACATGTACTTCAAAACATGGAGTGAAATGCGTAATTTTCGACAACAACCAACACTGTCCGTGGTGCTCACAAGTATCGCCACCCTTCCAGTGCCAGCATCGCATGCCCTACAGCTCACTAACTTGAACCGTACAGCTTTGGGACGTGGGAGGACGCCGGACCACTCAGGGAAGCCCACATGGTCACAGCAAAAACATACAAACTCCGGCAAACAGCGGCAGGAATGCAACTCCAACTGGTGATCGGTGAACTCTGACGCTGTAAAGCAATTGAGCTAAATACTAGCTCAATTGTAGTCCCACCCTATCCCACCCCTTAATCTAGCGGAGGGTTTTAACACTTAACTTTCTCACAATTGACTGGGATTGTCCTTGTCCAAGGGTGGAATGTTATTACAGTATGTGTGTCCAAGAAAGTTCTTTAGACAATATGTAGAGTGCTACTAACGATTTTAGGAATTAAAACTGGGCAGATGATGAACATGTTGGTGGGAGAACATGTTGGGAACAGTGACAATTCTGTGAGTTTCAAGGTAGTTACGGAAAGGTGGAAGTTTGATCCTTAAATTAGGGTCCCAGATTAGGAGAAACTTGATTTCAATGACCTAAAATAGCAGACTGGGAGCAAAAGCTTTTGGGTCAGATTTCAGGGAAAGGATGTTCTGGTAAGATTGAAAGTCAAGGACACAAGATTAGGGAACCTTGAATGACAAAGGACTTTGAAGGTTTGATGCAGAAAAATAAAGGAAACCTGTGCCAGGTAGGCAACTAGAATTGAGTCTCTTGAGGAATAGCGACTGTATAGGAGACAATTTAAGAAAGAAATTAGGAGGGCAGAAAGGATTCCTGATGCATGCTTGCCAAGTAAAATTACTGGGAATTCCAAGACATTCTGCAAGTATATAAAGAGCAACAGGGTAGCCAGGGAATTGGGTAATATATATGAAGATTCTAGCAATGTAGATAGGATCCTAGATGAATACTTCTTCGCCATATTCATCAAATAAAAGAATATGGAAGTGGGTTCAGGGAAGGGAATGTGAATAATGTGGAGTGGGTCAATATTAAGAAGGAGCAGATGTTAGATGTCATTAGAGGCATACAAAGATGCAAATATCTCCTTCAGGGATTGATTCTCAGGGCCAGATGGGACGTATCCCAAGTTGCTGGGGCCCAGATGGAGACATTTGCTTCAAGTGAGGTGCCTAAGGACTGGAGGATAGCTAATTGTTGTTCCTGCAGGGGCTAATCACAGGCTGGTGAGCTTTATGTTTTTTTCTGCACTTACATAAACAGCATGAGGCAATCTTAACACTCCATCAGAAAGGCAGATTGCTGAAATTTTTAAGAGCGAGTAACAAGGTGATGGTTGTTGATGGCTCAGGGTCGGAAACCCCACAGTGATGGTCAATAGGAGGCACTGGACACATGAACAGGCAGATGCTGACCATTTGTAGATAGGTGGAATGTTGGATTGCTTTCACAGTCAGCCCAGACTTGATGGTTTCAAGGGTCTGTCTCACATTTTAGTATCTCCAGCATTCTGTTAGGGGTTTGTTTATCAATTACCCAATATAATTTGACTGCAAAAAACTAGAATCATCGAATCACAGAACTGTACAGAAGAAACGAGCCCTTTCAGCCCAGCTAGTCCAGGCTGACTATCCTCACCAGTTCCATTTACCAATGCCTTTCCTGTCTAAGTACCTTTTAAAATTTTTGATTGTATTTGCCTCACGTTCCAATGGCTCCTTCTTTCCCCATTTGTGTGAAAAGCATGTCCCTCAGATTTTGATTTAATTTCTTCAATCTCACTACCTGTGCCCTCCAGATTTAGACCGGCTTAAAAAACTCAGACTCTCTACCCTATCAAGGCTCCTCGGAATTTTATAAACCTGTATAAAATATAGAACCTCAATAATATAATATAATATAACCTACATATCGAGGGCATTTTGCTAGCGTCGCGGTTAGCGTGAAGCTGTTACAGCTCGGGGTTTCAGAGTTTGTGGTTCAATTCCGGCCTTCTCCGTAAGGAGTCTGTTCGACCACCCCGTGGAACGGCTGAGCTTTCCCTGGGTGCTCCAGTTCCTCCCCACCCTGCCACAGTCCAAAGACGTGCCAGGTAGGTAAATTGGTCATTGTAAGTTGTCCTGTGATTAGGTTAGAGTTAAATCGGGTTTGTCGGGGGTTGCTGGGGCAGCGCTTCTCGAAGGGCTGGAAGGGCCTACTCTGCATTGTACTGCAAAATAAATGAACAAATAATCGTGGGCTGAAGGGGCTGTACTCTGCTGTACTGTTCTATGTTCTATGTTCTAAGATCACCCCACAGCCTCTTATGTTCCACTCAGCTGATCCAATCTCTCCTTTTCACTTCAGCCCTCCATTGTAAGCACCATCCCAGAGCTAGGAGGTACAAAGGGTCACCAAAAGCTTAGTCAATGAGGTTTTTGTTTTTAAAAAAAAGTCAATGAGGTTTGAGTAAAAGAGTTTCTTAAAGGTGAAGGGGGTAATGGGAATGTTAGAGATTAAAGTCTTAGAGTTTGAAGTCAGAGATGAGAGAGAGAGAGAGAGAGAAAGGAAATTGGGAACATTCAAGAGTACAGTCCATTGGGTAGTAACCAAGCTGGTGAAAGCAGAGGACCTTGGTGGCAGTCTGTTCCCTTCATGTGAGAAGGGAAGAAATTTAGGTAAAAAAGAATATATTTTAAACCTCCATTTATCGGATAATTAATGTTAACTGCTCAGAAGCTGAACGAAGTGATTGTTCATTTCTGAGAGTCTAAACAATGCCTGGAAGTTGTGGAATTATTGTGGGGGAAAGATGAAAGAGTCAGTCACTGCTGTAGGCACAGTTTCAGGGAAAGAGCCCTTTAAATATTGCAGGGTGTTGCTGGTTCTCCACCCTCTGGGACACCACGGTTGCCTAATTGGATAGATGTAGTCCCACAGCGTCTACAGAGAGTGGTAAAACCCTCAAAGTTCTGGAGGAACGTTGCAAGTCAGGTAGGGGAATATACTTCAGGCCAAGGCTTTTCATCGGGTCTTCACAGATGCTGCCTGACCTGCTGAGTTCCTCCAACATTTTGTTTGTATTGCCCAAGATTTCCAGCATCTGCAGAAACTCTTGTGTTTACAGACAATGAGAGCCGTACAGACATGGAGAGTGTATTCATCCTTCAGTAATCAGGGACTTTTACCTCCATTTCTTCCTGCCATGCGCCATTCCCTCTATGACCAATGGGTATTTATTAGTCAGATGTGCAGAATAAATTCGAAATCAGTTTGGGTAATGTTTCAGGATTGTACATTCCAGGTCATTCAGCACCTGTGGAGAGAGAAACAGAACTAACGCGTCAGATCAGTGATCTTTCATTGGGACATCATCATTGACCTGAGAGCCTCACACTATTTCGCTCCCTGCTGGTGCTGCCTGACCTTTTGAATGTTTCTAGAATGTTCTGCTTGTATTTTACATTTCATATCTGCCTTTTGGATGCCTCATATCCTCCAAGGACTCTCAGTTTGCTGACTCAGAAATTGACAATGTCTGAGTCATCGCAGGCATTAGACAAGTTAATGATTTGAAATCCCGAAGACAGTCTAGTCAGAAAGTGGGTTTAAACCTCAGCTCTTTGCTGCCACAATTAACAGTTGCTTTCAATCTAGCCATTAATCTTGTCCCCAGAACAATTTTTTCAAGCACAGCTCGTGGCTACTATTCCAAATGTCAATGTGATAGCATTGGGTGGGTCTTATATTCCCTCTTGAACAGTGCTGCTCAAAACACTGAAAGTACTTCCGGAATAGGTCAAACTTTGGTCACATGACAGAAATAGTCCTTGTCTGGCGATACTTACAGTGAGAATCAGAAACTCAAGTCATCCTAAAACACAAGTTAATTTATCTGGCACTTTACTGAAAACCACAGCTCTGGCAGAGCTTTTCAAAGAGAAAGGAATCTCTAATGATCATTCCCAGGCTGTAAATGATGCCTTATTTTATTAAAGGATGTTAGAGTGTGTGGAAAGTTCAGTCAACTTAAATTTGATTATGATCAGATTATAAAAATCGGTCAATTAGTGGAATGTCCCTGTCCAACAGGATCAAAGTTGGACTCATAGCACACAACAGACTCTTCCCCCCCAAGTGTCTGTGACCCCGTGAGATGATCTACCCACTGAGAAAAAGACCATCCAGCTTGGAAACACTCTGCGGTCCCAATGGCTTGGATCCCTTCAGGTGTCTGCACTTGCCTGAGGGCCTTCAGCAATGGAGTCCCGACCCCTCCAGCGGGGTAAGACTTCCTCAGCGCTGCCCGTCCAACTGCGTCTCTTTTCCGAAGTACTGCCCTCAGATTGCTGATCTCAGTGATGGGGATCTACACAGGGTAAGTGTGGAGCAATTGGCTGAGCCTGTGAGAATCAATGTTACTGTCAAATAGAGATCCAAAGTACTAGGGTGTGGGACAACAAACATCGGTCTACCAAAAGAAAATTAGTTTTGTCACATGTACATTGAAACATTGAAACGTACTATGAAATGCACATTTTGAGTCAACGAGCAACATAGTCCAAGTATGTACTAGGGCAGCCCGCATACATCACTTCACTTCTGGCACCACCATACCATGCCCATAACTTATTTACCCTACCCTGTACGTCTTTAGAATGTGGGAGGAAACTGGAGCACCTGGAGGAAACCTACGCGGTCATTGGGAGGACGTACGATCGCCTTACAGATCGCGGCGGGAATTGAACCTTGATTGCTGATCGTTGACACTGCAAAGGGTTGGGCTAACCACCACACTACTCTGCCGCCCTGCTGTACCTCCACCAAAACCCCTCTTTTAGTATGTAGCAAGGGCTTGCTAACCGGTCAGTTGTACCCCATCTATATCAACCAACAAAAATTGTCGCTGTTCAATTTAACACACTGATAATGCAACCATATAACCATTTAACAATTACAGCACGGAAACAGGCCATCTTGGCCCTTCTAGTCCGTGCCGAACTCTTACTCTCACCTAGTCCCACCGACCTGCACTCAGCCCATAACCCTCCATTCCTTTCCTGTCCATATAGCTATCCAATTTAACTTTAAACGACAACATCGAACCTGCCTCAACCACTTCTGCTGGAAGCTCGTTCCACACAGCTACCACTCTCTGAGTAAAGAAGTTCCCCCTCATGTTACCCCTAAACTTTTGCCCTTTAACTCTCAACTCATGTCCTCTTGTTTGAATCTCCCCCACTCTCAATGGAAAAAGCCTATCCACGTCAACTCTACCTATCCCCCTCATAATTTTAAATACCTCTATCAAGTCCCCCCTCAACCTTCTATGCTCCAAAGAATAAAGACCCAACTTGTTCAACCTTTCTCTGTATCTTAGGTGATGAAACCCAGGTGACATTCTAGTAAATCTTCTTTGTACTCTCCCTATTTTGTTGACATCTTTCCTATAATTCGGTGACCAAAACTGTACACAATACTCCAGATTTGGCCTTACCAAATTTGACCTTACCCTTGTACAATTTCAACATTACATCCCAACTCCTATACTCAATGCTCTCATTTATAAAGGCCAGCATACCAAAAGTTTTCTTCACCACCCTATCCACATGAGATTCCAGCTTCAGGGAACTATGCACCATTATTCCTAGATCCCTCTGTTCTACTGCATTCTTCAATGCCCTACCATTTACCATGTATGTCCTGACGAAGGGTCTTGGCCTGAAACGTCAACTGTACCTCTTCCTAGAGATGCTGCCTGGCCTGCTGTGTTTACCAGCAACTTTGATGTGTGTTGTTTGAATTTCCAGCATCTGCAGAATTTCTGTTGTTGTCCATGTATGTCCTATTTTGATTAGTCCTCTCAAAATGTAGCACCTCACATTTATCAGCATTAAACTCCATCTGCCATCTTTCAACCCACTCTTCTAACTGGCCTAAATCTCTCTGCAAGCTTTGAAAACCTACTTCATTATCCACAACTCCACCTATCTTAGTATCATCTGCATACTTACTAATCCAATTTACCAACCCATAATCCAGATCATTAATGTATAATGACAAACAACATTGTACCCAGTACAGAACCCTGAGGCACACCACTAGTCACTGGCCTCCAATCTGACAAACAGTTATCCACCACTACTCTCTGGCGTCTCCCATCCAGCCACTGCTGAATCCATTTTACTACTTCAATATTAATACCTAACGATTGAACCTTCCTAACTAACCTTCCGTGTGGGACCTTGTCAAAGGCCTTACTGAAGTCCATATAGACAACATCCACCGCTTTACCCTCGTCAACTTTCCTAGTAACCTCTTCAAAAAAAGTCAATAAGATTTGTCAAACATAATTTTCCACGCACAAATCCATGTTGACTGTTCCTAATCAGACCTTGTCTATCCAGATAATTATATATACCATCTCTAAGAATACTTTCCATCAATTTACCCAGCACTGACGTCAAACTCACAGGCCTATAATTGCTAGATTTACTCTTAGAACCCTTTTAAAACAATGGAACAATTAATGTACAATTAATGGAAGTAAATCATCAGTTAGGTTAAGATGCAGAACATACAACACAATTTCAGGTTGCTTGATTGAAGTTTCAGGAATAACTAAAGGAGGCCATTCCCATTTCAATCAGTCAATGGCTGCAGTTACCTGCATTAGTTCTGTAAGACTTCATTACATGTCTATTAGAGACTCTGTCAGTCTCACTGTTAACAACTCCAGTCAAGTCCCAGGTCTAACAGCTTGATGGATGACAGACTTTCAAGTTGCTGTTACCTTCCTTAGATCATTCCAAGGTAATGTCAGTAAACTCCTCTCCACGCAAAGTTACTTACTGCCCGTTATGCTACTGGCGTTTAGGGCAGCAATTAGGGTCCTTGGCCACTCAGATGTAGAAAGATTCTTCATTGCTATTTCCATAACAATTTTGCTTTAACATTCAGGGCTGTTAGCCCTGAGCTGAACCCCCGAACCTGGAGGACCGATGGACCACCAGGTGGCCTCTACCCTTTGACCTGTTTGACATGGGTGACCTGACGAAGAGCCTTGACTCCAGCCAACACAGCTCTCTGGGTCATTGAGGCACTGAAACCTCCAAACCCAACGACAAGATTGTGGTCCTTTTGGAGGTCTCCACACAAAAGTTGGCCAAGATCTGAAGCTCAGTTTCCTGTCTGACTATCTAGGAGTCAATTGTGAAAATTTCCACACTATGTTGATAAATTAATGAGATGAAAGAGTACGAAGAGATATAGAAACAAGCTGGATAGATGGAAATGTCAGCCATGTTCTAATTGAATTAAGGAAGATGTACATTGTCAATATACTTCTCACAATGTTCCACAGGCTCTTTGTTCCTACTTCCCCATTGCCCTGTATCCACATATTCTTGACACTAATGTGCAAGTAACTTCTAAAACCCTTGATCAAATCCTTCCAACTGAGGTCATGCCTATAACAGCAAGCCACCCTGAGCAAGAGGCTCAGGATGTATATATATGTCAATGGATCAAACTGCAGACTTGACTCTCATTCCCCACGGCTAAGAGTTCCTATCCTGTTTCATTTGGCTGGTGCTGAGCTTTGATTCAGGATTCAGCCAGTTCACCAAGCCTGATGACTAAGGAGGCTAATCAAAATGGCTACTTATGTCATATTCCGGTCCGTGAGGTCCACATTCCGGTTCACGGTCAGGTCTGTCGATTCCTTATTCCAGGTTTTCCTGTTTTCCCTTCTTCCATTGGGTGCCTTAATTGAGGCACCTGATTCTCGTTGTGGGCTGGCACATAAATACCTCTCAAACCAAGGATTCCCTGCTGGACAGTTCCCTTCCCTTCTGTACCTCCACCTGCAACCTTGTCAGTATCCCCATCAAGTTCAACTGCTGGAGAGAGACTGGAGACTTGCCATGCCAAGAGAAGGAACTATCTATTGTTGAGTTTGGAACTGTCTGTTTGTGTTTAGAGTCTGTGTTCTGTGTATGAGTCCTGGCCCTATGTCCAGTCTCTGTGTTCTGTGTTCCTCTGCTCAAGTCCAAGGCTCTGTGTTCCTGTGCCCCAAGACCAAGTCCAGTGGTGCTATGTTCCAGCCCTGTCCAAGTCTGAGCTTCGTGTCCTCGCCCAGCCCAGGGGTGCCTCGCCCAGTCCGGTGCTGGAGATTCCTCATCCTGTGCTGGATTGTCCCCATCTGAATCCTCGGCAGTCATCCCGGCCCTGCGTTCAGGAAGAGAGCCTAACCAAGCTGAGTCCAAGAGCCATGTCCTGTGCTGGAGGTTCTTTGTCCTGTCCTTGCCAAGACCCGGGTTCTGGGGTTCCGAGTTCCTAGTTCCATGTCCAGGTCCTGTGTTTCTAACCCAAGTCCTAGCCCAGGCCTGAATCCTAGTCTCGTCCAGGGCCTGTGTCAATGTCCAGTGTCACTTCTTCCTGACTTCCCTTGCGTCCTTGATTAACTTTGTCCAGTTCCTAGAACTGCAGTGTCTGTGTCTTGCGTTTGGCCTACTCCCATCATGCCCCTTATAACAACTTGGGTTATTCCGTTATTTGGAGATGTTTGGATGAAGCCAGGTTCACAGAAGGGTTTCATGCAGGGTAGCATAATGGTTAGCACAACGGTTTACAGTGCAGGCGACCCAGGTTCAATTCCCGCCACCGCCTATAAGGAGTTTGTACAATCTCCCCGTGACTGCGTGGGTTTCTTCTGGGTGTTCCAGTTTCCTCCCACAGTCCAAAGACCTACCATTTTGTAGGTTAATTGGTCATTGTAAATTGATTAGGCTAGGGTTAAATAAGGGTTGCTGAGCAGCCCAGCTTGAAGGGCCAATTCTGCACAGTATCTCAATAAATAACACTTTCAGAGCAAGTACAGATCTGAGCAAGAGTTTGGCTCCCTGTACATCAGGGGTTCCCAACCTGGCATGCCCAGTCCTCTTGCTTACTAGTATTGGAACCCCTGGTCTGCATAGGTGTGGAGCAGATCTCTCTTTTCACAGTTCCACCAAACACTCTGAGGGAGGGTGCGGTGAGGTGAAGCATCGGTTAGATACAGTGTCATATGAAAACACTGAAATAGATGTTTAGAGTGGCATCTTCCAGAGTGAGAGGATCATAGATGCTAGGCATGGTGGTTAGCATAATGCCAGTGAATACTGATCGGGGCTCAATTCCCACTGCTGTCTGTAAGGAGTTTGCATGCTCTTCGTGTGACCACATGAATTTCTTCTAAATACTCCAGGTTCCTCCCACATTCTGAAGACGTACGGGTTTGGGTTAGTAAGTTGTGGGCATGCGACGTTGGCGCAGGAAACGCGATGAAATTTGTGAGCTGCCGCAACCCTCCGCCGGCAAATCCTCAGACTGTGTTGGCTATCGACAAAAAAGATGCATTACACTGTATGGTTTTGATGTACACACGACAAACGAAGCTGATCTTTCACCTTTACTCTTTCATCTCTATTCCACAACCAAGCACCCTGTGATTGTAGGAATGGCCTCTGCACAGCCACTTGACGATAGGGAGAACCAATATCAAGTGAAAGGAGCACTTTGGAGAAGGTCGAGGTGTGCATCATCTGTGTTCGGCATAGGTGGGCCGAATGTGCAGTCTGAATCCCAATGTCTGAACAGCTGCTGCTGAGTTAGTGTTTGCTGGTTCTTCACATTGCCAAGCCAGAGTTTATATTGGAACTTGGTGAACTAGAAAATGATCCAAGTTTTAAGAAAAGGATTCTCAATTAATTTTTGGCTTGACATTGCTGGCAATGTCTTGATTTAGACATCACTGATTAACTGTTGTTCATGAATCACAGTATTGCTTTTCTTTATAAGAGGGATTACGGTGTGATTTGCTGCCAAATCTGCCTAGAATCTAACTCCAAGCGTATGTGTTCAGTCAGCTTTTGGAAGGGTGATGTTATAGGCCTGACTGGGGAGACAGTCAGCACCTACTTGTAGTTCAAAAGATAACCATTAAATGAAATCCAGACACAACCCATGTATATTGTGTGATCCGGTCTTCTACTGAAGCAATCGCTTTGCTTCTAACCCTGTTCCGTGACTCTGTACTAACCCACAAATGTCCTCTCATGGTTAAAATATGTTGCAAATGACCTTTGGCGAATTTGTGTCATGTGTGGGTTCTGGTCTCAGATCACACTACTGTGTCAACACCCAAAAAAGCAGGAAAATTCTAATAAGGCACCTTTCAAGCTGTCTGTCCCAGACCTTTACAGATGATGAAATACAATTGAATTATTGTCTTTGGTGTAACGTGGAATACGTGGCAACTAATTTTCAAGTGACATGACCCCGCAAGTATGAATCAGAGGATAAGTTGTCTGTTTCAAAGGTGTACTTAAAGGATTGTCAGGCCAATGGGCAGAGCCATTGTGCTTTTAACCGAAGTGTATGAGGGATCTTTGGAATTCTCTTTGGAGGGATAGCAGTTTAATAATGTATAAAATAGAAAGGTGTAATGGGAGCAACAGCACTCAAGTCTTTGGAGTGGAGTTAGAGCCTAACACATGATGCGTTTAGATGTCAGTCTGTGGTAGCATAGAGTTGATGAGAAATTCCATCAAATTAAAACCCATAACCCTCACCCCATTTTTAACCCTTGACCTTTGGTAACATCCCCGACCACTCACTGTATCGCTGAAGCCTCTGTCCACTCTAACCCGATTCCAGTGTCTCCCCTACTGCTGCTTCAGATTCCCAATCTGGATTTGAGGCCCAGCATTCCGATTCCCATCATGTTACTGGCATGGCTCCTCTTAATATATTTCACGTGTTCTTCTGCTGCTACATTTCGTCCTCTACGATGAGCCTTGAACTATTTCATTTTCAGTAACATTATTTATAAAGTGATGCAAAATGATAGAAGGAAGCCATTATGCCCATTAGTCCTGCTCCAGCTCCTTGAAAGAGCTGGCCCAATTGTTATAATCTCTTTTTCCTCATGGCCCAATAAATTCCCCAGTCAACCGTCGATCCAAAATTCCTTTTTTAAAATGTGTTATTGAATCCACTTACACTGTCCTTTCAGGAGATGCAGCTCACTGATTATTACACTAGATAAACCCTCTCACTTTGCAGTGGTTCAATTTGCCCCTCGCTGTAATCCTCTACCCTCTGGTTGCTGCCCCCTTTGCCAATGGAAGTAGGTTCTTGTGATTTACCCGATCGTATCTTTTCACGTCTTTGAACACCCCTGTCAGATCTCCTTACATCACAAAAGAATGGAATTCAGCCCATCTAATCTATGCCAGCTGAGAAAAATCTATCGAGCAGTCCTGTATTGCGGATCTTGATCCCTAGCCCAGTAGGTTAAAGCTTTGCAGGTGCCTGTTCAGCCACTTTTCATTTATAATGATAGTTTCGGCATCAGTTTTCACTTTTGGTGAGAACACTTTCTTTGACTGTTCTCAAGCCTTTCATCATTAATCTAATTATCAATCACCTCTTTTCCAGGGAAAATAAGTCCGGAAATAACAGTTCAGCACATCTACATAAATTCCATCTCCCTACATTAGATTCGTACCCTTCTCTGCTTTGACTCATGTCTCATAATAGTGCCTATTTCCTCTATTTTAAATCCATTCCTCTAAACAAAATGTTTTCTTGTTTTTGATGTTCTTTCCACTGGAAATAAAGATTCTGTCTATGTTCCCTTACTGTACACCTCTATCACATTACCCTTCATTCTAGGGAAAACAAAGAGCATCCAAGCCAATCACCCACCTTGGCTAAGGTCCTTCGGGCTAGGTATTTCCTCAAGCACACTCTTCGGTGCAATTGTTGTTCCTCTCTGAGCACCGTGTGGCACATCGGGCAGCAGAGTACCGTTTCTTTAACACTTGTCTGGTTTTTTTACGAGACTGAGTTGCTAGCTCGACACTCAGCCCCAGGGCACAGATGGAGAGCATGCAAGGAGATGGCCGGGTTCGAACCTGGGACCACTCACCTCAAAGTCTGGTGCTGATGCCTCTACACCTCTGGCCAGCTCTCCAGTGCAATAACATCCTTAAAACAGTGCAGCGACTAAAACTATGCACACTCCTCCAAGTGCGGTCTAACCATGAACTGTATACCTGTTCTGCTTTTCTCTTTACTTATTTAGAATCTGATTCAGATTTATTATCACACGTACCTCAAAATGTACCGTAAAATGTGTCATTGGCCATAATGGCCAACTCAACCTAGGAACGTGTTGGGGCAGCATGCAAGGGTTGCCACACATTCTGATGCCAGCATAGCATGCCCGCTTTGCTCAGCAGAACAACATAGAATACGGCAAGCAACAAAACAACAACAGCAAAACAAGCCCTTTCCCTCTATCCCACCCACCCACAGACTGTCCTCCAGCCCTCAGTCTCTGGGCTACGGCTATCAGGCTTCAACTTCCAAGATACGGAATTTTATCTTGGAATAGATGCCACTGATAATTCCAGCATTTGTAGTCCATCCTCAATTTTTCTGACCTGAAGAGTCAACTACTTTGTTGAGTCTGAATCTACATATAGGCCAGGCTGCAAAAGGATGGCAGCTTTCCTTCCTTAACGGACATCTGTGGACCAGGCAGATTTTAATGAAGACTATGAAATTCTAGATTTGCTTTTATGGAGTTTAACTTCAAATCCGATTTAGATAATTATTTGAAATTAGATTTCCCAGATGGCATGGTGATGAGGTGTCACTCAAGCATTGGTCCAAATTTTTTGACTGCTACTCCAGAAGCTTATTGGGCATTTGTACTGCAGTGGTTAACCTCTGCCGCAGCCTCCTACTCAATGGCTACATTACTGAACCACAAGGAGCACAATCTCAGCTATTTCCAGCTTCATGTGTATGGCAGTACTGGGACCATCATTATGGTAAATCACCAAAACAGGGTTGTAGAAAGTACAAGGAAGGGAGGACTCTAGTGATGGGAAATTTCATAAGTCAGAAAGAAATGAGAGGGTCATGGTGTCAAGCAGTGACGGAAAAGTCAGGTCAACGGGAAGGGGCAGAGAATTTAAGCAAATATATACACCCAGTAATTAATTTCAGAGCAAGTAAAGAGAAAGCTTAAGCCCCTTTACAAAAGCAGGTAGCCCTTGTAATAAGAAAGCTGAACATGGAAAGTAGAGCACATTAACGGATTCTTTGGTCCACTATGTCTGCACTGACCAGTATGCCAGTCTAAGGTAATCCCATCTGCCTGCACGTTGTCTGTGTCCCTCTGTCTGTCTACTTGCCTCTTACGTGTCGTTATTATACCTATTTCCATCACGTTGCCTGGCAACATGTTCCAGGCACCTTTCATCCTCTGTGTTTTAAAAAAAAAGTTGCCTCACCAACCTACTTTAAACTCCACCCCCCTCACCTTAACTCTCTGCCCTGTTGTATTTGACCTTCCTGCTAGGGAAAAAGACACTAACCTCCATACCTACACCTCTTGTAATCTTATATACGTCTATCAAATTGCCTCTCAGCCTCCGATGTTCCAGAGATGTTTGCCCAACCTCTCCCTACTGCTCATGTATTCCAATCCCAGCCACATCCAGGAGAACAGCTTCTGCACCCTTTGCAAAGCCTCCCTATATTGTGGTGACCAGAACTACACATAATACTCCAAATATGGTTGAACAGATGTATCATGACTTCTCAACTTTGCTACTCAGTGCCCCATCCGAAGAAGGCATACAGCATGCTTGCCTTCTATACCTCCCAATCTACTTGGGGTACCACATTCATGGAGCTATTGACCTAAACCCCAAGACCCGTCTGTACATCAATCCTCCTAAGAGTCCTGTCACTTCTTTCTACTTCCTTCTTGTGTATGACTTCCCAAAATAAAACATCTCACACTTGTCTGGATTAAACTCCAACTGCCACTTTTCCACCCAAATTTCCAACTGATTTGCATCCAGCTGTATTATTCCTCTCTATCCAAAATTCAACCAATTTTCTTGTTGTCTGCAAACTTACGTTTGAATCATTTATGTCATAACCCTGATCCCAGAGGAATGACACTGGGATCTTCAGACAGAGAAAGACCCCTGCACTGCTGCTATCTCCCATTTATAACCAAGCCAATTTTACATTTGACTTATCAACTCACCTATGACCCTATGTGTCTTAATCTTCTGGACCAGCCTTCCATGTGGCCTCCTTTGCTGCTTTATGTTGGGGGAGCAGCAACAGAGCTGGTGATGCAAAATGCTAAACAAACTCATCAAAAAGGCTGGATCTGTCCTTGGCTACAATCCAGACTCTTTTGAGTTAGTGGTGGAGAGGAGGTCACTAAACAAACTGTTATCCATTACAGACAGTCTGGTACATCCTCTCCACGACCTACTGAATAGCAGCGGAGACCCCTTTTGAGCACGTTCATTCAGCTCCGCTATCACAAAGATCATTACAGAAAATCTTTCCGACCAAATGCAATAAGCATATATAACAGTTCATCTCTGTGCGATAGGAGAACACACATCATAGTACAACAGTCTCTGCTTTATTATTTCACACATTGCTATTGCACATTACAGTATTGCACATTGGTAAATTATTATTCTGTACTTCAAGTCTGCACACTGCTAAGTGTGTTTTTTTTAAATGTTGCTGCCGTGTGCATAGTATGGAAGGACCTGCAACAATTACCATAGAAAGAACAAGGTATTGGAAAAACTAAAAGCAGACAAGTTACCAGGTCCTGATGACCTGTGCCTGATGGATCAATAGAGTACTTATTATTATTATTAGGGACTTTGTCAAATGCTTTACTAAGGTCCAAATAGATTACATCTACTATCCCACCCTCATCAACCATCTTCACACAAATAACAACATGTGAGTATGATATGATAACTATTACAGAAACCTGGCTGCTTGGTGACTCAGTATTCCAGATTATTTGATGCTCCAAAGAATAGGTAAACAGGGATACAAGATGCAATAGCCTTATTATTTAAGGGATGAATCAATGTGGTTCTGAGTCATGATGTAGCTGCAACAGACAATGATGAGGAATTGGTTTGGTTGGAAACAATAAACAGCAGGGAAGAGAAGTCTATTTGCCCCCAGGATGTTGCTTATTGAAAGGACTGAGCATAAGTGGGCATATAAACAGAGAACTGTGTTTAGCATGGGTGATTTTTATCGATATATTGATTGGACAATTCAAACTGACGGGTGTATGGTTAAAGAGAAATTTGTGGAGAGTGTCAGGAATCATTTCTTAGAGCAATCTGCAACCGAACATGTGTAATGAATTACTGTTAATAAAAAGTTTTGTACTTCAGCATCCACCAGGTAGAATTTCGGAAACTGTTTGAGGAGAAGCATCCCAAGTCCATAATCAATACCTTCACCTGAAACAATGGTATGAAGACAGAGTTGTGTAGAGTGGATGGGATAAATAGGTTAAGGATTAGGTCAGTGAATGAACAGTGGCAGATATTTAAGCAGCTAATACAAGGTGTACAGTAGAGATTTATCCCAGGAGGAAGATGAATCATCTGTGGCTAATGAATGAGATCAAGGAAAATATTAAATTAAAGATAAAAACAGGCAAAGTGGCAGGAACTATTGGTAGACTAGAGAACTGAAAAATTTACAAGAGCCAGTTTTGAGATACTAAAATAATTACAAGGGGAAAAAATTATGAGCAAAAATAGCAAGTATTTTCAAACCAAACAACAAGGGTTTTTTGTGGGAAAAAGGACAGCTGGGGTAGGTTTGAGGACTCCAACATGCAAAACTGGCAATTAAAGATTAAACATTAGTTTAATTTGTCACATGCACAGTGAAATGTGTTGTTTGCATCAATGACCAACACAGTTTGAAGAGATTTGGTCTGTCAACTGAAATACATGATAACTTCTATAGATGTCCAGTGGAGAACATTCTGACAGGCTGCATCACTGTCTGGTATGGAGGAGTGGGGGAGTTATTGCACAGACTGAAAGAAGCTGCAGAAGGTTGTAAATCTAGTCAGCTCCTTCTTGGGCACTATCCTCTGTATTATCTAAGACATCTTCAAGGAGCGGTGCCTCAGAAAAATGATGTCCATTACTAAGGACCCTCATCACCCAGGACACGCCTTCCTCTCACTGTTACCAGCAAGTAGGAGATACAGAAGCCTGAAGGCACACACTCAGCAATTCAGGAACAGCTTCTTCCCCTCTGCCATCTAATTCCTAAATGGACATTGAACCCATGAAAACTACCTCACGTTTTTCATTAATATATATTATTTCTCTTTTTTGCACTATTTTTAATCTATTCCTTATACATATATATACTTACTGTGATCGATTGATTTATTATTATGCATTGCATTGAACTGCTGCTGCTAATTTAACAAATTTCACATCAGATGCCGGTGATAATAAACCTGATTCTGATTCTGATGCGTGCTGGGGGCAGCCCACAACAGTCACTGTGCTTCTTCCAGCACCAACATAGCATGTCCACAACTTACAGAGGGATCTAGGAATAATGGTGCATAGTTTCCTGAAGGTGGAATCTCATGTGGATAGGGTGGTGAAGAAAGCTTTTGGTATGCTGGCCTTTATAAATCAGAGCATTGAGTATAGGAGTTAGGATGTAATGTTGAAATTGTACAAGGCATTGGTGAGACCAGATTTGGAGTATTGTTTACAGTTTTGGTCACTGAATTATAGGAAAGATGTCAACAAAATAGAGAGAGTACAGAGAGGATTTACTACAATGTTACCTGGGTTTCATCTTCTAAGTTACAGAGAAAGGTTGAAGAAGTTAGGTCATTATTCTTTGGAATGAAGAACGTTGAGGAGGGACTTGATAGAGGTATCTAAAATGATGAGGGGGATAGATAGAGTTAATGTGGATAGGCTTTTTCCATTGAGAGTGGGAGAGATTCAAACAAGAGGACATGAGTTGAGAGTTAAAGGGCAAAAGTTTAGGGGTAACATGAGGGGGAACTTCTTTACTCAGAGAGTGGTAGCTGTGTGGAAGCAGCTTCCAACAGAAGTTAGTCCTGATGAAGGGTCTCGGCCTGAAACGTCGACTGCACCTCTTCCTACAGATGCTGCTTGGCCTGCTGTGTTCACCAGCAACTTTGATGTGTGTTGCTTGAATTTCCAGCATCTGCAGAATTCCTGTTGTTTCCAACAGAAGTGGTTGAGGCAGGTTCGATGTTGTCGTTTAAAGTTAAATTGGACAGCTATATGGACAGGAAAGGAATGGAGGGTTATGGGCTGAGTGCAGGTCGGTGGGACTAGGTGAGAGGAAGAGTTTGGCAAGGACTAGAAGGGCTGAGATGGCCTGTTTCCATGCTGTAATTGCTATATGGTTATATGGTGAACTTGCATCCATCATTGGGGACCGCCACCCCCAGAACATGCCCTCCTCTTGCTGCTGCCATCAGGAAGAAGGTGCAGGAGACCCAACACTCCCACCACTAGGCTCAGGAACAGTTACTGCCCCTCAACCATCAGGCTCTAGAACTGGGATGGGCGGGGGCGGAGGGGAGTGGAAACAGCTTCATTCAACTTCACTTACCCCATTATCGAATGTTCCCACATCTAATGGTCTCAACTTTCAAGGACTCTTCATTTCACGTTCTCAATATTTATTAATTATTTATTAATTATTATTGTTTCTCCTTTTTGTATTTGCAGTTTGTTGTCTTCTGCACTCTGGTTGAACGCCCAAGTTGGGCAGACTTTCATTGACTCTGTTATAGCTATTATTCTATAGAGTTGTTGAGTATATCCACAAGAAAATGAATCTCAGGGTTGAATATGGTGACATTTATGTACATTGACAATAAAATTTACTTTGAACTTTTGAACTTTTACCCTCCCTAACTAGTAGTTCTTTGGAATATGAGAGGAAACAAGAACACCTTGAGAAAACCATGTAGCGACAGGGAGAACTACAAACTCGTTACAGACAGCAGCAGGAATTGAACTCTGATTGCCAATCGTTGGCACTGTAAGGCAATACAGTGACTACTATGCTAATGTGTCACCCAAGAAACAAGTAACAAGTAATTGTCGGTTAAGTTAAACAAATATTTTGTATCAGTCTTCTTGGAGAGGGACAGGGCAAATATCCCATAGACTTCTGATAGTCTTGCTTCACACAGTGTGGAAGGACCTGTAACAATTACCACAAGAAGGAACAGGGTATTGGAGAAACTAAAAGCAAACAAGCTTCCAGGTCCTGGTGGCATGTGCCTGATGGTTTTAAATGAGTGGCTGGGGAGATAGTGGAGCCATTGGCCAAAGTCTTTCCAAAAGGACCAGATAAGAGATATCACACAAGCTACAAACAGACTGGGCAACTACAAAAGTGACTCCACTGTTCAGAGAGGGAAAAAGGGGGTTGGTAAGATGCTGGAATCTATCAACAAGAAAGAAAGGCCGGTCATTTAGAGCAGCTTAATATAATCAAACCAAGTTAGAATGAACTTGTGACAGGTTTGACAAATTCAATTAAATTATTTGAGGATGTAACAAGCAGTCAATAGAGGGGTCTTATAAATGAGGTGTATTGGATTTTTAGAAAGGTCTTGCAAGTTTAATGCATTGAATTTTCAGAAGGCATTTGACAAGACATCACACATAAAGTCTGGTGCACATTGTAAAAGATTAGGGTTTAAGGGAGAGTATATTACCACAGGTTGAAGATTGGTTATCAGTTTGAAGATAGGGGTCAGAATAAATGGGTCTTTTTCTGGTTGGAATATTGGAACTAGTGGAAAATCCCAACGATCTGTTCTTGGTCCTCAATTATTTATAATCCTTATTAGGATGTGAAAGAGGGGCAAGAGTGTAAGTTATCCATGTTTCCCAATGACATGAAAATATTTAGGGGGACATATTGTGTGAGGATATTTGATCTCTGCAACAGGATATAGATAGGTTGAGTGAGTGAGTAGGAACCAGCTTGCCAAACAGCAAGCTTAATATGGGAGTATCTGAGCCTTGAAATTTGGTTACAACAATCTTAGAGGTAGACTGTTTATCTAAATGCAGAAAGATTGCAGTTAATTAAAGTAGAGAGGGATCTCTGTGTTCTTCTACACATGTCACAAAAAGTTAGCATGCAAGCGTAGCAAGTGATTAGGAAGGTAAATGGCACAGTGGCCTTTACAACAGGACTGGAGTTGAGCAAAAGTGAAGTATTGTTACAATGATACACAGTATCAGTGAGGCAACAATTGGAGTGCCATGCATGGTTTCAGTCCATTTATTAAGGACACATTGGCATTGTAGGCAATCCAAAAGAGATTCTCTGGGCCAGTTTCTGAGATGAGAGGATTTCTCATCACAGGAGGGTCAAAAAATCTAGATGTTTGGAGTTTGGAAGAATGAGGTGATTTTTATTGAATCATGTAAGATCCTGATGGAGAGTGACAGGTTGGATGTAACAGAATGGACTGGGTGGGAAGTCAGGACTGGAGAGCAGAACAGAATTAGGAAGAGGTATGATAAGTTCAATCAGGTCTATTAATTTAAAGGGTAAGATCCACAGTAGATAGGCTGAATGAAATGATTCCATGTTGTAACCTACATGTAACTTTCAAACGGCACATTCTATCACTGTTCACTTTTATTCCTCTTCAAAAAAATCACCTTATGCTATGAACAATTCCTATATGAAGGAAGTTTCTGTCTTGGGCTGACAGGCTAGGGTTCCCTGACACTGACGCCTTGTACCAGTGAAAATTTAATCATCAATGCTTGTTAAGCAGCATCTTGGAGAATTTCTGGGTCTCCTTCCAGCTCCCTGCTCCCTGCACCCTCACCACACAGAACAGAAATGTAGCGTAGCAAAGGTTTATTGAGTGTAGGATCCAGGCAATCCATTTAAAATCTGGCAGCTGTGTTAGTTTAAAAGCCAAGAAAGACTCGCATTTGGGTAATGAATCGCTTAGCAACAATGACAACAGACAGCAAACATTCAACGGGGAAATGGTATCAGAACAAAACTCTCCCGTCAAAGTCTTTCCCAAAAGTCTGGCGTCACCCTCACAATTCATCCCGTTTAACAAAATTTGATCAGCAACACATGGATCTGAGGAATCCCATGACTCTCAATCACACAGGGTACAGAGTCGTTGGGTTCACAGCTGGCTTGGAAATTAGGCTGCCCATAGGGTTGCAGGACATAACACAAAGCAATATTCAACTGCACTTTCAACGTCACCACGGCAGTAGAAACACTTTGAGTGCTGTATACCGAGGGTGAAATGTGTGATTATGCCATCATTGGAAGCTTTGTCTAGTGCTTGGAACGTAGCAGAATATTATCAATGGGAAGCCAACTCTGAAGCTTTGTTTTGAAAATTCCAATAATCCTTCTATTGGGGATAAAGTGGAAGTGATATCATTATGAGATACTGTAGACTGTAAGCTTCTGTAGTGCCATATCAATGTTGCAGATCTGGGTGGTGGCGTGGAGATATATCTCTACCAAAGGAGGAGTAAGCACTCCTTCTCTCCGCTAGCCCGCAGGTCACCCTTGGGCAAGGGGTAGCACCTGCTTAGCCACCGATCAGGGTCATGTGAAGCCCTGGGAGCGGGTCATATGAGCAGCTGATGCATATCACAGGTCCTAGCTGTGCAACCACTGACGCCAGGCAGACAATCTCTGAAGAGTATTGAGAATGGTTGGGGTAAAGACACTGCCCAGAAGAAGGCAATGACAAACCACTTCTGTAGAAAAACTTGCCAAGGACAATCATGGCCGTGGGACCATGATCGCCCACGTCATACTACACAACACATAATGACAATGTCATATGACGTGACACATAGTGACAACGTCATATAACACAGCACATAATGATGATGATCTTAATGTTGCAGATAGTGGGGAGCAAAACAGCGGTGGTACCCTACAACACCATACAAGGAATAACAGAAGCATGGTTACAAACTGAGCATCTTATTCCAAGAACGGAGAAAGTGGCAGGAAAGTAGGTTGTAGAGAGAATAACACTGACTGGGGTATGTGTAATCGGAGATTGTTATAACTGAGAGCATTATGTGTGAGTGGGGGAGTGTACTACATTAATAACTCAGCAGGTCAGACAGCATCTATACAGGGGAATAAGCAATCGACTGCTTAGGCCAAGATCCTCCTTCAGGGCATGATACTGTCTAACCTTTTGAGTTTCTCCAGCATTCCCTGTGTTGCACTGGAATTCCAGCATCTGCAGAATTGCTTGTGTTTATGATCTATATTTATAATTGTTCTGTTCAAGGTAAAAACAGAACAGTGTGACTGTATAAAATTTACAGAGTATAGAGAGTGTCCTGTGTTATAGAATCATACAGCGCAAAGAGAGGCCCTTCAGCCCACCAGTTCTGTGCTGATCACACAGCACCCATTTCCATTAATCCCACTTTTCATTCTCTTCACTCCCCCAGGTTCTATTGCTTATCACCATCACCATCACCATCATCATCATCATCATCATCATCATCATCATCGTCGTCACCATCAACATCATCATCATCATCATAATCATCAACGTCATCATTATGTGCCGTGATGTATGATGTAGACAGTCATGGTCTCATGGATATGATTGTTCTTGGCAAATGTTTCTACAGAAGTGATATTGATTGAAGCCCAACCCAGGCAACAGAAAAAGAAGGCCCAGACACAGGCTTTTATGGGGTATTTCAACCCAAACATAATAATTAATTAAATTAAATTTTCAAATATACAGACTAAGTTCCATTTTCACTGTCTCATCAAACATGCTCAGGACATTGGAAATGTGTCACAATGGGAGGCTCCATCAGAGGTGAGACAGACTGTATCAGTGCCAATATCAGCAGTCTGTGTTTCGCCTGCTCATGAGGTCCTGATGATGGAACGGGAAGGAGGGAGATTTGCTCCATGATCAACAGAATTTTACCTGCACAAATAACTTTAAAAGTTAATACAGAGAAAGACAGATACTATAGGTTTCTACAATGTTTTTCATGATCTGAAGTGACTCCAAAGTCATGAAGCTAATTGGCATTCTAGGACCTTCTTAGCACAAATGGTTTACTTGAGGCTGAATTTGCGTCCAGTAAGAGGACGGGCTGTACTGGACCTGGTGTTGGGTAACGAGCTTGGCCAGGTGACTGACCTTTCAGTGGGTGAGCAGTTAGGGAACAGTGACCAGAACTCCTCAAGTTTTAAGATAGCTAAAGATATTGATAAATATGGGCCTTGTGGGAGGGTATTAAACTGGAGTAGGGCAAATTAGGAGAGTATTAGGCAGAAACTAGGTGAAAGTTAATTGGGAACATGTGGAGCGTGCTTAAAGACCAACTGCACAGAGCACTGAACAGGTGAGATCCAGTCAGAAGGAAGGACAAGTCTAACAAGGTAAGAGAATCTTGGATGTCAAGTGAGCTGATGAATTTCGTCAAGAAGAAAGAGGGAAAGTATGTGAAGCTTAGGAAGCTAGAATCAAATAAAGCCCTGGGGGGTTATGAAGATGCCAGAAAAGAACATAAGAAGGGAATTAGGAAGCCAAGAGAGGCCATGAAAAGCCCTTAGCAAATAGGATTAAAGAGAATCGCAAAGCGTTCTATACGCACTTCAGGAACAAGAGGAGTGGGTGATGTCAATAAGTATTTCACATCAGTATTTATCATGGAGACGGACATGGAGGATAGGGAAATCAGTGCCGAGAGTATTAATATGCTCAGGCATTTCGAAGTAAAGGAGGAGGTCGTGTTAGGACTCTTAAAGAACATTAAGGTGAATAAGCCAGAGGGCTTGTTGGGATATTCCCTAGGTTACTGAAAGAAGCAAGTGAAGAGATTGCTGGGGCTTTGACCAATATCTCTGTATCCTCTGTGGAAACAGGCAAGGTCCCGGAGGACTGGCAAGTAGCTAATGTTATTCCATTGTTCAAGAAGGGAAGTAGGGATAACCCTGGAAACTGTAGACCAATGAGTATCACGTCAGTGGTAGGGAAGTTACTGGAGAGAATTCTGAGGGATAGGATTTATGAGCATTTGGAAACCATGGCCTAATTAAGGAGAGATAACATGGTTCTGTGCGGGGCAAGTCGTGTCTCTCTAAGTTGAATGAATTTTTTGATAAGGTAACGAGGGTGATTGATGAAGGTAGAGCTGTGGATGTGTCTACGTTGATTTTAGTAAAGTGCTTGACAAGGTCCCTCATGGGAGGCTTATCCAGACAATTAAGATGCATGGTTCCAGTGGAGAGTTGGCCATTTGGATTCAGAATTGGATTGGCACAGAAGACAGAGGGTAGTGCTGAAAGGGATGTATTCTAGCTGGAGACCTGCGATTAGTGGTGCTCTGCAGGAATCTGTCCTGGGACTCCCGTTGTTTGTGATGTTTATAAATGACATGGGTGGAACTGTAGATGGGCTGGTTAGTAAGTTTACAGATCATACAAAGATTGATGGTATTGTGGATAGCGTAGATGACTGGCAAAGAAAAGGATGGGATATACAGTGGTATGCAAAAGTTTGGGCACCCCTGGTCATAATTTCTGTTACTGTGAATAGCTAAGTGAGTAAAAGATGGACTGATTTCCAAAAGGCATAAAGTTTAAAATGACACAGTTCTTTAATAGTTTAAGCAAAAAAACTTTTTTTATTTCCATCTTTTACAGTTTCAAAATAACAAAAAAGGAAAAGGGCCTGAAGCAAAAGTTTGGGCACCATGCGTGGCAGTACTTAGTAACACCCTCTTTGGCAAGTATCTTAGCTTGTAAACACTTTTTGTAGCCAGCTAAGAGTCTTTCAATTCTTGTTTGGGGGATTTTCATCCAATCTTCCTTGCAAAAGGCTTCTAGTTCTGTGAGATTCTTGGGCCATCTTGCATGTACTATTCTTTTGAGGTCTATCCACAGATTCTCGATGATGTTCAGGTCAGGGGACTGTAAGGGCCATGGCAAAACCTTCAGCATGTGCCTCTTGACATAGTCCATTGTGGATTTTGAGGTGTGTTTAGGTTCATTATCCTGTTGTAGAAGCCATCCTCTTTTCATCTTCGGCTTTTTTTTTTACAGACGGTGTGATGTTTGCTTCTAGAATTTGCTGGTATTTAATTGAATTCATTCTTCCCTCTACCAGTGAAATGTTCCCTGTGCCATAGGCCGCAACACAAGCCCAAAGCATGATGGATCCACCCCCGTGCTTGACAGTTGGAGAGGTGTTCCTTTCATACCTTTGCTCATTGTGGCCAAAATGTTCTATTTTAACTTTATCAGTCCACAGGTCTTGTTTCCAAAATGCATCAGGCTTGTTTAGATATTCCTTTGAACCTTTTGAATAGAAGTTTTTGGCCTCAATGACCAAAGGTATGTTTGGAGAAAAAAGGGTGCAGAATTTCATGAAAAGAACCCCTCTCCAACTGTTAAGCACGGGGGTGGATCGATCTTGCTTTGGGCTTGTGTTTCAGACAGTGGCACGGGGAACATATATATGGGGAAGAATGAATTCAATTAAATACCAGCAAATTCTGGAAGCAAACATCACACTGTCTGTAAAAAAGCTGAAGATGAAAAGAGGATGGCTTCTACGACAGGATAATGATCCTAAACACACCTCAAAAGCCACAATGAACTACCTCAAGAGGCGCAAGCTGAAGGTTTTGCCATGGCCCTCACAGTCCCCTGACCTAAACATCATCGAGAATCTGTGGATAGACCTCAAAAGAGCAGTGCCTGCAAGACGGCCCAAGAATCTCACAGAACTAAAGCCTTCTGCAAGGAAGAATGGGTGAAAATCCCCCAAACAAGAATTGAAAGACTCTTAGCTGGCTATAAAAAGCGTTTACAAGCTGTGATACTTGCTTAAGGGGGTGTTACTAAGTACTGCCATGCAGGGTGCCCAAACTTTTGCTTTGGGCCTTTTTCCTTTTTTGTTATTTTGAAACTGTAAAAGATGGAAATAAAAAAGTTTTCTTGCTTAAACTATTAAAGAAATGTGTCGTCTTTAACTTTATGCCTTTTGGAAATCAGTTCATCCTTTACTCGCTTAGCTATTCACAGTAACAGAAATTTTGACCAGGGGTGCCCAAACTTTTGCATGCCACTGTAGATCAGAGAAATGGCAGGGGGAGTGTAACCCAGCTGCATGTGAAGTGTTGCACTTCAGTAGGTCAAATGTAAAGAGACACTATTAAGGGCAAGATCCTTATCAGTACTGGTGAACAAAGCGATCTTGGGGTCCAAGTTCATGGCTCCCTGAAAGTGACTACACAGAGTTGATGCGGTGGTTAGGACATGCTTGCCTTTATTAGTTGAGTTCAAAAGTCAGGAAGTTACACTGAAGTTTTATAAAACTCTAGTTCGGCCACATCTAGAGGATTGCTGACAGTTCTGGTCGCCCCATTATAGTTAGGATTGAGATGCTTTGGAGAGGCTGCACAAGAGGGGTTTACCAGGATGTTGCCTGGATCAGAGGGCATGCGCTATAACAAGAGGTTGGACAAACTTGGTTTTTTTTTGTTCTGGAGTGGCAGAGACTGATTGGAGATCTGATAGAGATTATGAGAGACATAGATAGACAGACAATATAATACTGGCATGAATTTAGGGTGAGGGGATAATTTCAAAGGAGATGTGAGGGGCAAGGTTTTACACTGAGAATGGTGAGTGCCTGGAATGTTCTGCATGGGGTGCCGGTAAAGGCAGAAACGTTAACAAGAGAACATGTGAAGATGCATACAATTCTGGGGAACCCTTTATAAGAAGAATGTTGAGGCTTTGGAGCAGGTGCAGAAGAGATTAACTAGGATGGTGCCTGGCTTAGAGGGTATGTGCCTTAACGAGAGATTGGACAAACTTAGATTGTTTTCTCTGGAGCTGTGGAGGCTGAGGGGAGATCTGATAGAAGTCTGTAAGATTATGAGAGTCATAGATAGAGTAGACAGACAGTATGTTTTTCCAAGGGTTAAATTGTCTAATACCCAGAGGGCTTGCATTTAAAGTGGGGGTGGGGTGGGGGTCAATTTTAAAGGAGCTGTTAGAGGCAAGATTTTTTTACACAGAGAGTGGTGGCAACCAGAAGTGTAATGCTTGTGGTGGTAGTAAAGGCAGATTCATTAGGGTCTTTTAAGAGACATTTAGATGGGCTCAGGAATGTGAAGGAAGTGGAAGGATATGGGCATAAGATATTAGTTTAGTTGCCCTTTTGATTACTAATTTACTTGGTTCAATGTTGTGTGATATTTTTCTATGTTTCATTGCTGGATAGATTGCAGCCAATTTAACAGTGAAAGCGGTAACAGATCTGCTGTGATAATTGATCAGCTGATTGATTTTAGAGACATTAATGAGTAGATATTGTAGGACTTAGTTACTTGTAATTTTTCTTTACATTCAACCAAGAGCAGACATATTTTTAGCTTAAGGGGAACGTCGACTCAGACCATGAGAGGCCTGCGTCGGGCATTTTCATCCTTACAAGGCGCAGATTGGAAGTCCGTGTGGGGCGCCACTCCTCACACAGACACTAGAGCAATGTGTGGTTAAGTGCCTTGCTCAAGGACACAAACACGTTGCCACAGCTGAGGCTCGAACTAGTGACCTTCAGATCACTAGACGAATGCCTTAACCACTTGGCCACATGCCCAACAACTTGTTTGGCTTAAAATCTTGTGTAAAGGTTGACAACAGCAACACCGTGGCATGTCAGAGAGCTACACCTGCCAGTCAACCATCTTCTCAGCTGCAAGAGTACAAAGAAAGCTTTCCTCAGTGTTAAACACATACTGTTCCTACCATGGGAGTGTTCCATGATTCACTGCAGTCGGAACTTCATTCTGTGTCTGAGCTCTGCTGTGCCACAGCTGAGAATTTGATGGCACAGTGTTGAGGGAGCTATACCCAGTGTCCAACCTATGCTGACCCAATTATGGGAGACTTTCATGCTTCACGTTACGGGGAGCTTTACTCTGCATCTAATCCATTTCCCTGTAATGATTTGTTCCAAAATAACTTTGTTAAAGTAACAGAAAAAAACAAATAAGCAAGCTTTAAATTAAATTGCTGTTATAGGGTCATAGAATCATACAGGCCACCTGGCACACTACTGACTCATAGGCAGCTATCCAGACTAATCCCATCTTCCAGCACTGAGCCGCAGCCTTCTGGGTCCGGGTGATTCAAGTGCTTGTCTAGTCACTTTTTACCTGCTGTCAGTAACTCTGCTTCCAGCGGGAAGCATCAGTGCCCACCGGCCAACAAGCAAGCAATAGCAAAGCCCCCAAAGAGAGACCATGATCTGCAGTCCAACAAAAGCCATTTTTCATCCAGTGGTTTGACATGCCACAGGTTCTCTCTCTCTCTCACTATCAAGATGTCAGCCTTTCCGCAGCAAGAGGGGAAATGTTACAGTCTGACTCCGAAGCGACACCAGTCCAAGCCCACACAACTCAAGAACCAGCAGACTCTGCCCCGTCCCATCGAGAGAGAGAGGGAGAATGGGGTGGGTGTAAATCCCGTCTGGTTTTGATCTTTTTGCATAGTGATGGGGTCAGAGGAGTAACCAGGGCTGCTCCTGCATTAGAGTGTCCTAAGGGTGGAGAAAGATCACCAGGGAGTCCAAGTGTGACGCCACCCCAGCTGATATGATAAATATATTTGGGAAGAGCAAAGATGGATGCTGGGGTTAGGAAAGAGATAGACCAAAGACTATGGCTTTCTCCAGTCAAAGTAAACCCCTACGAAGTTTCTTAGTGGACAATGCACGGTCTACATGTTTTCCATTTTCCACAGAAAAGGAGACATCTTTATTCAGAGACGCTGAGACGTGCTCCTTTGCTGCTAATACACAAGGCAAGGACACAAGCACCTCCTGGGCCAGGTAACTGGAATAGGAAGAGAGCCTGTGTACAGAGGGGCTGAGAAATGACTTGCAGTCTCCCTTTAAAGTTCGGCCGCTCATCCCTGTAATCATTTAGCCCAACAAGTCTCCCACGTACGCAACCACCAACATTTACGAAACATGTTCTTATCTTGGGCTGTAGAGTCGCCAGCTTGCCTCAGTCCCTTCAGCAAAAGTCTATCTCCACCTCCTCACAAGTAGACAGCTCCCGACACTGTCAGTATTGTCCAATCCATTCTAAGCTAGTCTGTATCTACCTTGGGCATGTATGATGAGACAGTGAAAATAGAACTTTATTCTGTATATAACCTCTCCTGTACCTGCCTTGGGGTTGTTTGATGGAGGGGTTTTATTCAGTGTTTAACCCTCGTGTTATTGGCCCTGTGAGTGTTTGCAAGGACTTGCGTTTTCTCACTTCTCTGAGCTAATAGTTTACAAAATGATATGGGAGTATTAAGTAGGATTGCTACTGACTACAAACAAACTAAAAGCCTTTTCTGCACTTGGGCGCTGGGCAAATGTTAGTAAACAAACTGAAAAAAAGCATCCTTTCATGACTGGGCCTTGGCGCCCTCACGTTGGCAGCAAGGACATGCCTGGAAACAGTCTAATGCTTTTAAGTACACTGCCAAGCCTTCATTAATGAGTTGGGGTTTATTTATAAATTACCAGCAATCCCTAGAAAGAACAGGGAGCACTCTCTTTGAAGGGGTTACGCCCACTTTGCATCACTTGCTCAGGGAAAATTCCATACTTAGAGTGCACAGAAATTGGATTAATGGGGCTGATATACTGTGTTCAGTAGTTTTCCAAGAAATAGGCCCCAGTTCAATGTTATGGCTGAGTTATCTGTTTCTAATCCACATCAGAAAATGCTGGAAATACTCAACAGATCAGGCTGTATCCTATACTGGGAAAGAAACAAAAGAAACAAGATTAATATTTCAGGTTGATGACATGACCATCGGTCTGCCTGTTTCTTCCTTTACTCCATCTCTGTCTCTCCCGCCCCTCCCCCATCTCTTTCTATTTCTATCTCTATTTTTCCCTCTCTGTTTTTATCTCTATCCCCCTCTATCTCTCTACTCTCTCTTTCTTTGTATCTATCTTTTTCCATCTATCTCTCTCTATCTCATGCCCTGTCTATGTCTGTGTGTATTGTTATTCTTTCTGTCTGGCACTGTATCTCCCTGCCTTTCTCTCTACCTGCGTTCATCTATGTTTCACTCTCCCCTTCCCGTTACTGTTTGTCTAGCTCTCAATCTTAATATATACCAATTGTCTCCATCCATATGTTTAGTAGGCTGCTGTTTAAACAGGAAGCAGTTAGTCTTTAATGTTTTGGTAAAATTCCAGTAACTTCCAGAATATTAACTTTGCAATACTCTGCAGCATCTTGCACATTGAAACCTGAAGTTCACCAGGCACAAAAGCTGGGAGCAATCCAAGGCTGAGTTGCGAGAGAATGGGGAGTTCAGGAATTAACTTGGAAGCGGCTGGATCAGTGGTGAGGGTGGTATGGGGGAGGGGAACAAATTTCCAAAGTGGGATTAGAGAAGAGAATGGAATAGAGGCAGGAGTGAGATTAAAGTGGGATTCAGATTGGGAAATGGAACAGAACCAAAGTGAGAAACAGACACAAAAATGCTGGAGGAACTCAGCAGGCCAGGCAGCATCTAGGAAAAAAGTACAGTCGACGTTTCGGGCCGAGACCTTCAAAGTGAGAGTTGGTTCATGAGTTGCAGGAGGTCAAGGGTCAAACTAAGAGAATGACCTTGTTAGAGTAGTGAGAATGGTGGAGGGGAAGGGAGGCGAATAATCAAAGGAGAGACTGGGGTGGCCATTGATGGGGGAATGGGGAGGGAAAGGAATTGACTCCTGACAGGAGACTCGCACACTTCTATCCACCAGGAAACGAAGAGCCCATTAGGACTGGGCTCGACACACTTCTGCAATCTAACGGCTCAAAGGGAGGTTCTGCCATGACCGGTGAACGGGAAAAGTTTTTCAGTTCGACTGTGAGCGCACTCAACTGGAATTAAACCCCTTTAAAAGCTCAATATCACTCAGCCAGAATCACCTCTCCCAGCGTGTACCGGCGGGGCAATGGCCCGCTCTAGGGAGAGAGGTGCTGACTTGCATCAGCGTTTAGCCAACTCACCTGAGCTCCAGCCAGTTAACACCGTGCTCATGCGCACAGCCTCACACACACCTCTCTCTCTCTCTCTTTCTTCTCATTTCTTCTCCTCGCATTAAAGTACTGCTTCTCACTCATGGAGAGACTGATATGCGTCACCCAGTGTAAAGGAACCAATCTCATTCATGTGAACCTCCAAATCTCTTTGAATGGACTTGTTACAGATTGAAAGTTATTGTCTGGGGAAAAAAATGTCTGACTTCTTAAGTTCAAGGTATAATTTTGTCAGTGGGCTGAGAATGGTCAGGCTTGCAGTGAGTATTATGGAGCATGGTTCTGTAATGAGAGGAGCAATATTGAATAGGTTTCATTAGCTAGGATTTTGCGTCCTTGCAACTATGAACACGTTAATGAAGGAGTCGCACTACTTCTGAATGTAATGATAGCTAATTTGCTTATTTTAAGCAGTGTTGCTGTACTATGAGCACAGAATGCCCTATCCAGAAAGAATCCATTTTCTGTAATGCAAGGAGAGAGGAATGGCGGGGGGAGTGGTGCAGGGGAAGGAATAAAGGAGAGAAGGAGGAAAGGGGAGGGGGCACTGAGAGAAGGAGGGAGATTGGGGGGAGTGAGTTGTTGGGGAGTGGAAGGCGAGTTGGGAAGTGGAGGGTGAGGAAGCCCCTGGGGGTATCTAGGAAAGTGGGGGAATTCCTCAGTCATATTTGCTCAGCATCACACTGTCAGTAAACTCGAATTATTCCATGGGCATCACTGGAATGTGTTTATGCAACTCCAGCTGTAGTCCTTCTCAGCTGCAGCCAGATGCTTGGAATGCCTCTGTCGCAGATGTTACAGCATCTCGAACAAGATGAGTTGTGATGTGGCACTTGCTGGAAGATTAAGGAATCACAGGGCGTGACATTGGAAAGCATGATATTATACAGAATTACAGATGACACAGCCTAGTGGGAGGGAATTTAAGCTATTGGGTCTGGCTCTATCCAATCATTCCATCTCCACAGTTTCTTTCTCATATTCCTGAGATTTTATTTAATCACATGTGTTTTTGAAAATCAATTTCACTTTTGAATGCAGTTATAGAGTTTCTTCCATTGTCCTTTTCAAGCCCTGACTTGAATTCTCTACCAATCTACTGAAGAAGAATTGTATCTTTTCCCCATTTTTTGTCAATTAATTATTTATTTATTGAGATTCATTGCAGAGTAGGTCCTTCTGGCCCTTTGAGTCACGCAGCCCAACGACCCCCAATTTGACCCTAGCCTCATCACGGGACAATTCACAATGACTAATTAATCTACCGACCAGTACGTCTTTTGGACTGTGGGAGGAAACCGGAGTACCTGGAGGAAACCCACACGGTCACGGGGAGAACATACGAACTCCTTACAGGCAGCAGCGGGAATTGAACCCAGGTCACCAGAACTGTAAAGCGTTGTGCTAACCACTATGCTCCCGTGTCATTCTGGGAAGTCTCTTCTATACCCACTTCAAGGCCTTGGCATCCTAGGTAAAACACTGAATTTTTCATTGTGTTCATTCTGAGGTTGTACCAATATTTTATAAAGGTTTAGCATAACATCGTTGTTTCTCTGATCTATTCCTCTATTAATAAGGCCTAGGCTTGTATTTGCTATTCTAATGGCCTTCTCAATGTGCCCTACAACCTTCAGAGATTTGCTGCATGAAAACACGCTGGTTTCTTGGGTCCTGTACTACCATGAAATTGTTCCATTGAGTTGACTTTATATTTCCTCAATTTCTATCTGTATATAACATCTTCATCTTTCATCTTCTGTGTGTCCACTTGTTTAATTGCTTGGTGTTCCCCTGAAAGTTATTACTACAGTTTTTGTTTCCTGCATTTCCAAGATTTGTATTATCTCAAAGCAGTGACATTATGTTATTTACATCCAGTCAGCAAGGGGCAGCGAGACAAATACACACTTCCTTTCATTCTGAAGATCAACTATTCTTCTCACTGGTACTCTGACTCTGATCCAAACTAACAATCACAGTGAAAATGTCACTTCAATCCCACTGGCTTTAATTTCTAAAACTGATGCATTATTTCCTACTTTGCCTCGCAAGGCAAGGAACTCGGGTTTGATCCTGACCTCTGGTGCTATCTATGAGGAATTTGCAAAAGCTCTCCCTTAGACTGCTTGTGTTTTCCTTAGATACTCCAGTTCCATCCCATACTCCTATTAGGTTAAGTGACTATTTTAAATTACCTCAATATACGATAAAAGCAACAAAAAAAATCACTGGGCAGTTTATGAATATATGTGAGAAAGAATATGTTAAAAGGATGTGAGGAAATAAGAGGGGAAGGGACTAATGGGAATCCTTCCCAGAGAGCTGGCAGAGAGCCAAAGGGCTGAATGGTCTCCCACTGTGTCATTATAAGTTTGAACTAAAGTGATTCAAAAGACCACATACACATTAACCACACCATTCTTTACAATCCTTTCTCTTAGCTCTTGTCATTAGTCAATGAAATTACTGTATAACGATTTTCCTTTAACAAACGCACATGACTTTCACTTCTGAGCCGATACTTTTCCAAATGCTAATTCATTTGATCACAAATTACTGTTTCTAAATGGTTCGCATCTCAAAGTTAGACTGCCTGTTTATCCATCTGCTGTTTTTTAAAGGAGAATACAGTACTGTATTTCCAGCCTACCGATTTTTTTAATGAGTTGGAGTCACAGAACACTACAGCCACTTGGACCATCCAGACCATTACGCTGCCTAGTCCCAACCAGCTGCACTCAGACCATAGCCCTCCATACCCCTCTCATTATGTACCTATCCAAATTTCCCTTGTGTTGAAATCAAACCTGCATCTGCCATTAAAGCTTGAAGATGAAGGTTGAAGCTCTCCTATTTGGTTAGCAAGGAGCATCTCACCTGGAACGTAGCCTACCTTTTAAGTACTTTCATTATCTCCATTTCGTTATCCTATTCAATTGTACCACTGCCTACTGATTGGTAGCACCCTCTTCTTAATAAAACAAGTGCAATATACACATTTGCTTCTTCAAGAATGAATCTACAAGATTATGTTCTTGGTTCCTTACATGTCCCACCTTTCCTTTGACTATCTTTTTACTCTTAACTTATATTGAGTGGAAGTATTCCCATATTCTCACCCTCTGTGCCTTTTATTGCATCCTCTCTGTATTTTGTATTTAACAGGGATATTGTACTGTTTGTGAGACACAATCATCGGGCTCATCTTAAGCAATTGCCTCGACAAACAGTTCCTATTCATTATGTACTCGTCACCAGTTAATATTCTGACTGCCAATTTTTGATTGTTGGTAGTGCTTGCCAGACCTGTTTTCACCTCACATAAATTGGTTTTTCATCAGCTACATTTGATTGGATAAACTTTATATTATGATCGCTGATATACACATGCTCCCCATATGCTCAGCCCTTGCCTTATTTCTTTTTCCCAAACTGCTCCTTCCTTCTGTTGATCTGGAATGTACTGATCCAGCAATTCCACTCTCCTTTGCCTTTTCACGTTTACTATCCCAGGCTACAGTTTATCCCAGCCTTGTGGTTCCTACCCTTTACTGCAATTTCCAAATTTCTTTCTATTTCTTCCTCCTGCTACGCATTTGGGGAAATAAGGGAAAGCACAAAATGAGGTGCAATTGGGTGATAGATCAGAAAAGTGGGAACATTGACCTGGGTTACTCTTACTTTATTTCTAGGAGAGTCCAAAGTATTTGTTCCTGTATTGAGACTCCGTTCACCATGGGGTAGAGAACAGCAATATAGACTCAGTGACTAGGGACAAACATAGAACCCAGTGTAGTCGTCTAATGTTGTAGCCTATCCACTTCAAGGTTTGGCATGCTGTATATTCAGAGATGCTCTTCTGCACACCACTGCTGTAACAATTTGAGTTACTGTCACCTTCCTGTCAGTTTGAAACAGTCTGGCCATTCTCCTATGAACTCTGTCATTAACAAGGTGTTTCACTCACAGAACTGCCACTCAGTGGGTGTTTTTTTGTTTCTCGCAACATTTTCTGTAAACTCTAGAGACTGCTGTGCATGTAAATCGCTGGAGATCAACAGTTTCTCAGATACTCAAAACACCCCATCTGGCACCAGCAATCATTCCATGGTCAAAGTCACTTAGATCACACTTCCGATATTTGGTCTGAATCTCCTGACCATGTCTGCGTGCTTTTACCTATCAAGTTTCTGCCACATGATTGTCTGATTAACGAGCAGGTGTACAAGTGCACCTAGTAAAGAGGACACTCAGTGTAGACACACAACAGCAATCACAGATGAGGACATCAAGGACTAAAATGATCTGAAAATCAAAGGAGGTGAAGCCAGGCAACCTGAGGGACAGGAGAAATGCCACTCTAATCCTAAATATTAAAACATTCATTTTATATGTAATTAAATATGTACCAAACCATTTTGTTAATTACTTGTAATTTTAATCAGATTAGATAAAATCACTAATTGCAATTAATAACACATAAAGGAATAGGGATTAGAAATGGCAGAAGAAGTATGGCTTTGGGACTGCAGAAGTAGGAAATTGTGGACGGTGGTACAGAACAAGTTGATCACTCTCGGAAACGTCCCTGGCTTGAGACATTCCCAATAAGAGTGAAGGAGCTCAAGAACAAATCGGAAGCATATTGACATTGAGAGGGCAGGAAAGATTTCCGGCTAGCTCACTGTGGTGTTGAGTCACACTACATAAGAAAAGAAAGGTGAAAGGAGAGATGAGTGTCAGTTAGCAATAGAAGGGGAAATCTAGGGGAGATAGAGAAAGAAGGTACCATTCACTTGACTAACTACAAGGTAAGTGATGAAGGCCTTGAGCGGCCCACTAGAGTGGTGAAATAAAGAAGGAGGTGCAGACAATATGTGAATAAATTCGCTACTAGTAAGCTTACAGAAGCAGTATTGTAATAATCACTACAATTTTTTCCCCACATGAAGTTAGTTGAGGGACAAATATTATCGCCTACTGTTGTAATCTTGTTGTGAGATTATTCAAAAAAATGCAGTACTGCCCAGTACAGATCCCAGACCCTGCCACACTCCCTCAGTACCGTCCCTCTGACAGTGTGACACTCTCTCAGTACCGTCCCTCTGACGGTGCCATGCTCCCTCAGTACTGTATCTCTGACGGTGGGACGCTCCCTCAGTACCAACCCTCCGACGGTGTGACACTCCCTCAGTACTGTCCCTCCGACGGTGCGACACTCCCTCAGTACTGTCCCTCTGACAGTGTGATGCTCCCTCAGTACTGTCCCTCCGACAGTGCGACACTCCCTCAGTACTGCCCCTCCGACAGTGCGACACTCCCTCAGTACCGTCCCTCTGACAGTGGGACACTCCCTCAGTACTGTCCCTCCGACGGTGCGACACTCCCTCAGTACTGTCCCTCTGACAGTAAGACACTCTCTCAGTACTGTCCCTCCGACAGTGTGACACTCCCTCAGCACTGCCCCTCTGACAGTGCGACACTCCCTCAGTACTGTCCCTCTGACAGTGCGACGCTCCCTCAGTCCTGTCTCTCCGACAGTGTGACACTCCCTCCGTACTGTCCCTCTGACAGTGTGACACTCCCTCAGTACTGTCCCTCCAACAGTGTGATGCTCCCTCAGTACTGTCCCTCTGACAGTGCGACACTCCCTCAGTACTGTCCCTCTGACAGTGTGACAATCCCTCAGTACTGTCCCTCTGACAGTGTGACACTCCCTCAGTACTGTCCCTCCGACAGTGCGACACTCCCTCAGTACTGTCCCTCTGACAGTAAGACACTCTCTCAGTACTGTCCCTCCGACAGTGTGACACTCCCTCAGTACTGCCCCTCTGACAGTGCGACACTCCCTCAGTACTGTCCCTCTGACAGTGTGACGCTCCCTCAGTACTGTCCCTCTGACAGTGTGACGCTCCCTCAGTACTGTCCCTCTGACGGTGTGATGCTCTCTCAGTACTGTCCCTCCGACAGTGCGACACTCCCTCAGTACTGCCCCTCCGACAGTGCGACACTCCCTCAGTACTGTCCCTCTGACGGTGTGACACTCTCTCAGTACTGTCCCTCCGACAGTGTGACGCTCTCTCAGTACTGTCCCTCTGACAGTGTGACACTCCATCAGTACTGTCCCTCTGACAGTGTGACAATCCCTCAGTACTGTCCCTCTGACAGTGTGACACTCCCTCAGTATTGTCCCTCTGGCAGTGTGACAATCCCTCAGTACTGTCCCTCCGACAGTGTGACACTCCCTTAGTACTGTCCCTCCGACAGTGTGACACTCCCTCCGTACTGTCCCTCTGACAGTGTGACACTCCCTCAGTACTGTCCCTCCGACAGTGCGACACTCCCTCAGTACTGTCCCTCCGACAGTGTGACACTCCCTCCGTACTGTCCCTCTGACAGTGTGACACTCCCTCCGTACTGTCCCTCTGACAGTGTGACACTCCCTCAGTACTGTCCCTCTGACAGTGCGGCACTCCCTCAGTACTGTCACTCCGACAGTGTGACACTCCCTCCGTACTGTCCCTCTGACAGTACACATGCTCTTAGCATTGCTGCTCTGACAGAGACATTTGCAAACTGCAATTATAAAATTAACGTCTCAATAAAGCAAAGTAACCTGCCAACAAAGGCAAAATAAGGAATTGGGGGCAGTTGTCTGCACTGAGTTACAGTGAGGTGTAGTACGTTCCAGGATTTCCATCCAACAATGCTGAAGGATTATCATTTACTGTATTTTTAAGTCAGGATGGTGTGCAACGTCTGCTGGGGAATCTACAGATGGGTGTATTCCCATCTACCTGGTGCCCTTGTCCTTCCTGCTGTTTGAGTTTGGCAGTTCAGTAAATGGTAAAATTGCCCAATAAAGTAACTACAATGCATTTTGTAGATGCTACTCGCTGTGATCATTGTGTGCTGATGATAGAGGGAATGAATGAGATACCAATAAAGAGGGCCATTTGTATGTTGCTGAACTTCTTTAGGCTTCATGAGCTGCAGTATTTCAGGTTTTCCATAGAATTCCTGATTTGTATCTTGTAGATTGGAGAAAGGTTTTGTGGCATCAAGGTTTGATAACCCTCTGATATGCTTTTGTGGCCCTGGTATTTATGTGGCCAATCCCATTGTCTTTCTAGGATGTTTATCTCCAGGATGTTTACTTTAGTATCCATTAATGAGTCTGAATTTCCTATCTCTTGACGCTTTCCAATCTAGAAGCATCTTATAGATATTTATCACTCCAATACTGACTTCTTAATGTGCATAATTATTTTCATTGTTGCAGCATTTCTAGCCGTGATTTTAACTTCGAAATTCCCATGCATCTCTTCTTCACTATCTCTCTGTCTCTCTCTCGTGATCACTCTCACTCAATCCCTCTCTCTTACTCACTCTCTGTTAACTTTTGTTTAGTGTTGTCCCTTTTGAAAGGGCTTGAAATATTTCACAGTTTGAAAGCCGCATTGTAAAAGGTATTCACCAATACAATGCAAGCATTTTTATCTTCGTTCAAGGCCTTTTCTCCTCTGCAGACTTTCTCCACTCAATGTTGTGTACCTTTTTCCCTGCAATCATAAGAGAATAACTGCCATCTACGAATTGTGCATGAAGTTGCTTTGGAGAGTTGGAGAGTGGTTGAAGGGAGGAAAGATTTTCCTGTTTTGGATTTAGCTGTTGAAATATAGATACCTGATAGCGACCTCTATCACCAAACCACACTACAGAGCGCTAGTTGGATAGAGATCAGCTGAAGATCATGCTGATGTACAGAGAAAAGAGCGTGCTGATGTATTTATTTGCTTGTGCTTGGTGAAATCATTGGTTTTCTTTGGCTGTTGATGGCAGTGTTGAGGATGAAGTTTGGACCATTTTGTCAGCTCCCTGAAGGCACAAGAGCAAGTATAATTAATAGAATACAGAGTTGGGAGTCTGCTCCACCTTAAGAAACACAAAGACAATATCCATCAAAGACTGAGAGTAACAATAATCTCGAAACAGAAGGGCAATAGGAAATACCGAGGGAAAGAGATGAACAGGCAGAAAGACGCAAGGAGATAAATATAGACAAATGGAGAAATCTGAGGCTTTATAAGGCATTAGTCAAATCACACTTGGAATAGTATGAGCAGTTTTGGATCCCTTATCTAAGAAAGGTTGTGCTGACATTGGAGAGGTTCCCATGGAGGTTCACAAGAATGATCCCAGAATTTAATGATATAACGTATACGGACTGCTTGATGGCTCTGGACCTATACTCAACTGGGTTTAGAAGAATGAGGGCAGAATCTCATTGAAACCTACTGAATATTGAAAGGCCTAGATAGAGTGGGTATGAAGAGGATATTTCCTATGATGGAGGAGTCTTGGACCAGAGGGGACAGCCTTGGATTAGAAGGATGTCCCTTTAGATCAAAGATGAGAATAAATTTGTATAGACAGAAGTTTGCGAATCCATGGAATTCATTGCCACAGGCACCTGTGGAGGCCAAATCATCAGGTTTATTTAAAGTGGAGATTGGTTGATTCTTGATTAGTAAGAGCATCAAAAGTTACAGCGAGAAGGCAGGAGAATGGCTTTGAGAGGGAAAATAAATTAGCCATGATAGAATGGCAAAAATACTCAATTGGCCGAATGGCCTAAACTGCTCCTATAATCTTATGGTATGAGTAGGATTCCACAGCTCAAGTGCTCTTGACACCCTAGGATGTGTTCTTGGGACCCTGTCATTGGGTTCTAGTTTTGAATCTGTAACATAAGAACGTACAATGCAGGAGCATATTTAGGCCATTTGTCATAGGACATGTCAGACTCTTTAGGGTTTATTTTGTTCAGCTCTTAGATAATGGATTATGTTTCGAGACCCTGTTTCTGAATAGTACCTGAGAGACCCTTTTGTTGGATCCTTGTATGTGGTATTGTGAGGTGGAGATATATTAGGGAACTGGTGGTGAACTTGTGTTTGGAGCCCTGTGGTTGGGCTGTTTTTGAGTCCCTATGGTTGAGACGTGTTTTGGGATGCTGTATTTGGGACCTGATTATTGAAGTATGAGGTTGTGTGGTTGATTTATTTTTGGGATAATGTAGTACAGGTTATGTTAATGATCCAGTGGTTGGGGTTGCACCTGGAACCCAATGGTTGGTTTTTATATTTGCAGTAACATGTGTATGATGCACCATGGCTGAATGGCATTTGTGATCCTATGGCTGATTTTAATTTGGAAGCCTGTGTTGTATTTGAGTCCCTCTTCTCCAAGGATCCTCACCTTGTCATGATGGAGAAGCTTGTATGTTCCGGAGATCCTAAGAGTGATATCATCTGAAGCTTAGCTCCTGGTAGGGTTAACCATAGCTGTAAGGTCAAAGGGGAGGACAAAGAACAATCCAACAAAGACCTCAACAGTGGAGCTGGCAGAAGGTGATGGTAAATCTGTGGAATTTGTTGCCACGAGCGGCTGTGGAGGCCAAGTCATTGGGTGTATTTAAGGCAGAGATAGATAGGTTTTTGAGTAGCCAGGGTATCAAAGGGTATGGGGTGAAAGCAGGGGAGTGGGATGACCCAAAGTATTGGATCAGCCCATGATTGAAAGGCGCAGCAAACTTAATGGGCTGAATGGCCTACATCTGCTCCTATATCCTATGGCCTTATGGACACATCACAACAGCAGTGAGGGTGGACGAAGGCTGCAGCTGCGAATGATCCCCAGTTGTCTTGCGTTCTGTGCCACTGGATCCTGACTGTGATCTGCCAAGGACTGTGTGATAGCTGCTCTGCTTTAGCCTCTGCACATTAAACACAGTCACACATTCTCTATTAAGGGAATAATGCCATAGAAGAACATCATACTTGACTTGAGTGATGTACTGCTACTGCTATTTGGGGTACTTTAGAGACACATTGATTGGGTTGGTTTGACGACCTAATAGTTGATTTTTATTCATGCGCCTGTGAGTGTGTTTGCGTTTCAGTTACTTTGGCACCTGGTGGTGAAATTATGCTTAAAAGTTCTATGGATGTGTTTGTTTTTGGACACCCATGTTTCCCAAAACATAACCTGACCTTTGCTTTTGGGATTGTGCAGTTGATTTGTGTTTCGCTCACATTATTTGGAACACCATGGTTAGGCTATGTTTGGAATACTGTGCTTGATTTGAGTTTGGTAATTTGGCAGTTGAGTTTGGCAGTTTTTTGGTAATTCTTAGGGGGCCAGGTATTAGGTTGTCTTTGGCACCAAATAGGAAGATAATCTTTTGGTTGTGCTATGACACAGGGACACTCTAAGTTTCCCAAAACACAATACGACCCTTGCCTTGTGGTGCCGTTCCGTTTGAAATCCTGAGGCCAGTGGGCTGTACTTGTCCCATCCGCACTTCAAGGGTAGAAGTGAATTTGAGTTCCCATAAATAACCCGTGTCAGGGACTCCATACCCATGTGTTATATTCGGGACCCAAATGTGTCAGATCCCATTGTCAACGTTGTTTTGGGACTCCCATCTTTGATATGCATTTGGATCCCAATTCACCATATGATTGGAACCTGGTCTTCGAGCTATGTTTTGAAGCCCCATGCTTAATTAGTTTTGGAGAGCCTGTGACTGGCTGTGTGGTGGAATCCCCACTGAGATTAGAGGTGGAAAAGATGGGTAGCTTAATGTTCCTGGCATCAACACCTCAGAGGATCTGTCTTGAACCCAATGCAATAATCCAATTGTATAGAAGGCACACCAATGGTTACATTTCACTAAAAGTTTGAGGAGATTTGGTCTATCACCAAAGACTAGAAAATTTCTAGAAATGCAGGGTAGACAGTATTCTGGTGTGCCAGAACCTGGTATGGAGGTACCAATGCACAGGATGGAAAGAGGGTTCAACACTCAGCCAGCTCCATCACTGGCACAAGTCTACCAACATCAAGGGGACCTTCAAATGGCAGCACCTCAAGAAGGTGGCATCCATCATTAAGGACCTCACCATCCACGATGGCCTTCTTCTCACTGCCACCATCAGGGAGGAGATACAGAAGCTTGAAGACCCACAGTCAACAATTCAGAGGCAGCTTCTTACCCTCTGCCGTTAGGTTTCTGAATGGCCCACGAATCCTTATTCTCATTATTGATTGTAACTTTCAGTAATTTTCACTGTGCTGCTGCCTCCAAAATACAGACAAAATTCACAACCCACGTCAGTTATAATAAACCTGATTCGGATCCCGAATTTGTGCTAGGAATGCCTTGATTTAGCTGAATTAATCCGGCAGCTTGTTGCAAAGTTTAAATTTGCCGCTTCAAACTTGACTCCGGCTGGATGGGGGGGGGGGGTGATGAAACAAAGTCTGAAGTTGGAGTCATCTGTTCTCTATCTGTTGTAAAGCCGTCCCCCCGTGCCCAATAAGTGGAGGGGCTGTTTTCTGGGCGGTGTCAGTCCATTGAGTGGGCAGTGAGTGAGGGAGGGGGGGTTGGGGTGGTTCGGGTGGGGAGGGAGGGGGGAAGCTTTCCCTACCCGCCAGATCTCTTTTTGTTGAATTTTTTTTTGCAGAATTGTTCGGCTCCAGGAAACGGTGTGAAGAGGATCAAGGCTTCTGTCAGTCCTGGGAAGGCAGACTGCTGAGAGAAGGGAGAGGCAGCGAGACCTGGGGCTGAGACACCATAAGATAAAAGAAGCAAAACTTGTTATGGCTTCATAGATTTGACCCATCATTGAATTTGACGATTCCCAATTTTGCAATTTCTTGTTTCTTTTGGAACTCAGCCGTTGCCGGGAGCTGCTCAGGATGGATGATCGGAATCGGTGGAGATGGAAGAGGAGATATTGGGACTCTATTCTAACGCTGCAAATTGCTATCCTTTCATTAACAACTTACGCCAGTGCAGGTAAGCGACGGTCTGTCCAGAAAGTTGCGGCTTTTACTCTCAGACCGAGTTGAGGGGTGAGTGGGGGGCGGTAGTACTCGGGAACAGCAAAACGTTGTATTAAAGGAACAGCGTTTTATTCGCAAAACGGCGCCTGGCATCGAGAGTTTGAGACTGACACTGTTGTGTGCTACATTTTCTCTCTCCTCCCTCCGCCGAGCTCCCGAAACGGGAAAACATGAACTTTGTTTAAAGTGAGCGCATTCCTTTCTGAAAAGGGCAGGGGTGTCGGATTCCCCGGGGTCCTTCTGACAGACAAACCCTCCCCGCCTACGCCCGTCACCATTGCACACAGAACTTTTCCGCACTTTATATAGATAAAAGAAGAAATAGAAAACTTTTGACTTGGGCAGTTTGTGCGACGCGCTTCCGGGGAGATAAAAAAGATTCAAACGGCCCCGACCCTTGAGGCGTGCGGCAGCGAGCTGCTTTGAGTTTTTTTGCGGGAGTTCGCTCCACCTAGTGTCAGCCCCCATTCCCTCCATCTTTGAATGAATTCATGAGCAACTTCCAAACCCGATCCCGTCCTGCGACTCCACATGTTGGGTGGGATTTTCTGGGGTCTGTTAACCTTTTTGGGTTGTGGGTGGGTGTGTGTGTGTGTGGGGGGGGGAGCCCGGAAGTGTGGGAAGTGTTTCAGAGAGCCAAGCGAAATGCGAATGTCGGAGCGCTCCGGGGAACGCCGAACTATGAGAACTGAGGGCTTGCTGATCCTTTTGAGAACAGCGAGCAGCGAGTTACTTGGCCTTCCTGGATCAGAGCTGCTGCCCAACTGAAATGTCTTATTTCTGTCGGCGGGGTGCTGAGCTAGTTGTGTCCCATGGGATGGATAACACGTGGGGGGTGGGCATGAAAAGGATTCTCGCACAGTGGGTCGCCGGTTGTGGCCGTTTCGTTGATTCAAACTTCCTTGAACTTTTTTTTATTGTAGTTGTGGACTTGGTGGCTGAGACCCAGTCTTAAGTAAACTAATTTGTCAGTAATCCCGAATCTCATTAGCACAAAGCGATGCCGTAAGACATTGGCGACCATTCGGCCCATCGAGTCTGCTCCGCCATTCCAGCATAGCTGATTTATTATCCCTCTTAACCCCGTTCTCCTGTCTTCTCCCCGTAACCATTGATGCCCCGATTAGTCAGGAACCTAGCAGCCTTCGCTTCGAGTATACACGATGTCACGAGAAAGCTCTTAGCAGTCGCTGCTTGTGTGCAACAGGGTTGTACCGTGAGGGGTGAAGGGGTGGGGGGCAGGAGCTTCCTCATACTGCGCTACGTTCCACTCCCCAGTAAGGTGTACTTGTCAGATTCGTGAAGTGTTCGTCCCCTCGTTCCCGCCGTGGACTGCTGTTCTGTTCTGAGAAACTGGTCCTGCTGCAGTGCCTTGCTAGCTGGTGATGTCACCCCCTCAGCCTGCGAGTGATGGGCACCCATCCTTCCCCGATGCAGATGCACAGTTCCAGAAAATCCTTCTTCCGGCGACTGCTCTGTGCCGGAAGTGAAAAGGGGTTAATAGGTGGCTGGCGGACACCGTCCATGTGCATTTGAAGTGGTGACATTGCAAGTGAAACAGTGGGAATGAGTGACGAGGGAAACAAGGGGGCCAACATGGATAATGAGAGTGAGAGGTTGAACCTGCTTATGGAGGAGTGAAGTGATTGTGCATGAAAAGTGCAAGTGAAAAGGTTAAACAGCACTGGTGGGAATGAAAGGATGAACTGTGGACTGTGAGAAAATAGGAGTCAAAGATATACAGAAGGAGTGAAGGGGTTAATTGTGTGTGGTGAAAGTGAAAAGGTTAAACTTTTGGGTGACAGGAGTGAAGGGGTTAAGCTCCTGATGGCAGGGTTGACAGCTGGACATTTTACTGATGTCAAAGCACCAGGGTTGGGATTTCAAGTCTCTCTTTCCAGTAGCCAGTGAGTACCAGTAATCGTTAATTAATAGGGAAGAATTTAACCTGATTGTCTGTGTCTGGAAGCTACCAGTTAGCTGGTTGCTGTACCCTGTATGGTCACTCTTAAAGTTGCAAACTGAACAGATCCAGCCTAAAATCCATGCATAATCCATCTCCAAATTAGGGAGTTGGTGGTGTAATTTAATTTTGGGAATCTGAGCCTGATGCACAGAATTGTGAACAGAAGACCCTGAAAATGCCTTTTCATCTTGCACCATAATCTCTGGTATTCTTCCCCAAAGGCTCATCTGATTTCTATGTGTTGTCACTCAACTAATTTGCTGTCGCCGGCTCAGATTTCTACGGCTGGAAATAATTCTGACCAACATTAGCAAACAATTCATTATCTAAAGCAATGCACACAAAATGCAGGAGGAACTCGGCAGGTCAGGTAGCATCTACGGAAATGAATAAAACAGTTGATGTTTTGGGCTGAGGCTCTTCTTCAGGACTGAGAAGGAAGGGGGAAGATGCCAGAATTTATTATTTAGCATGGTATTCCAATGGGAACCAACACAGCAACCCTCTGGCATAAGCATTCCTTCAGGATGGAGAAAGCAAAAGTGTGGCTGGGATTTAGTCGGAGACAAAACCAGGACTTGCAACAGTGAGTCAGATGAGGTGTTATGTCATTACTGTACAGGGAGAATCAGACTGTGTGTGAAACAAGTCCGAGAACTCCTCAAACATTGCTCATTTCCAACCATTGACATGGTTAATCAAACTATCTGCTTGCAATGTCTCACCTTTGCTTCCCAAAGGGATAGGACTTATTCACAGCAGGCTCTTATTCTTGTCTCTTTGGTGTAGCCAGAGATCCTCTTCGATAGGTTTTCATCCTGCCCATAACTTGTGGAGATTCCTCCTGAGGATCTATCCAACCCCTTTCCTATTTCTCTTCACTATGTTGTCCCTCGGCCAAATACTCTCCCTGAATGAGCAGAAAGTTCCTCCTATTAAGTATTGAGAAAACTGTCTTCCCTCCTTGTCTTGGAGAGCCAGCCACACTATTTGTACCCTTGGCATTCTACTTTATCCAGTGCTGCATTGTTTCCATCACCAGAGCTGCCTACCTCCTCTTCCACAATATCACCTGGATCCACGCATTTTAACTGCCACTGAAATGGACAACCTGACTTCCATACATCTGAACTTGAGGCTACAATGGTGTCAGCAAAAATCGCCTTCTCTAGTTTGTTCCCCGATCACAGTGATCGCAGCTGATCATCAAGTTTACTTCCCTTATGACTTACCATACGAGCAGAATTAGGCCATTTGGCCCATCAACTGCTTCACCATTCCATCATGGCTGATTTGCTCCACTTTACTGCCCTCTTCCTATAACCTTTGACACCCCTATTAGTCAAGAACCTATTCCCCTCCCACTTGCCCTTCCTATAGCCCTAGATTCCCTTAGTGCCTAAAATCTATTGTCATCATCAGTGGGTTACTCAATACCAGGGCAGAGTATTCTGCTTCTGAAAGAAGGAATTTCTCCCTCTTTTAATCCTAAAAAAATTCTTGGAGTCTAAATCTTTTCGACTTCATGTTCTAGACTTTCTTTCCTGAGGGGCCATCCTCTCAGCACCTGCACGTTAATTCCTCTCACTTCATTCTTTGAAAATACCAGGAATTAATGCCTATGCCACTTAACATCACTTCAGTAAACAAGCTTCAGAATCCAGCCATGAACTTAATGAAGTTTTGCTGCACCCACTCTGAAGGGAACATACACTTTCATGGTCAAGGTGATCACATTTCCATGCATTCATTCCATTCAGGTGTCCATTTTAGGCTTGTAAACTTACAAGAGGACTGGCCTCTCTGACTCCTGTGTTTTTCTGTGCTATCTTTCTGCAGCCTTTCAGACAGAACTCTTTGACGAAATTGGTCCATTCAGATTTCTGCCTGCATTGCTCTGAACTGGCTCTGATCAAATTTACTAATCACACCCTGTGTAATTATGTCAAAGGCAATCTGTTCCTCTTGACCTTTCAATGACCTTTGACTGCACCCTACATCTCTTCCTGATTATCCAGCCAAAATACAACTGGACTTGCCTGCTCAGTTTTTTTTTATCAATTGTAGCCAAAACACTGGTTGCTGTCCCATGGTTGCACCATTACTCCCAAGATTCATTCTTCCTATTTATCGTTTCGTATTGCAGCCATCTGGGTAAATCCTCTCAGTCTCATTACGAATACTGATGACACCTGGCTTTTCCTCCTCGCCAACTATTTTGAGCCCTCTCCCGTTTTCAGGTTCTTTTGCCTGGCATCCAGCATTGGAGGTACGGAAATTTCCTCAGAAGACCATAACATCATCAACAACAGGTCCTCCATTCTACATCCCCAAACTTGTTTCACAATCCACGTGATTATGAATGGTCTCAAATCCACCCCCCTCATCCCAAATCCTCATTCCTTTATTTCCTTAGTGTCTAAAATCTATGGCCCCAGTATCCAACCGTGCATAGTGTGAGGACACAAAGGCCGCAGATACGGGTACCTGGACCAACAAACAGGTACAGGGCTTTGACCCAAAACATGGACCATTCATTTCCTGCCACAGATGCTGCTTGACTCACTCAGTTGAGTAGTTTGTTACTCGTGCGTAACGTGTCTGACCTCCTGAGCCCCGACTGGTGAGCGTCCGGACTGAATGGCCAGGCTGTAGCTCTGTGAATGGCAGAACAGACTGCCACAACACAGAAAATGTGGAAGTACTCAGCAGGTCAGGCAGCATCCGCGGATGGAGAAGCAGCAGTAATATCTTGGGTTGATGATCAATGTATAATAGGCCCGATTTCTTAGCCCTGACTCTGTAACACAGGACTGAACGTAACAATATTTGCACTGAGAAATCCCCGACATCTTGACTGTCCATTTCCCTCTGCAGATAAATTTCTTCAGTAGGTTGTGCTTCAGATTCCAACTACTGCAATCTCTTGTGTCTTCATGATTTTTTTAAAGCTTTAACTCTTTGCTATCGATCTAATAGCAGCCCAGCCTCTTCAGTTCACATTAGATGAGTCAGTTTCCCAAAGGTTTCCTCTGGTTCGATAAGTATGAAACACATTTTCAGGGTCTGCTGGAACACATCTGCCGTCATGTCCATCAAGCAGCAGTTGTTGGGCACTGCAGCATGAAATCAGGATAAAACAGTGGGGACCACTTCGTCGAGCACTTTCGAAACATCCACCACAAGCGGGACTTCCCGGTGGCCAGACGTTTTAATTCCCATTCCCATTCTGACCCGTCAGTCCATGGCCTCCTTTTGTGCCAAGATGAGGCGACCCTCAGAGTGGAAGAGCAACATCTTGTATTCCGTCTGCGTAGTATCCAACCTGATGGCATGAATATTGATTTCTCCTTCTGATAAACAAATTCTCCCCCCCTTCCTTTATTCCCCACTCTGACCTTTTACTTTGCCTCTCCTGGCAATTACTTCTCCCTGGGTCCCCTCCTCCTTCCCTTTCTCTTATAGCCCACTCTCCTTTCCTAATAAGATTTCTTTTTCTTCTCCAACCCTTGACCTTTTCCACCCACCTGATTTCACCTATCACCTTCCAGCTAACCTCTTTCCCTTCCCCCAACGTTTTTATTCTGGCGCCTACCCCTTCGTTTTCAGTGCTGGAGAAGGGTCGCGGCCCGAAACATCAACCATCTATTCATTTCCATAGATGCTGCTTAACCTGCTGAGTTCCTCCAGCATTTTGTGTGTGTGTTCTCTGGACTTCCAGCATCTGCAGACTTCCCAGTGTCTCTGAGCGTTTCATTACCAGTTTAATGTACAACAGATAGGTGCAACGTAACCACTGTTCAATGATTTATATTTTGCTGTCCATGAAGGAGGAGAAGGCCATTCAGCCCTTCAAGCCTGTTCTACCATTCAGTATGATCATGGCCGACCCTCTACCTCTAGTTCTCACTCCACTTTAACGGCTTTCCTTGTATGCCATGTAATTGCTTTGTTTCATCTTACCACCCTAGTTTTGTAGCTAGATTACAGAGTCGCGGAGTGTAGCAGGGTACCGTGGACTCAATGGAAACAGTATTAGGAGTGGCCCAGCTCAGTCATAACCATTCCAAGAAATGTTTTTCTTCTCTCTTCCAGTTCTGACAAAGACTCTTCAACCTGAACTATTACCTCTGTTTCTCTTTCCGCAGATGGTACCTGAATGTTTTAATCATTTCATGCCTTTACTTCTGTGCCGTATAACTGGGCTGTGTGTCCCAGCAATTGCTCTGTATGTGACAGAATTGAGCATGTAGCTACTGATTGCAGGCTGAGGGCCATAGGCCTAAGCTGGTGTAGAATGCGACTGAATTCCAAGCATTGCCGCGACATAAAGTGAGACAGTGACTAATCACAGATCAATGTAGGAAAAAATTCTGTGACCAAGCATTGACTCATTGTAATGTCCCAAATCCAGCTGAGTGTATAACAGGAATGTGTTGTATTGTACTGGAGTAATACATAACCAGAATTATAGTACCAGCTGTGTATAAGAATGCATTAAATGTCCATTATTTTGTGTGTAATAAAGAAACACAATGTCCCATTGTGTGCAATAATGCTCTGTGTCCCAATACTGCCACAGTGTACAAGGACTTACAAGGATGCCACAGATTTACAAGGATGTTGCCTGGATTGGGGAGCATGCCTTGTGAGAATAGGTTGAGTGAACTCGGCCTTTGGAGCGACGGAGGATGAGAGGTGATCTGATAGAGGTGTATAAGACGATGAGAGGCACTGATCATGTGGATAGCCAGAGGCCTTTTCCCAGGGATGGCTAACTTGCGGGGTCATAGTTTTAAGGTGCTTGGAAGCAGGTACAAGGGGGATGTCAGAAGTAAGTTTTTCACACAGAGAGTGGTGGGTGCGTAGAATGCTCTGTCAGCAACGGCGGTGGAAGTGGATACAATAGGGTCTTTTAAGAGATTCTTAGATAGGTACATGGAGCTTAGAAAAATAGAGGGCTATTCAGGAGGGAAATTTTAGGTAGTTTTTGGAGTAGTTTACTTGGTCGGGACAACATTGTGGGTCAAAGAGCCTGTAATGTGCTGTAGATTTCTATGTTCTATGTATAACATATATATACTGTAATACAATTAGTAGAGACGCAGATACAGCCATGATTTTGGGTGCCCTCTGTGAGAAGTTTGTGTGTTCTCGCTGTGATAATGTGCGTTTCCTCTTGGCTCCCTGATTTCCTTCCACACCCCAAAGATTGCTGTAAATTGCTCTCTAGTATAGTTAACGCAGAAGGATAGTCTGCCAAGTGGTTAAGGTGTTCGTCTAGTGATTGAAGGTCACTAGTTCGAGCCTTGGCTGAGGCAGCGTGTGTGTCCTTGAGCAAGGCACTTAACCACAGATTGCTGTGCGACGACACCGGTGCTAAGCTGTATGGGTCCTAATGCCCTTCCCTTGGACAACATCGGTGTCGTGGAGAGGGGAGACTTGCAGCATGGGCAACTGCCGGTCTTCCATACAACCTTGCCCAGGCCCGCGCCCTGGAAACCTCCCAAGGCGCAAATCCATGGTCTCATGAGACTAACGGATGCCTATAAGAAGGATAGTCAGTGTTTGTTTTTGCCCTTTATCTCTCCATGAGTCTACGAATGAGTGTCCCGCTCCTCCGCGCTACTGATTCTTACATGCTGCAGAGAATGAGACCGTTCAGCCTGTTGAATCCATGCCGGCTCTCAGATCAGCCTCTCACCTACTTCCACATAAAGGGTAATTTTGTAGTAGCTAGTAAACCTATCCGTTTGTGGGATGTAGGAGGAAACTGGAGCTCTGGGGAATCCATGGAGGAGACGCAAACACTGTGCAGTTAGCATCAGAGGACACAGTGCTAGGTGCTGGGTTAATGGAGATGTGAGGAAGCACAGTTCAATGACTTTTATTTTGGTGTCCGTGAAGGAGGAGATGGCCTACTCTGCCATTCAATATGATCATGGCCGACCCTCTATCACAGTGCCATTTTCCTGTCCTCTTCCCAATTGTCCTAGATGTCCTTTGCACTTAGAAATCTAGCTACTCCATCTGGAACATAATTGGTGACCAGGTCTTCAAAGCCTTTCGTTAAAGAATTCCAAAGGTTCATTATCTTCTGAGAGTAGGAGTTTCTCATCACCTCAGTCCTAAGTGCCTTGCCCTCTATCCTGCGATAGTGACTCCTGGTTCTAAACAAACTACCCCCCTCCCCCACCCACACCCACCACAGCCAGGGAAAACATCCTCTCTCTACCCAGCCTGTCAAGTCCACAGAGTTTTGTGTGTTTCAATGAGCTCTCCTTGTTCTAAGCTCTAATGCGTACAGGCGGGGTTTACCCGGTCTATTCTGCCAGGAATTAGTACTCCACCCAGTACTCCATAAGTGTCCTCACCAAGACCCTGTGTAACTGTAGTAAGAGATTCTTGCTCTTGTACTCACCATTTCGAGCAGTACAGGCCAATGGAGGGGAAACAGCAATGGCCAGCAATGGAAAAGGCTACAGAAAATGGTTGTTACAGTCCAGTCCATCATAGGCAAAGTCCTCCCTACTAATGAGTACTGCCACACAAAGGCATCATCCATCATCAAAGACCCCACCATCTAGATCATGCCCTCTTCTAGCCAGTGCCATTGGGCAGCAGTACAGAAGCCTTCAGACCGCGCCACCGGGTTCAGGAACAGTTATTACCCTACAACCATCAGGCTGCTTAACTGCCATGGATAACTTCATTCTCCAAAACTCTGAATGGATTCTACAACCTCCAAACTCACTTTCAAGGACTCTTTACAACTCACGTTCTCAGTATTATTTTTGTTTCTATAGTTTCTCTTCTTTTGTATACTGGTTGTTTTGTCCGTCTTTGTTTATGTACAGTTTTTCAAAAAATCTATTGCATTTTTTCCTGTAAAAATGTCTGCAAGAAAATGAATCTCAAAATAATAGATGTTAACATATATGTCCAGTACTTTGATAATAAATTTATTTTGAATTATGAATATACTTAACTAGCTCTTCTATTTTCTTCTTTGACTAATTTCTTCTCAACTACTTGCTACACCTTCTCTAGAAGGTAGCCCCTTCTCCAGAAGGTTGCCCCTTCTCCAGCCCTTTAACTTTTTCACCAATCAACTTCCCAGCTCTTTACTTCACCCTTCCTCCTCTCCTGGTTTCACCTATCTCCTACCACCTTGTACTTCTTCTCCCCACCGCCGCCACCCCCAGCTCCTTGCTCAGACTTCACACCTTTTTTTTCCAGGCCTGAAGAAGGGTCTCGGCCCGAAACGTCAACTGGTTACTCTTTTCCACAGATGCTGCCTGGCCTGCTGAGTTCCTCCAGCATTTTGTGTGTGTTTCTTGCTACACCTGCATGCTTGCTTTCAGTGTCTAGTGCACACAGACATTCTGGTCCCGTTGTGTGTAATGGTTCCTAATCTATTACCAATTAAATACATTCTGCTTTCCCTACCAAGGGGGTATCTATACGTGTATCCACATTATGTTGCAAATGCCATGTGTTTTCCCACTGTGGAAGCTGCCTCGAGGCCTCACAATCCCAATCAGTTCCATATCGCTAGCAAACTTAAATATTATATTTTGTTCACTATCTAGATCATTGGTAAACATTGTGAAAAGGTGATAATGCATAAAAGGAATGACTGTTCCAACAGAGAAGCAATGCATGGCAAGTTCATTGTTCCAGCACTGGATCAATGCAGAACAGGATAGCAATGTCCCAGCACTGGTTCACTGTCTAACAAGAATTTTCCAAGGACAGGCTCAGGATGCTGCATTCCAAAATTTGCAGTTAACTTTGCTGTGTTTTCCAGTGTTGGCTCAATGTGTAACTGAATTGAGCATTCCAACACTGGTTCTGTCTATAACAGAACTGAATGTCCCAGCACTGGTGCAGTGTTTAATGGGACTAAGTATCCCACCACTTGGTTCTTTTTATAACAGTGTTGAGTGCTCCAGCATTGGTACTATGCTGCAGGACCAGGCATCCCATTACTGACTCAGTGTATTATGCTACTGGGTGTCCTATCACTGACTTGATGGAAAACAGGACAGTATGTCCCAGCATTGGTTTAACGTAAAACAGAATGGTGTCCCTCAGCACTGGCTTATTGTACAACAGGACCAGCAAATCAGTATTAAAAGTTCCAACACTTCACAGAGTAAAACAGTAATTCTCAGCACTGGCTCAGCATGTGAACAATATCTTCAGCAGCGCATATCAGCTGTGAGTGCCCATGCACAATTCTGGGTACAACAGATCTTTGTGCCTGAAGACTGGCTCAACTTGGGAGAGACTGCTCCCGGCAACTGCATCTTGTAAAACAGGGTTGGCTTATTGCATAACAGGACAGATTGCCTCAGAACTCACTCTATATGTCTTAGTATTGGCCCCCTGCTCAGGGTACTTGGGCACAAACTTAGTCTACCGTCAGTGATTCGGTCTAGTACTGACATGCGCATACCCGATCTATTTCTCTTCACTGCTGACCGAATGACTTGGCATGTAGCAGGTCTCTCTGACTGTGCTCAGGCTCCAATATACAGTTTGATTCGTTGTCTCAGCACTGGCTTGGTAAAGAACAAGATGGTTTTTTGAGCACCAGACTGTTTATCAGGTTTTTGAGAGTTCAGCACTGACTAAGCACACAGCAGACTGCCTCCCAGCAGTCATTTGGTGTACAAGTGGACGGTGCCTGAGCCCAGGTTTAATTTTGACTTCCTTTCTCTAAAAGTAAAGTGCAGTACTGTCACTGCCTCGGAACTTTGTGCTAGGGCACATTCACTTCGATGCAGAGTTGGATGTGAGCATTCTGCTTGCAGGCCATTCCCATTATGTGGAATGTTTTCTACTTTCGACCTGAGCTTGAGATAGAGGTTTGGGAGTCTGCTGAAGCAACACACGCAAAATGCTGGAGGAACACAGCAGGTCAGGCAGCATCTATGGAAATGAATTAACAGTCAACCTCTCGGGCCGAGACCCTTCTTCAAGACCAAAAAGGAAGGGGGAAGATGCCAGAATAAAAAGGGTGGAAGGGGGAATGGGAAGGAGGACAGCTAAGGTGATAGTTGAAGCCAGGTGGGTGGAAAGATAAAGGCTGGAGAGGAAGGAATCTGATAGGTCAGGACAGTGGACCATAGGAGGAAGGAGGGGGTGATAAGCGTGAGAGGCCAGAGTGGGGAATAGAAGAGGAGGAGAGGGGGAGGGAATTTTTTTTATCAGAAAGAGAGAAATCCGTATTCATGCCATCAGGTTGGAGGCTGCCCAGATGGAATATAAGGATTTGCTCCTCAGCCCTGAGGGTGACCTCATCTTGGCACCAGAGGAGGCTGTGGACTAACATGTCAGAATGGGAATGGGAATTGGAATTAAAATGCTCGGCCACTGGGGATTTCCGATTTTGGCCGATGGAACAGAGGTGCTCGATGAAGCAGTGCTCCGACTTAGAATGGGTCTCACCAATGTGGGGGAGCACCAGGCATAATAAAGAACTAAATGCCAGATATTGTGAAGCCATCATATCTTTTTCTTAGAGCGGGGGAAGGGAGAGGAAACTCCATTTACCAATACCCACACTCATGACAGAGGGTAGAAATATAAATCATTGTTCTGCCTCTACTCCCCTCCAACTTTGCTGGTTTCTCAGACCTGTGTGCAAGTTGTTCTAACTAACTTTCCTCGTAATCAGCATCACATCTCCTCTGTGCTGTCGCCCTTCCCTGTATCGTGAGTGCTGATGGTTGTATCCACTGCTAACTGAGCCCATTTTTTTTCATTCAACTATAAATGCAATCAAGGCTCCCGAAGTCCTTGTTCACTCTTCTGTCCACAGCTTCTTGCTCCCTGTTTGAACTTCACAACCTAGCCCTCTTGGTTCCTAATTCCCTGTTCAATGGGCAGTCTTGACATGTTGCATAGGCTTTAGTTGAACGTGTGTAGAAAAAGGTCAACTGTCAGTAATGGTTGAGTGCTGGTACTGCAGGGTGCAGTGTTGTGTTAGACACTGAATGTGTGAGTGTGATGCTGGGATGGACCTGACAGCAAAAGTTCACCGGTCCAATTCCTGGCATGTTGGGAAGAGAGATTTGAATGAATGGGTATGTATTTGCCTGAGTTTGGAAGAATGAGAAGGGGCCTGGCTGTGAAATCCTGCCAGGCTGAATGGACGAGCTCCAGGAAAGATGTTTGTGATGGTGGAGAGGTTCAGCACCAGGGGTCTTCTTCTTTCTTCTTCTGCTGTCCATCGATTTCGATGTTGACTGAGGCCTGGGCAAAGTTGTATGGAGGACCGGCAGTTGCCCATGCTGCAAGTCTCCCCTCTCCACGCCACCAATGTTGTCCAAGAGAAGGGCACTAGGACCCAGAGTGCTTAGTACCGGTGTCATCGCAGAGCAATGTGTGGTTAAATGCCTTGCTCAAGGACACAACATGCTGTCTCAGCTGAGGCTCGAAGTAGCAACCTTCAGATCACTAGACCGACGCCTTAACCACTTGGCCACACGCCAACACTAGGGGTCACAGCCTATGGATATGGGAGTGGGGGTCATCTGCGATTGAGATAAAGAGACTTTTCTTTATGTAGAGAGCGGTGAACCTGTGGAATTCTATACCACAGAAGGCACTTGAGGCCAAATCATTCCATGTATTGAAGGAGTTACATGTAATTCTCATAACTAAAAGATTACGAGGTATAGATAAGAGGGAATGAATTTAGACAATCAGCCCTGATCATATTTAATGGCAGAGCAGGCTTAGAAGACTAAATGGTCTCCTCTTGCTCCTAATTTCTGTTTCTGCCATTGTGATTGACACTGAATGTGTCTGAGTTATAGTGTTAAGATGGATCACTGTGCATTGACTTGGTGCCTTTGGTATGCTACCACTTCACAGGAGGTTGGGAGGCCTGGCAAAGCAGCCAGCCCGCTCAGACCTTAGCCCAGTTCAAAGACCAGCTTTGTTTTCTTTTCCAAGAGCTGTGTGCTAACTTGTCTTGGCAGAGCTGCGACCCCCTCACCTATCTCCCTCGTGCCAACCAGACAAGGCAGTATTCCAGCTCTCAGGAATTATGTTTGAGTGACAGGGCTTCCAGCTCTGCCTGATGTAAGTTTTACTTGATGTTGAGGTTGATGTGGTTGGAATTCTGTGAAGTAAGTTTCCAATTTTGACTGACTCAGGGTGTGAGTGCTTCTTGTTACGCTGCCTGTGCTGTAAAGTACACGAGAAGCCATAGAAGAATTATTGGAGAGGGAACTAAATGATAAATGCCACCTCTGTCCATGGCTCAGGATATTTCTTCCTGAACATCCTCCCTCTGCTGTCCGATATACCAGGCTGCAATATTCATCAGAGGAGTCAAGAAAAGGTCATTCCCTTTTTGGAGGTGCAGAGAAAAGGGAGGCCAGATGGTGTGACTCTGCTTCAGGAATGGAAGAACATCGTCTCTGTGAGACTTAGTGGCAAAGTCATCAAAATCTTGCATTCATGCAGTTGTTTGAATGAACTAAATTTCCTCAGGACATTACATGTGAGTCAAGTGAGGAAAGAGAAATGACACTGACTCAGTTTGAACACTTGATCAAGATGCTAGGTTTTTGGAGGAGATCAATGAAAGGGAAGGGTGGAGCGGTGGAGAGTTTTAAGGAGGGAAATTCAGAACTTTAGCCCTAAGCAGCTGAAGACTTGACCTCCAATATCAAACAATTCAAAACAAGAGACCAGAATTGGAGCAACACGAACACCCTGGGGGAGTTGAGGGTGTTTATAGAACTGGCAAGGGACTAAGTGATGGGGGAATTTGATGGAAAATTTAAGATTAAAGTGTTGTCCAACTGAGAGTCAGCTTAGTTCAGAACAAGACTGATAGGTCAACAGCAGTTGGTGTGAGTTGGGTTTTAGAAAATAGAGTTTTGGATGAATGGACATTGATTGCTTTACTGATGAGAAGGGCACCGACCGGGATTAATGTTGTGCCAGGATAAATAAACTAATTTTCAAACACTGCTTCCTGAAGATTGCGCCTTGCCGAACATTGGATAAGACATTAAGAGATAGGAGCAGAACTAGGCCATTCGACCCATCGAGTCTGCTGCGCCATTCCATCATGGCTGATATATTATCCCCCTGAACCCCATTCTCCAGCCTTCTCCCCATAACCCTGACGAATCAGGAACCTATCAACCTCTGCGTTAAATATACTCAACTGCTGTCCATGGAAATAAATTCCACAGATTCACCACTCCCTGGCCAAAGAAATTCCTCCTCATCTCTGACCTAAGTGGATGTCTCTCTATCCTAAGGCTGTGCCCTCTGGTCCTAGACTCTCTCACTATAGGAAATATCCTCTCAGCCTTTTCAATATTTGATAGATTTCAATAAGATCCTGCTTCATTCTTCTAAACTCCAGCGAGTACAGGCCCAGAGCCATCAAACACTCCTCATACATTAACCCTTCCATTCCCGGAATCATTCTCGTGAACCTTCTCTGGACCCTCTCCAATGCCAGCACATCTTTTCTTTGATAAGAAGCCCAAAACTGCTCAAATACTCCAACTGCAGTCTGACCAATGCCTTAAAAAGTCACAGCATCGTATCCCTGCTCTTATGTTCTAATCCTCTCGAAATGAATGCTAACATTGCACTTGCTTTCCTTACCATTCACTCAGCCTGGGGAATCCTGCACAAGGACTCTCAAGTACCTTTGCACACTGAAATTTGAATTTTCTCCCTGTTTAGAAAATGGTCTATGCTTTTATTCCTTCTGCCAAAATACATGCCCTCACACTTCCCTAAATTATATTCCATCTGCCACTTCTTTGTCCATTCTCCCCATCTGTCCAAGTCCCTCCATAGACTCCTTGCTTCCTCTACACTACCTGCCCCTCCAGTATCTTTGTATCTTCCTCTACACCTCTTGCCCCTCCAGTGTCTTTGTATCATTTGTAAACAAAACTAACAATGGATATATAACGTGAAAAGAAGCAGTTCCAATACCAATCCCTACAGAGCACAGCCAACCAGAACAGCTCCACTTTGTTCCCACTATTTGCCTCAAGCCAGCCAGCTAAACTTCTATCCATGCTAGTATCTTTCCTTAATACCTCTTACATTATTAAGCAGTCTTATGTCCAGCATCTTATCAAAGGCCTCCTGAAAATCCAAGTAAAAATCATCCACTGATTCTCCTTTGTCTATTCTGACTACTATTTCCTCAAAGAATTCCAGAAGATTTGTTAAGCAAGATTTCCCCTCATGCAAACTATGCTACTTCATCATGTGTCTTCAAGTACCTTGAAACCTCATCCTTCTCCAGCATCTTGCCAACCACTAGTCAGACTAGCTGGCCTATAATTTCCTTTCTGCTGCCTCCCTCCCTTCTTAAAAAGTGGAGTGACATTTGGAATTTTCTATTCCTCAGGAACCATTCCAGGATCTAGTAATTCTTGAAAGATCATTACTAATGCCTCAGCTACCTCTTTCAGAACTCTGGGGTGTAGTCCATCTGGTCCAGGTGACTTATATACAAGACCTACTCAAAATGCTAGAGGAACTCAGCAGGCCAGGCAGCATCTATGGAAAAGAGTAAACTGTGGATGCTTTGGGCGATGACTCTTCATCAGGACTAGAGAAAAAAAGATGAAGACTCAGAGTTAGAAGGTGAGGGAGAGGAAGAAGGAACACAAGGTGATAGGTGAAACTGGGAGACAGGGTGGGATGAAGTAAAGAGCTGGGAAGTTGATTGGTGAAAGAGATACAGGGCTGGAGAAAGGCAATCTGGTAGGAGAAGACAGAAGGCCATGGAAGGAAGAAAAGGGGGAGGAGCACAGAAGGAGGTGATGGGCAGGTAAGGAGATAAGGTGAGAGAGGGAGACGGGAAGGGAGAAAGGTGAAAGGTAGGGCATTATCTCGAATGCCCCTCTTCACCATTTCCCATTCCCAAAACCATGAGACTTTCCAGCTTCCCAAGCGCCTTCTCCTTTGTAATAGCAACCACACTTACTTCTTCCCCCTGACACTTCTGACTACTTCTGGTATACTGCTAGTGTCTTCCACAGAATACTTATTAAGTTTGGCTCTTATTTCTTTGTCCCCCCATTACTAGCCTTCCCCCCAGCATCAGTTTCCAGCATTCCATAAACCAGTCTCACCTCTCTTTTACTCTTTATATATCTGAAAAGCTATTGGTATCCTCTCTTATATTATTGGCTAGCTTACCTTCATATTTCATCTTTTCTCTCCTTATGTTTTTTTAATTGCCTTCTCTTGGCTATCAAAAGCTTCCCAATTCTCTAATTTTCCACTAATTTTTTGTATCATATGCCCTCATTTTTGCTTTTATGCTGTCCTTAACTTCCCTTGTCAGCCACAGTTGCCTCATCCTCCCTTTAGAGTATCTCTTCATCTTTTGGATTTATCTATCCTGTGCCTCCTGAATTCCCCTCAGAAACTCCAGTCACTGCTGTTCTGTCATCATCCCGGCTAGTGACCCCTCCATTCAAGCCAGCTCCTCTCTCATGCCCCTGTAATTGTCTTTACTCCACTGTAATACTGATACATCTCTCTCAAACTGCAAAGTGAATGCTATCATATTATGATCACTGCCTCCTAAAGGTTCGTTTACCTTAAGCTCCCTAATCAAATATGGTTCATTACACAACACCCAGTCCAGAATTGCCTTCTCCCTCGTGGGCTCAACCACAAGCTGCTCCAAGTAGCTACCTTGTAGGCATTCCATAAAATCCCTCTCTTGGGATCCAGCACCAACTTGATTTTCCCCATCTTTCTGCATGTTGAAATCCCTCATAACATTGTCCTTATTACATGCCTTTTCTTTCTCCCATTGTAATTTGTATCCCACATCCTGGCTACCATTAGGGGGCCTATATCTAATACCCATCAGGGTCCTTTTACCCTTGCAGTTTCTTAACTCTACCCAGAAGGATTCTACATCTTCTGATTCTACGTCACCACTTTCTAAGGATTTGATTTCATTTTTTTTACCAACAGAGTCATCCCACCCCCTCTGCCTACCTGCCCGCCCTTTTGATACAATGTGTATCCTTGGATGTTAAGCTCCCAATTATGATCTTCTTTCAACTACAACTCAGTAATGCCCAGAAGACCGTATATGCCAATCTTTAACTGTGATACAAGATCATCTAACTTATTCAAATATAACTCCTTAAGTCCTGCATCCATCACCCTTTCCGATTTTGCCTCCATGTTACACTTTAACTCATCCCACTAACTGCAATTTTGCCCTATCATCTGCCTGTCTTTCCTCACAGTCCCTCTATGCAATGCATCTACTTGTATAACAACTGTCCCAACCTCAGCCCTATCACTCCATTCCCATTCCCCTGCTAAATTAGTTTAAACCCTCCCCGACAGCTCTAGCAAACTTGCCCGTAAGGAAAATGGTCTCCCTTGGATTAAGGTGTAACCCGTCCTTTCTGTACAGATTATACCTTTGCCCAACGCCGGCCCCCTAGGCCTCAGTCGACATAGTAGTAGTAGAAGAGATCCCAATGATCCAGAAATCTGAAACCCTTGTTCCCTACACCACTTCCTTTGCCCCTCATTCATCTGTACTATCGTCCTATTCCAGCCCTGACTAGCATGTAGCACTGGGAATAATCCAGAGGTTACTACCTTAGAGGTCTTTCTGTTCAGCCTCTTCTCTATATACCTATACTCACTGCACAGGACCTCTTCCTCCTTTCTTCCTATGTCATTGGTGCTAATGTGCTCCATGACCCTTGGCTGCTCACCCTCCCTCTTGAGAATCTTCTGTAGCCTAAGACATCCTGGACCTTGGCGCCTGGGAGGCAACACACTGTCCTGGCATCTCTATCGCAGCAACAGTCTTCTGTCCATCCCCCATCTATCGAGTCTCCTAGCACTGTTGCTCTGCCTGACTTTACCCTTCCCTGCTGAACCTCAGAGCCACTGGCCTGGCTGCCGCTGCTGTGCCCTGATAGATCACCCTCCAGCAATATCCTAAGGGGTATACTTGTTGCTGAAGGGAATGGCCACAGGAGAACCTTGCACTAACTGCTCACTCCCCTTACTCCTCCTGGTAGTTACCCATCTACTAGCTGAAGCTTGTGATCTCTTAAAGGTCTCATCAGGGCAGCTTCCCAGATGATTCTGAGTACATTCAGCTCCAGCTCCAGTTCCTTGACCATGTCAGTCAAGAGCTGAGGTTAGATGTACTTTCCCTAGATGTAGTCATCAGGGAGACTGTCAGGCACACTGAAGTCCCACATCTCCCAGGAGCTTTCCACTACCATCCTTTCTACACTTGTTATACCTCTAAGTTCTCAAGCTTGAGTTCTAGTCTGCGCCTGTTGTCACCGAAGTCTGTCGAGCCAAGGAGTGTCCACTCTAACACTGGCCCACTCCAACAACGGCCGCTCTGCTTACACCTTGTTTCTTTTTGTTGGCCCCTGCCAAGCGCCTAAGAGACTGTCACAATTGCAGGCTGCTGTAAAGTTCCAAAAGTCTCTGAGCTCTTTTTAAACCTTGCACTGTCTCACTAACAAAGATTTTATGATGATAAGTTCCAAAAGTCCCCGAACTTTTTTTAAATCTCATGCTCCCTCTCCAGCAAATGGATTCCATGTTGATTGCAGCATCCCAAAACACTTTACTGATCATTAGTGCACAAAATAGATTCAGATTTGGTTTAATAAGAAAACCTCACTGTTCTTTCCAAAGATATGAGCTGTAATACATGCTAAATAGTAATATGCCAGTTCGGCTTGGGCATGGAAGTAAAAGATTATGTGGTATTCCCTATTAGTCAATGACGATATTGCTTTATTATTGAGAGTGCATATCCTGGAAGTCTTTTCAAATACTTAGAAGCAATGAGGGTGTTTTCACTTTGCTTGGTGTATACCATATTCCTGGTTACAGTTAACAAGAGATAGAGGAACTGATATGTCGGCAGGGATCAGAGAGGTCCTTTAAAAGTAGGGCTACAGTACTATGGGATTTTAATTTCCTTAGGCTCCCCTTAAGGTAAAAGGCTCGGAGGACGTGGAAATTTTGAGCTGTGTTCAGGGGAGTTTTTGACACAATAGATCAACAAGACAAAGAGGTTATCTCGGGAATGGAGCTTATCTTGGGAATGGCACTGGTCAAATGGAAGGAGTATCAGTGTGGAGCAGTTTTGAAATAGTGACTGTAACTCATGCATTTCAAAACATTGGAAAAAGATGGAGATCAGGCAGAAATCATGTCATAAAATGGTGTAAAGCTAAATTCTTTAGAATTCCTAGCTAAAATTGACTGGAAGCATCTACTTGCCAGCAAGTCTACATCTGCCCAGTGGAAAACACTCGGAGGAGAAATAGCAAGAGTTCAGGGCCAACATGTTCCTTTAGAGTAAATGCCAGTTATAACAAGTTCAGAGAACCCTGGATGTCAAAGGTTATTCAGGACTGGATGAAGAGGAAAAGGAAATGTCTGGCAGTTTAGGGAACTAAAGACAAGTCTGTCAAGAGAACAAAAAAGTGTAGGGAAGTGATTGGAAAGGAATTAAGAAGGTAGAGACATCATGAAATATTATTGGGAGTCAAGGTTAAGGGTAATCCAAACAAATTAATTTTAATTATATTAAGGGAAAATGAATATCAAGGGAAAGAATGGGGCCCATAAAGAACAAGAGGGGCAATCTGTGTATGGAGCTAGAGGTGCAGGAGTATTCCTAACTGAATACTTCTTAGCAATATTCATGAAGGAATACTGAGAAGAATGATTTTGTAGTTGGAGAATTTAGCAAAGGCAAAGGTAAAAATCTTGAGCAAGTTTGAATAAAGTGGAAGTATTGGATGTCTTAGCAAGCTTAAAAATGGATAACTGCCCAGGGTCGGATGGGAGCTATCTCAGGCTGCTGTGGGATGCAAGCAAAGAGATTGCTGAGGCTTTTAACTGTGATGTATTGTGTATAAAATTATAAAGAGTACGTATCAGGTAGACTGCAGGAAACTTTTCTCCGTATCAGAGGTAGACAAAGCAAAAGAACTTAGATTTAGGATAGTTGGCAAGAGATTCATTCGGGAAGTGACAGGGACTTTTCCACCCTGTGAGTACCTACCTGAGAGAGAGTGATTGAAGTGGGGTGGGGGGGGGAGTGGTCTGCATTTAAGAAGTCTCCAGATCAATCACATTGGCATGGAAGAGTATGGGCCAAGAGATCAGTGTGGAATGCTGCATGGAAATGTGGGGCGAATGGTCTGATTCCACACTGTATGACGTTGATTTTACACATTATTATCTACACTGTATCTCCTGCGTTGACTAACATCCTACCCACTCTCATCCTCCATTTTTTGAGTCAACAAAGAATTCCATTCCTCCTCAACGCCGACCATCCCCTCTTCACTTGGCCAGATTAATGACGGTGCCTCCTGCGTGGGACCCACTTTGCTCCCTCTGTAGTCAGTGCCAACCCCCCCCCCCCGACTCTGGGGTTGGCAACAGAAAACCTAAGTGGAGGACGTCCCCTCTGGGTCAGCACACCCCATCGTTCTCGCTTCGTGGGTCTGTCCCGTCAGTACCTTATTTCTCCCCGCCCCACAGCTCACCTCTACGTTGGCACAAGGGTATCGTCTCCCTCTGTCCTGCTCCCACGTCTTCCACCCATACCCCAGACAGAGGGTCCCCAGGGCTTGTACCCATCTCCATCCTTCCACCAGAGTCTGAACTCCCCAGCTCCACCACACCCAGCGCCATCACCCTCTTCTAATTTGCATTCCAAAAAGGCCAAGTATTTACATTTTGAACTTTCCTGCTAAACCATTCATTAGCTGACTTCCCTCCACAGCGAATAATCCCAGCTCCTCCAGCCTCTCCTTACAACCAGCAATCATCGTCCTCAGCACTACTCTGGGCAATCACCTAGTGGTCTGAATCTCTTTGTAAAATACGCCGCCTCTTTCTAAAACCCGGTACCCAGAAAGCCGCGGTTCTTCCAAGGCTAATCAGGAATTCAGTTTGTAAAACCTATTTGATTCTGTACTCTATTCTTTTGTTTTATTTTCCAAAGAAAAGCAAGGGTTTAGCAAACTTTTCAGTTTGCTCCACACCAAACATGTACATGCAGAGCTCTCTCAGAACCCACTTTACAATGTTACAGTATACCTAGCCAACCCACTTCGTTACGGACATGATACCCTGAAGCAAATGTAGAGTGTGAGGCTTCATGCTGACTGAGTGATTACCTTTTCCTTGTGAAGGACATTGATGGTGGTCTCTTGGGCTGTTACATACCACCCTCTGTGGACCCATAACCCAAACATGGGATTCCGACTCACCAAACCCTTTCCCATTATTTTCCACTGTATTGTGTCCCTGCTCCAACAAAAACACTTGGGTCTGAATTCCTGTTCCAGATGGAAAATGTTCTGCGAGTTGACTGATTTACAAGGATCACCGAGTTAGCCATGTAATCAGCCTGTACTCAACCAGCAGCATACTTCCGGAGTGAGATCACTGTGTGGAAAGTGACTGCCTTTATTCCATCTGCTGTGTGCTTTCTGTCTATCCGAGTCCATTGGTCGCTCTTCGATAAAAGCTTCTCACTTGCTCTCTCCCCCCACCTTCCCACCTTTGTCTGGCCACTAAAATACTTGCATTAGTATTATGATATTAGTATCATATTAGTATGATACGTCATGTCCAGGGAATTGCACAGCCAGTGAAGTCTTTTTGATGAGTCTTTGCTGCTGAAATGTTGAAAAAGCAGCAACCATTAAAAAAAAGCCTAGAAGCAGATCTGTAAGTCCACGCTATCTGTACCAGACATCATGTACTGATCTATACTAATGCACTGGGCACTCTGAGCTTCAACAGTGACATGTAAAATAAGTGGAGCTTTAAAAACTCAGGCAGGAAGATCCAGACAGCTACATGGCCATGTCTCAGTGGGGGCCTTTTAATTCATGTTTAATTCATTTATGTATTCATGTGCCTCCTCTAGAACATGGAGCATAGTAAAATACAGAAACAGGCCCTTCAGCCCACCAAATCTGTACTGACCATAATGCCAATCCTATCTGTCTGCACAAGCTCCATGTCTCTCTTTTCCCTGCCTGTTCATGAGTATGTCTAAGTGCCTCAGAGTTGTCATTCTTGTATTTGCTTGTATCACCTCCTCAGCACCTATCACTATTTGTGGGGGAAAAAATCCTTGCCCCATATATCTCCTTTAAACTTTCCCCTCTCAAGTCAAAATTACATCCTCTATCATTTCAGCTTGCCATCCTGGGGAAAAGGCTCTGACTAACCCCCCTTTCTGTGCTTCCTATAATTTTTATACTGTGGATTTGTCTAATTGGGACACATCATGACCAGTACATTTCGGCCCATTTAAGCGTCTGCCCCAATTTTCATGGAAAGAGTTTAAAAGCTATAAAAATACAAACTGCATAATAAATTATGTATTTAAATGGAATGCAGCGCAAATTAGAACAGTACTATTAGTACTATAAAACTGTGTATTAGTTCCTAATAGTTATTGACAGAGGAATTTGTCCAGTGGACACAATGTACAGTATCAGAGCAGACACCTAGTGCAGATAATGGACTGTGTTCATACAATGGTATCAACAATTGCATCCTCCAAATCTTCATTTTCATTGTAACATTCCAGATCATTGTTTATACCTTCAAATTCATCATAGTGCTTAACTTGTTGAAGTAGTAAAATAGTTTCATTTTCACTCTTGCCTGTTTCTAGCATCTTGAAGTATGAAACCCCAGTGTGCAAAACAGTTTGGAATTGTCTTACGGCTTATTTGTCACCAACTATCAGTAACAGAAATCATTGTATTTTGAACACAAACACATGCAATTAACGCCATTTGAAAACTGTTCACTCTGAACACAGTGTAGTGTCTAACAGCCACACAAGTGCACATGCCTGATGCTGGTTAGAACCTTTCAGCAACTATCCTTTGCCCCAATTAAGCAATATAGTGTCCCAAATAAATGAAGGGAATCCCAGTAATTTTCTTGATCAGTTTTTGTTCTTTAAGAGTTGTCCCACAATAAGCTGTTGCCCTGATTACCCAATGACCCAATTAAGCAGAATCCACTGTATTTCTGTTGGCCACCGCCTCAGCCTCTGACAATGTAAGTTTGCCCAACCACTCTTTATAGCTAATACACACCAATTGGGATACATTCCAGTAAACCTCTGCACCCTCTCCAAAGTCTATCATGTGGCAACCAAGACTGCGCACTATAATCCCATTGACTCGGTGTGAGGTTGCTTTATTTCTCAGGGAGTTACAGGTGGAGTGATTGTGAAGTTAGAGGTTAGGTTATGTAAGTCTAATAGCAAAAACGGGCAGGACCAGGGAAGCTGTTGGAGGCAGTTTTGATAATGATGTTCAACAGGCATTTAGACGGACACATGGACAGGCAGGGGAATGGACCATGGCCACACCGATGGGATTAGCTTAGTTTAGATTGGCATTATGGTGGTACAGACATAGGGGTCAATAGGACCTGTTCCTGTGGTATCCTTTGCTATGTTCTAGGCTGTGTAAAAAGGATTACATAAAACTGAACCTTTCTTTCTTCCCTGCCTGCACCTTGGCCTTTGATGTTTAAATTTACTCTTAGGGCCTGATTATCCCAGTGCGGGGTTGCCAATCCCTGACATCCTGAAGGTTGGTCTTCCTGTTGAATTGCTGGCAACTGATTTGATGGCATGTGATGCCCATCTGGGAGAGTGGGTGTTTCAATAGGTTCAATGGGTACACTTAATGTCAGAGAAATGTATACAATATACATCCTGACATTCTTTTTCTTTACAAACATCCACAAAAGCAGAGGAGTGCCCCAAAGAATGAATGACAATTAAATGTTAGAACCCCAAAGCCCCCTCCAACACACAACCACCCCTCCCCCACCAGCAAAAAGCATCGGCGCCCTCCACCGAGCACTCAAGCGTTCAGCAAGCATCGATAAAGACACAAACTTCCAGTACCCGCCAAAGACTACTCAAACTGTTAACAAAGATGCAGGCAAAGGAGTCGCCGTTTAGCGCCATCTTGACTTAGCTCTGCTCCTCATTAGTATGACCTACGCGATCAACCATACTGGGTAAAAACAACAAATTTCCTTCTCAATTAGACTAAAGTAAACCAGTTTTCATGTTGTGGCTATCCAAGTGTCTCATAGTTATTGTTAAAACATGGAAACAGCAGTTCCACTTTAGCCTGTTCTGTTGCTCAGTGAGATGGTGGCTGACTTGTGGTTGAAACCCATATCCCTGCCTTCTCTCCCTGTCCTAGATGCTTTTCCAATCAAAGTCTATCTGTCTCAATTTAAAACAGACAATTGATGTGACATAAGCTTTTGATGATGTCAGAGATTTCTAGATCTTCTTCTCAGGCTGTCTTTCAAAGCCAAGGATATTGGATCTGAGGGTTCTTAGGAAGTCAAGGATGAAGTATAAATCTTGGTGCTTATGGACGTTTTATTAAGTATTATGAGAACAACGTGAACAAAGAAAAGCTAAAGGAGAGAACGTTGTGGTTTTCTCATACTTAGACTAGAGATAAGAGCTTATTCCATTGATAACAATGGACTATAAAAAGGCCAGGTTCGAGTGGCATGGCACCTGCTGCAGGAAAACTGAGAAGCTTCTAGAAAAATACAGGATCACAATCACCACAATTACTGGAAAATTTACTAAACAATTACATGTATATATGGGTGATATATAATATAATAAGCAAGCATAGAAAAGTTAAACTGCAAGTAGAATACTAGAAAAATAACAATTCTGCACCTTAATCCAGCAATGGTGGCATGCTTCTGTCTGTTCTGAGGTGGGCGTAGGGTGTGAGCAGAGATTGACAGACTTGGTTACAGGTGAGGTAATGGTGTGAGGACTGGTGCTGAGGCGGGTGGGTCGCGATGCTGTGCACTCCTTCCACCCTGCGCGGCCTCCGCACGCTGCTCACGGCCAAGACTCGATGGGCTCAGTGCCTCCCGGAGTGCTTCTCCTCTATCTCTGTTTGGTCACGGTCCAGCAAACTCCCCTGTAACATTTTTACCAAGCAGAATTTGACCGTGCCTTTAAAATGCTTCCCTAACCTCCCCTCACCCCCACCTTCACCTTAGGTGCGTGCTAATCACAGCTCTGCTGCTGCTGGTGTTAACTGGGACAAGACACTGACTGTACACTTACTCTGCATTCTATCATTTGATTGCAGGAGTTTGGGGGAGAACGTGTTGGTGGTAGCTCTCTAGGGGTTTATTGCAGGCTTTCAATCTGGGGTTCCCAACTTTTTTTACGCCGTGAATCCCTACTATTAACTAAGGCATCTATAGACCCCAGGTTGGGAGCCCCTGCTTCCAATGATAGGACACTAGGGTCAGCATTGCTCAATAAACTATGAGTTTGGTGACAAATCTGAGGTCCCGTTCTTCAAACAGCCTTTGCTTACTGGAGGTTGTGATGAATTGCAGCATTAAACGGATCCTGACCAGGATCTGGGCCGTACCCTCCAAATATCCAGACCTGCCTCTCAGTTTTTTTGCACTACCTTACTTTCCATTTTCTATTTATAATTTATAATTTAAATTTTTAATATTTACTATCGATTTGTACTCCAGGGAGTAGGAAGCGCAGAATCAAATATCGCTGTGATGATTGTACGTTCTAGTGTCAATTGTTTGGTGACAATAAAGTATGAAGTATAAAAAAAAGTATAATGTCTTGCCTGAGGAGTGACTCCTCCAATATAGAAAGTGAAGCACGTTATCCCAGGTCTTGAAGCTGTCTTTCCCGTGGACAGACTGCCTTGCTGTCCTTTCATACGATCTCTATTGAAGATGACCTTTATTTATGATGTACATCTATATGTACAGTGAAATGCGTCATTTGCATTAACAACCAAAACAGACCGAATATGTGCTTGGGGAAGCCCGTAAGTGTCGCCTTGCTTCTGATGCCAATGTAACATGCCTACAACTTACTAACCCTTACTAATCTGTACGTCTTTGGATTGTGGGTGTTGTGGTTGACATTGAGGGAGAGTGCAGAGCACACCAGGAGGCCAGCATGCAGGACATTCAACTGAACTTTATTGACAACCCTGCTCGTACAGTATGTGAACTCCTCCCATGTGGGTGTGGCTAACTGAGTGACATAGGGATAACCCTATTAGCTACCAGAACAGTGGGAAGAAACCGGAGTGCCCAAAGTAAACCCACATGGTCACAGGGAGAACGTATGAACTCCTTACAGACAGTGGCAAGAATTGAACATGGGTTGCTGGCACTGTAAAGCGTTACGCTAGATGCTACACTACTGTGCTGCCCACTATAGTCAGCAGGCTGAAGGTTTAGGATTGTGCATAGTTTTGAGTTCGTTAAAGGATCCAGGGATGTCGTGGTTATCTGTGGGTTGTTGGAACTTCCTCATTGATGAAACAAGCTGTTGGTTTCACACAGTTGATAATAACTCCACTAGAATTCTCTTTCCCTCCCTTACCAAGGACACCTTTGTGCCTTCTCCTGACCAGAGTAGGAACGGTTCAAGGCCATTGTAAAGCTTCCTTGTTAGTCCCCACACTTTGGCTTCAGGGCTGGAGGGTGTGCGTTGATGACTGTTCTGTGTGACATTTGCTTCACGGTCTTTCCCATTGGGAAGCTGCATGGATGTGAGGGCAGCTTTGCAAAATCCACCCCATGGGAACATGATCCTTTGTCGTGCTTTCCTTTCCTTGAGGTGTACTCACACCCTTGTGAGCCGTGTCCTGTCCATCTTTGCTCACTCGGTGTAGGACACCCAGTGTTCCCAATTTCTAATGCAGTAGATATGTTCAGGGTTCTGACTTTCCAGGTCCTTCATTCTCATGGGAAGAAGGTGGATGGTTTCTTTTAATGCTGGATAGGTTTTGCACACCACCTGCCACGTAGACCTGACTGAAGCGAGGCCTTGATCCTGTGACATGGATGACAGGAGACCAGACTCCACTGCACAGACCTAGTGCACACACTTGTACAGATGCCCACCCACTCACTGTGCACACTGACCAGCCACCCACACTCGCACTGCAGAGTGAACTCATGAGAAACTGTATTAAGTGTGGAGTGGGTTAGGAGAACACATTATTGGCAGTGATACTGAATATGTGGTGCTATGCTTTGCCCTCTTCCTTGGCCCCTCTGTCTCCACTCCTGATTCCCATAATCCCTTCCTGCCCTTAGCTCCTCTTTCCCATAATCCCTCTCTCCTCAGTCCAGCACCCTCCCCCAGTAATCCTCCCTCCTTCAGTTCCCTCTGACTCGCTCTCGCTCACTCCTCCACCACCCACCACACCCCCTTCCGTCTTGCTGTCCTCTCTTCACTTTCTCTTTCCCCCTTCAGCAGGTCCTCCACCCACAAACTGCCTCTGATCTCCTACTCCTGGAAGAGCACCCCCTCTCCCACTTCCCCAAGCTGCTGACATTCAGCCTCTCCAAGGCATTGGATTGTAGTCCCCTTGCCGACCCCATTTTGCCCCCATGCCAGTCCTGGGAATTGCGGTATCTGAGACCTCTGGCACAATGTGAATCTCTGAGCCTCCTCCAAAAGTTGGCAGCTGGCATTTGTAGAATACTGACGGGAAGCCAGAGGAAAACAGACTGTGTTTGTATTACATCCCACTGATGATTCACAGCCCTAAGCACTTGCCAACTACTGTTAACAAGTTCCTTTCCTGAAGTGTGTGCTGTCTAAGACCAGGTGATCAGCAGTGAAAAACCACCCTAACTTCAGCTGAGCTTCATTTCTGCTACCCCTTGCACGTAGAATTGTCTCCTGACTTCACTCTTCGAAACTTTGATCAGGTTCAGTCTGTGATACTGGCTTCCTTCACCCCTTCTACTCACTCAATTCCCTGCCCTTAGACCTTCAATCAGATCACTTCTCCATCTCCCAAGTTCCAGGGAGTGTAATCCTGGTTTGTGTAATCGTTCCTCAGACCTACCTTCTCCATCTCCACACTGAGCAGCAGTACTGGATGTGTTGTCTTGAATGGTCAATGTATGGAACAGGCTAACATGATAACGAAGACCTTTATTTCTCACATGCCCATGGATGCATACAGTGAAATACATTGTTGGTGTCAAATCATTGCCTGGTGTGGGAACTGTACTTCCCTCAATCTCAGGACTCTGTAGAGAGTGGCGTGGACAGCCCAGCGCACCTGTAGATGTGAACTCCCCACTATTCAGGCCATTTACAAAGACCGGTGTGTGTGAAAAGGGCCTGAATGATCATTGGGGACCTGAGTTACCCCAAACACAAACTGTTCCAGCTGCTACCATCTGGGAAATGGTACCACAGCATAAAAGCCAGGACCAACAGGCTCCGGGACAGCTTTTTCCACCAGGCCATCAGACTGATTAACTCACGCTGCTACAGTTGTACTTCTATGACTGTCCTGTTGTACATCCTATTTATTACAAATTACTATAAATTGCGCATTGCACATTTAGACAGACACGTAACGTAAAGATTTTTACTCCTCATATATGTGAAGGATGTAAGAAATAAAGTCAATTCAATTCAAATCAACACACTTCCAGCCCTAACATAGCGCCCACAACTCACTGATTCTAAACCCACCCATACGTCTTTGGGGTGCGGGAGGAAACTGGAGCACCTGGAGGAAACCCGTGTGGTCACGGGGAGAACGGGCAAACTCCTAGCGGACGGTGGCTGGAATCGAACTCCGATCAGTGATCGCTGGCACTGAAAGGCATTTGCACTAACCGCTACGCTACTGTCCCGCCCTGCCAGGGAGAAATGAAGCTTTTCTGATCAACTCAAGCACAACTTTTACAGATGGCAGCAACTCCAGGCAAGATGTGTGATCATTAGTCATAAATATAAATCCACTGATAAATCAGAAATTTCCAGCAGTGTTAACTCATAGGCCAGAGGGAGGTTAAGCTTTTTGGGTGTCTGTTTCTGCAGCTCCTAACCTGAACAGACATTGAGATTGAACTGCTATTGGAAATAAAGCCATGACCTGATGTGAGCCTCCTTTTTGTATTTTGCTTTCACTTCAGCTAGAACTGTGCTGTCTATCTAATTCTCTGCAGGATGGATGTTCTGGGTATTTGACAGGGAAATAACCAAAGTGCTGGTTGGAAAGTAGGGTTGTGAGGATACTGATTACATGCTTTCTTCTCCTCCGGTCACCAAACAGCATTCAAAGGCTTCACTTTCTTTTAAAAGTTCAAAGTAAATTTTGTCACCATATACAACCCTGAGATTTATTTTCTTGTGGGCATACCCAACAAATCTATAGAATAATAACTATAACAGAAGCAATGAAAGACTGCCCAACTAGGGCGTTCAACCAGAGTGTAGCAAAGTCTATTGTAAGTGTTTGTAACCTTGTCCATTTCTTGTTCTTGCATTTTCAACTTTGGCCCCAGGGCTATCACCTCCCCTCTGCCCAGAAACCAAGGTGCGGAGTCTCACCCCTAAAAGGTAGACCCAGGCCCCACCCTCCATTTGGACTCTTGTTTCCTCTCTCCTGTGAGATTGCTAAAAGAGGAGCTACTGTGTGATCTCACGTTATAACTGTTTAACTAGTTTAAATTTCTCTATTGATCCACACTCAACGATCCAGAAGTAGCTTGCTTGTCTCCACCATCAGATTTCTGAATGGTCCATGAACCCATGAGCATTACCTCAATATTCCTTTCTGTTTGCACTATATATTCATTTAGTAATTTTGTGTCTTTGCACTGTACGGCTGCTGCAAGCCAACAAGAATCATGCTGTATAAGACAATGATTATCAACCTGATTCTGACTCTTCAGGAGATTTGGATGTATTGTCCAGGGGTCAGGGAAGGGACATTGGGTTTAGAATCTTGACCAGGGGTCAAGGAAGGGACATTGGTTCTAGGATCTGGGTCATGTTGCTCAATGCTCAGCACCCCCACTGAAAGTTGTGAGCTTTTGAAATAACAGAGATTTAAGTCATTGTATTGGAACCCTTGTTATAGGACGTGATTTATGACAGCCACTCGTATATCACCTCCATTGTTAGAAATGTCACCATATGACCTCCTGAGTTGTGCCTTTTCTCTTGTACTGCTGATTACCATAATCACACCCTCATAGCTGTCAACATATTAGAAAGTTACGAAATTGGTCTGATAATTCAATATCTCCCATTGAAATCTTCCGGGCACAAAACCTCCCTAGGATTTTTACATTAACTAAACTCTTCGGCATTTTGCACCAAATTGCTTGGTGACTTAACAAGCCAGACGGCCTCTCAGATGCATTAATGCCGTTTACCACAACCACATCCGTGGTGGAAAGTTCCACATTTTCACCATATCCTCTGGGTAAGAGGTTGCTTTTGAATTCCCCATTTAATTTCTTGCTGACTGTTCTGTTTTGATTGCCTTAAGTTTCCCCACAAAATGAAACAGACTGTCTACTAAAGCTCCTCATGATTTTGAAAAGCCTTTATTGGAGTCACGTCAAGAGAGCAGTTCTGGTATTCGTCTTATAAATCGGTTCTTGGACGTCCTTTTTGCAGTCAGGAATTCAGAATAGTACGCACTCCTCAAAGTGTGATGTAACCACTGTGTGGGCTGTTCGAGTAGCCATTTCTCTCCGGGGAGTAGGGAAAGTACCTTCAGAGCCAGGATAATACTACGAGAGTCTTGTTGGGCAAACCTCAGTGTCTAACCATGTCCAACATGCAACATCAGCTTCCAAAACAGTGTGTCCTATTCTAAAAATATTAGTTCCCAAGCCTTCTACGAGCACTGTAAAATCTGAGTGGCATAATCTGCTCATTACTTGTAGAGAAGTTGGGGACATTTGAAACAACTCAGACCGTTATGCCCAGGATTGGAGATACGTGACGTTTACTACACGTTTTTGCCTTTGACATTTCCGTTAGGTTATTTGGAATAGTTAACCGCCCACAGGAACTGAGCAAAGCCTCACAGCTCTCTCTCTGTGTTCTTGTCCTTTAAAAGCAAGCATGGGTTTATTCTAGCAAATCTCAGCCATAGGACACATTCAGCCATCATCTAGAATGCTTCTCCCCCTTGGCTAAGGGTCCTTCCATTCTCCTTGCTTTGTGTCAGCTTCTAAGACCTACCTTGGGAATCTAAGTGCTGAAGCTACCGCATAGCAATCACATTACACGTAAGCCCTAATCTCTGATCTTCTCCAAGCCATTTGTAACAGTCTCCAGTTCAGTCTCTGATGAATTTCTGTTCAGTTTGTTTGTGTCGACTTACTCTTCTTAGCTTTCCCCCCAGTTCCCTTGGTTCAAACTTGTTACATTTGTTATCTCACTGCTGCCCACATTCACTTCCACCATTCTGTCCCCCTCTGGAAAAGAACAGACCAAGCTCCAGCAGCACGGCTTAGAGCCAGGGAAGTCCAGGAAGTCAGGAGGGTGTTTTCCTTTTAAGCGGGATTTGGGTTCTGGTATTACTGGCGATGGAAATGCAGCTGTAAATAGGGCTGTGTGGACAGTAGGTACATTCCTTTGGTGAAGTCTGGAGATAAGGGAAGAAGACAAGTGGGAGATGCATAGAGAAGGTGGATGTTGAGACTGAAAGAATTGTTTGGTGGATGGATGTACAGCAGTTACAAAGTGTTTGCGGGATGGTACGTTGGGCAGTAAGGGGGAAGGGTAGGGCATTGTCTGATGGGTGACAGGGCTTGAGGAGTACCACATAGGGAAGTAGGACAGTGAGGAGAGGTGTGTCGAGCAGCGGAGAACTGTTTGTAGAGTGCCGTATAGGGCAGTGGGGCACGGTTTGGTCGTTGCTAAGTAGGACAATAGGGCAGTGTTTAATGGATGTTACGCCAGTGAAGGGGTGGGGGGAGACAGTGCTTGAGGTGTGGTATGTAGATGGGACTCTGTTTTTGTAGTGCCGTAGACAGGGTTTAGAGGTGGTATGTTGTGTGGTAACATTTGATAGGTGGGTTAAGCAACAATTTTTTTACCATAATAACAAATATTTTTCAGTGCTTCTCACCCCTAGGTCTCATTGTTATCCGTTAAGCTCACCAGGATTGCTTTTCACCACCATTAACCACTTTTTAATCCGAAAAGCGAAATCACGGAAAGCGAAATAAGTTTACACCTGCATTCCGTGGAGGCAAACGGGGTTGGAGGGTGAGGCCTCAGCAGGGTGTCTTTTGATCTCTCATGGTGCCGCGAGGGTGGCATTGGAACTGATCCAAAGTGATTGTAGGGTAGAAAGCTGTCAACCCGAACTGCACAACAATTCCTGCAGGTGCCGGGGAGCTGAGCTGGGAGGTACACACGTGTAAAACCAGGAGGGATTAACAGTAATGTTCTCAGTGCTTTCTGAATGGTCATGTGGCTAAACTGTCAGATGGATCACAGAGTCCTGTTGATGGAAATTAATGCATACGAACAGGAAGTCTTACAATCACATTGTGCCTTTCATAACCTTGGGGAATTGAGGAACTTTTGATATTTGTTAACAATTGTAGTTAGGACAATTCAGCAAATAGTCAACTCACAACAGGGAAACATGTCCCACACACATTGACCCTCACTGGGGGATGGGTCCCACACACACTGACCCTCACTGGGGGACAGGTCCCACACACACTGACCCTCACTGGGAGACGGGTCCCACACACACTGACCCTCACTGGAGGACAGTTCCACACACACTGTCCCTCACTGGGGGACGGGTCCCACACACACTGACCCTCACTGGGGGACAGATCCCACACACACATTGACCCTCAGTGGGGACGGGTCCCACACACACTGACCCTCACTGGGAGACGGGTCCCAAACACACTGACCCTCACTGGGAGATGGGTCCCAAACATACTGACCCTCACTGAGGGATGGATCCCACACACACACTGACCCTCACTGGGGGACGGGTCCCACACACACTGACCCTCACTGGGGGACGGATCCCACACACGCTGACCCTCACTGGGAGACGGGTCCCACACACTGACCCTCAATGGGGCATGAATTACACAGACATTGACCATCAGTGACTCTGAGACTGACAATATGATTCCTCAGTCCGTTCTGAGTTTGCTGCTGTGAGGTGGGGGGATGCAGACGGATTGTTCTGAATTACAGTGGGTGTGAAAGGTATTTTGCACATGACTAGGGCATTGTGGGAAAGAGCTAATTTTGTGGGAATTCACTGCAAATCACTTTAATTTTCTTTTATTTTGCAACTTTTACTTGACAAGTTGCACTGAAGTCGAATCTTTAACTTAGTAAAACATCCCATAGCCTAGCAGACGTCTCACAAGAAAGAAAATAGTAATGGACTGTGAACCAAAGTGAGGATATTCGGACAACTCACCCAGTGCTCTCATGTAGTATCTTAAAGTGCCTAAAATCCAACTCACCAAACCTTCCCCCTGCTCATAATAATTTCCTTGTGAGCAGAACTTTGAGTCTTTGAAATGTCGTAAGCAGTACAGTGATGTAATCTATTTTGAAAGCGATATCAAATCCCCGGCTCTGTGTACTGGGCCAGGAACATTATACTGTATCTGAGTGGAGCAAAAGACCTGGGCAGTACTGGAGTTTCACAGACATGAAGTGGGTTATTGGCAGAGCCGTCTCAGTCAGCCGGATGTCTGCTTGCCTTGAAGGAGTAAGTTTGGGAGAGAGATAAGCTCCATGAAACTGACACTATTGCCTCAAAGCACCTGCATTTTCCAACATGTTTGTTCCACTTTCAAAGTCAGTGGTGGAGCCGAGCTTTCAGTGTGGGCACAGCTGTAGTTTGCAGACAGGTGTTGTGCAGGTTGTGAGACTTCTGGGGGCTGTGATGTAGAGGATATGTCCAGGAACTAACATAAGAGCACACATGGTTTGTACAGCATTACCCGTCCCCCAGCGAGAGTCAGTGTTTGTGGAAATGCTTTGTACTCTGCATGTAACAGGAGCTGCCATCAGCATATAGTTTCACACCATACTGGAGTAAGTTTTTACTTAATTTGTGGTTTCTTTATTGTGAATTCAGACCTGGTTAGTAAGTATTATCAGGAAGATCGCAGGCTTTTTTCCTTGGCACTTTTGAACTCCTTGATCTCAGATTGGCTGGAAGATAAATGCAGTTTAAGTGGGCACACCTGCGCATGGGGATACAGCTGGAAAGAAAAACGAAGGGTTGAGGCTCTAAAATAAGTCAGTGGACTTGAGAAAATTCTGCATACCAACCAGAATGAGTGTTTGATTACTCTATCACAGAGCCAACCCATCAACTGGTGGTGTGGATTAATTATTGTGGACTCTCCCGTCAGATAAAACTATTTACAAGGCTAAACCACTGTGATGAAGTGCATTGAGAGGATGGGGATGAAACATACCAACTCCAGCCTAGGAAGTGACTTGGATCCATTTCTGCTTGCCGACTGGCACAACAGGTCGACAGCAGGTGCCACCCCATTGGCTCTTCACTCAGCCCTGGAAGATCTGGACAGTGAAGATGTATACTTCAGCATGCTCTTCATTGATTACAGCTAAACGTTCAATACTAATAGTCATAGTCATAGTCATACTTTATTGATCCCGGGGGAAATTGATTTTCATTACAGTTGCACCATAAATAATAAATAGTAATAGAACCATAAATAGTTAAGTAGTAATATGTAAATTACACCAGTAAATTATGAAATAAGTCCAGGACCAGCCTATTGGCACAGGGTGTCTGACCCTCCAAGGGAGGAGTTGTAAAGTTTGAGGGCCACAGGCAGGAATGACTTCCTATGACGCTCTGTGTTGCATCTTGGAGGAATGAGTCTCTGGCTGAATGTACTCCTGTGCCCACCCAATCCATTATGTAGTGGATGGGAGACATTGACCAAGATGGCATGCAACTTAGACAGCATCCTCTTTTCAGACACCACCGTGAGAGAGTCCAGTTCCATCCCCACAACATCATTGGCCTTACAAATACTATCATCCCCTCAAAACGAATCAATAAGCTTCCAGGCCTGGGCCTCGAAACCCTCTTGCACAACTGGATCCTTGATTTCCTCACTTGCAGACCCCAGTCAGTTCAGATTGGCAGCTACTTCCTTCGTGTTCTGAAGGAAGTAGCTGTGGAGATTGCGGAGGCATTAGCGATGATCCTTCAAAAGTCAATAGATTCTGGCATGGTTCCGGAGGACTGGAAGATCGTGAACGTCACTCCGCTATTTAAGAAGGGGGCAAGGAAGCAAAAAGGAAATTATAGACCTGTTAGCTTGACATCGGTGGTTGGGAAGTTGTTGGAGTCGATTGTCAAGGATGAGGTTACAGAGTACCTGGAGGCATATGACAAGATAGGCAGAACTCAGCATGGTTTCCTTAAAGGAAAATCCTGCTTGACAAACCTATTGCAATTTTTTTGAGGAAATTACAAGTAGACTAGACAAGGGAGATGCAGTGGATGTTGTATATTTGGATTTTCAGAAGGCCTTTGATGAGGTGCCACACATGAGGCTGCTTAACAAGATAAGAGCCCATGGAATTACGGGAAAGTTACATACGTTGATAGGGCGTTGGCTGATTGGCAGGAAACAGAGTGGGAATAAAGGGATCCTATTCTGGTTGGCTGCTGGTTACCAGTTGTGTTCCACAGGGGTCCGTGTTGGGGCCGCTTCTTTTTACATTGTACATCAACGATTTGGATTATGGAATAGATGGCTTTGTGGCTAAGTTTGCTGATGATACTAAGATAGGTGGGGGGGCCGGTAGTGCTGAGGAAACAGAGAGTCTGCAGAGAGACTTGGATAGATTGAGAGAATGGGCAAAGAAGTGGCAAATGAAATACAGTGTTGGAAAGTGTATGGTTATGCACTTTGACAAAAGAAATAAACGGGCAGACTATTATTTAAATGGGGACAGAATTCAAAGTTCTGAGATGCAACGGGACTTGGGAGTCCTCGTGCAGGATACCCTTAAGGTTAACCTCCAGGTTGAGTCAGTGGTGAAGAAGGCGAATGCAATGTTGGCATTCATTTCTAGAGGAATAGAGTATAGGAGCAGGGATGTGATGTTGAGGCTCTATAAGGCACTAGTAAGACCTCACTTGGAGTACTGTGGGCAGTTTTGGTCTCCTTATTTAAGAAAGGATGTGCTGACGTTGGAGAGGGTTCAGAGAAGATTCACTAGAATGATTCCAGGAATGAGAGGGTTGACATATGAGGGACGTTTGTCTGCTCTTGGACTGTATTCCTTGGAGTTTAGAAGAACGAGGGGGGACCTCATAGAAACACTTCGAATATTGAAAGGCATGGACAGAGTGGATGTGGCAAAATTGTTTCCCATGCTGGGGGAGTCTAGTACGAGAGAGCATGACTTAACAATTGAAGGGCGCCCATTCAGAATAGAGATGCGAAGAAATTTTTTTAGCTGGAGGTGGTGAATCTATGGAATTTGTTGCCACGGGTGGCAGTGGAGGCCAAGTCATTGGGTGTATTTAAGGCAGAGACTGATAGGTATCTGAGTAGCCAGGGCATCAAAGGTTATGGTGAGAAGGTGGAGGAGTGGGACTAAATGGGAGAATGGATCAGCTCATGAGCAGACTCGATGGGCTGAATGGCCGACTTCTGCTCCTTTGTCTTATGGTCTTATGGTCTAACATCTCCTCCACAATCTACCTCACCACAAGGTTGTGTGATTAGTCCCCTGCTCTACTCAGTTGATACTTATGACTGTGAGGCTAAGCACAGCTCCAATGCTGTATTTAACTATGCTGATAACACCACTGTCGTTAGCCAAATCAAACATGGTGTTTAATCAGCAAATAGGAGGGAGATTGAAAATCTGGCCGAGTGGTGCCACAACAACAACCTCTCACTCAATGTCAGCAAGACCAAGGAGCTGATTATTGAGTTCAGGAGGAGGAAATCGGAGGTCCATAAGACAGTCCTCATTGGGGGAATCAGATGTGCAGAGGGTCAGCAGTTTTTAAATTCCTCGGTGTTATCATTTCAGAGGGTCTATTCTGGGTTCAGCATGTAAGCGTCATTACGCAGAAAGCATGACAGCACCTCTACTTTCTTTGAAGTTTGCAAAGAATCAGCATGTCATCTAGGAACTTGACAAACTTCTATAGATGTGCAGTGGAGAGTATATTGTCTGACTGTATCATGGTCTGGTATGGAAATACCAATGCCCTTGTATGGAAAAGTCTCCAAAAAGTAATAAATATGACCCAGTCCATCACGGGTAAAGCTTTCCCCACCATTGAACACATCTACAGGGTGCCCCCTTGCCGGAAGCAGCATCCGTCAAAAAGAGTTCTCACCATGCAGACCATGCTGTGGCCAAGAAGGTACAGGAGCCTCAGGACCCACATCACCTGATTTGGGAATGATTATTACCCCTTAATCATCAGACTCTAGAACCAGAACAGATAACTTCACCGTTTCGTCGAGCACCTCCGCTCCGTCCGCCAGAACAGACAGGATCTCCCGGTAGCCATCCACTTCAACTCTGCTTCCCATTCCCATTCAGATATATCCATACATGGCCTTCTCTACTGCCATGATGAGGCTAAACTCAGGTTGGAGGAGCAACACCTCATATACCGTCTAGGTAGTCTCCAGCCCCTTGGTATGAACATAAGATTCTCCAACTTCCGGTAATTCCCTCCCCCTCCCTTCCTCTATCCCTATTTCACTCTGCCCTCTCCCCCAGCTGCCTATCACCTTCCTCATGGTTCCGCCTCCTTCTACTACCCATTGTTTTCCTGCCTATCACCTCCCTGCTTCCCCTCCCCCACCCCTTTGTCTTTCAAATTACTGGTTTTTCAACTGAACCTACCAGCCTTCTCCTTCCCACCCTCCCCCACCTTCTTTATAGGGCCTCTGCCCCTTCCCCCTACAGTCCTGATGAAGGGTTCTGGCCCAAAACGTCAACTCATCATTTCCACGGATGCTGTCCAACGTGCTGAGTCCCTCAAGTGCGTTGTGAGTGTTGCTTTCACCCAACCTATGTTCCCACAACCTATGGACTCTATCTCATATTCTTGATATTTATTGCCCATTTATTAATTATTACTATTTTCTCTTTTTTTTGTATTTGCGCAGTCTGTTGTTTTGCCAGATTGGCTGATTGTCTTAGGTACAGTCTTTCATTGATTCTGTTGTGTTTCTTGGATTTACTATGATTGCCCACAAGAAAATGAATCTCAGAGTTGTACTTTGTGATGCATACTGTATGTAATTTGATGATAAATTTACTTCGAATTTTGAAATATTCTCAAGGGATCTAGAATGAGCAAAGATACATTACAGTTGCCATAGCGCCCTGGTTAGGCCCCCAGGAGTGCTGATGGAAATATAGACTCAGTGGCCACTTTATTAAGTACACCTGTACACCTGCTCATTAATGCATGCATCTAATCAGCCAATCATGTAGCAGCAACTCAACACATGAAAGCATGCAGACATGGCCAGGAGGTTCAGCTTGTTCAAACCAAATATCAGAATGGGGAAGAAGTGTGATCTAAGTGATTTTGACCGTGGAATGACTCTTGGTGCCAGACATAGAGGTTTGAGTGTCTCAGAAACTGCTAATCTCCAGGGATTTTCATGCACAACAGTCCCTAGAGTTTACGGAGAATGGTGCAAGAAACAAAATAAAATATCCAGTGAACAGCAGTTCTGTGAATGAAAAGGCCTTGTTACTGAGAGAGGTCAGAGGAAAATGGCCCAAGAGGTTACAGCTGAGAGGACGGCGACATTAACCCAAATAACCACATGTTACAGCAGTGGGATGCAGAAAAGCATCTCCGAACACACGATATGCCAAACCTTGAAGTGATGGGCTACAGCAGCAGAAGATTACACCGGATTCCACTCCTGTGGCCACTGAGTGTAAAAAGAAAAAGGAAGTTTGCATTTCTAGAGCGCATGGTCTCAAGATGTTCCAAAAGAATTTTGAAATGGAGTCACATGAACATAGGAAAGGCTGGCCTTGGAGATGTAGGTACACATATTGTAGTTAAATTCGGAGGACAGTTAGAACAATCCAAAATCTGTGAGAGACACTGATGCTGGAATCTGAGCAAAAAAAAAACCGACTGCTGGAGAAGCACAGAGGGTCAGGTGGCATCTATGGAGGGATATAGTCAATGTTTGAGACTGACATCCTCCAGTCCAGATGAAGGGCCTCCTCTGAGCCAATGGGTCCCTCTAGCAGTTGTTTTCTTTGAAGAGGCCAAAGTTGTGTTCCCTTGAGTTTAGAAGGTTATGTGGTTTAAGTGTGATAGTATTTAAAAGTATTTCAGAACTTGAAATCAGTGTTTCCTCCTTAGATGGAACAATATGGACCTGAAGAAACTGATTTTCTTATTGGCGGGGTATTGCATAAATAAGTAAGATAAGTTTCCACAAGTAGGTGGATTGGTAACAAGAAGATGCAGAATTAAGACAATTCCTAAACAAACCAGGTGGAAGAAGAAACTTTATGATCAGGAATGCACTGTGTGAAAGGGTGAATTGAACAGGGCTAACGAGAAGCCTAGTGGGGTGAGATTTGCAGAGCTCTTTCAATGAGTTAGGACAATCACAGTGGGCCAAAGGGCCTCAGTCAACATTGGGAGCTTCACTGATTCTGGCTTCTACCAGGACAGTTGTTAAATGATATTTCTGAGTAAGTTTTTTACATGTGTATGTTCTCTTTAAACAGTTAGTCTGTTGGTGAATTAGAAACTGTGTAAATCTAATTTAAAGATTTAACCAAAGGAGGGAGGAATGGGTTCCCAGAAAGCCTGGGGTGAATTGAATTCTAATCATCTTCTCTTCTTTCAACAGTGGAGCCAGTGGACATCCTGAAGATACTAGAACTTCACACTTTACCTGATGGAATACAGAAAATAACAGGGCTTTGTCCCAACAGAAAATTGACCAGAACTGCAGATGTTGCCTATAAGGTCACGAAATTGGCCCAGCTCAGTGCACCAACTAAACAGTTATACCCAGGTAAGACCAGTTCTGTCTGTCTGACAACTTTTCTGAGGTAAAAATGTTTGGCTTAAGTTTTGTTCTGGGTCTCTGGGTCTATAACAAAGACTTCAAGTCCATTTCTAGACCAATGTGTCAAGGAGCCAACTGGGTTATACCTATTTTACAACTAATATTGTGTGTTGAAATAGGGTTAATTAGTAACCTGAAGGATCCTCTGGGGAAGAGTGATCATATGGTTAATGGAGAGAAAATAGAAATAAATTGGAGACTAATTATAGAGTGTTCAAGTTTGCTAATTATACGTGGATGTGTGAGATGGTAAGCTCTGAGCTATAACCGGGGCCTACACCAGTGAAGGATGTGAGGAGTAGCACTGGACATATTGAAGAATTAGGTACCTTCCAGATGAAGGTATGCAGCTCCAGTGAAAGGTGGTAGGCAGCGGAGTGTTCGAACAGGGATCAGATCAGACCCCTGCAGTCCTGTCAGCTGATGAAACAACTTTCTGTGGGAGGATCCTCCACGAACAAACTCATCTTCTACAGTGGCAGAGCCAAACGTACGAGTTCAGAAGAAAACCAAGGCCGTGCAACTACCTTCAGGCAGAACTGCGAAGTATCTCACTGCCCTGCTGAGATCATAGCAGCCAATCTTCATTTTACTGTGCTCATTGTACATGCACGAGGCAGCAATTCTGTGCTGGTGCAGAGGTGACTAGCTTAATATTGGAGCTGGTCAGAGAGGGTCAGTGTTATGATATGGAGCTCTGATCTAGAAAATTAACAATAGGGAAAATATAGCAGGTCGGATACCTGCCATCTGCTAGCTGAGAGGTGCTAACCAATGGGAATCATGATCGAAAATTCCACTCATTCTTGCTGCTGCCAAGAAATGGCAATGTTTTCATGAGGATTTGTTGCAGTGTGTAGGGCAGAGATCTGAGATTGGAGGATAGAGCTACAGTGCTGTGCAAAAGTGTCAGGCACATCCAGTATATACAGCGAGCGTGCCTAAGACCTTGCGCAGTACTGTGTATGTCAAGGTGGAATGGAGAGCAAGTTTGTAAATCTGGCAGGAGCTAAGGGTGTTAGGAATGACAAGAATGGAGTGCCGTGGGAGGGGTGTGGGACAGGAGGCAGGGAAGACGTGCTGGGACAGTGGGGTGGAGGCACGGGTGCAGAAACACCCAGCCCTGAGACACCAGACAAGGTCATTTGATTCCAAACAATTGGTTATCATATAATGTCCATCTGGTGCTTTCTGCTCCCTTCTCTCTCCCTTCCCCTTTTCCCAACCATGATTCTCCTCTCCCTGTCCCCCCTCGCACTCCCAGTCCACAATAAAGACCCACATCTTTATCAACACTCACATATGTCATGAAATTAGTTTTTTTTTCGAGGTAGCAATACAGTGCAATACATAAAATTACTACAGTACTGTGCAAAAGTCCTAGGCAGCCTAGCTATGTATATGTGGTAAGACTTTTGCATGGTAGAGTTATTTCCTGTATTACACATTTCCAGCGGTGTAAAGAATTTGTCTTATTTGAATTCACTGCTCCGATAATCTATACTATCGGGGTTTAAACCAGTCAGCAAATGCAACTGGGGCTACTTAGGTCCTGCACTTCGAACCAGAGGATAGAATCTACAAATGTAAAGGATGAGGAAGTTCACTCACATTATTTCAGTGACATTATTCTTCGAACTGATCTATTCAACAAATCAAGCTAAGAATATAAAATTTTATTTCAATTGTTGCTCTTGTCTCTTTTGGACAAATGGGTTGCATTTGTTTTTCAACATCCAGAATACTGTCCCGGTCCATTTGTAGCCCGTACATGAAAATGAACTGATTGTTCCCTGCAAAACAGCTTGGAGAACTTTCCATCCAAGTTTGCTGATGGCAGCAAGTTAAACGTTACAGTCAGTGGTGCAGAGGAAAACATACTTCAAAGGGGAATACATTGGGCAAGTGTGACAAATGGAATTCAGAGCACAAGAGTGTTAAGATTAAGATTAAGATCAAAATTTATTTATTCTGAAGGAATTTAGTGCAAAATACAGAAGTGCAATGAAACCATGTACCTATATACTTGAGGAGCAGGAGTTGTAGATTTTTACAGGCACAGGGAGAAAGAATCTCCTGTGGCGTTCAGTGATGCACTCCCATTGAGTCAGTCTGTTACTAAAGTGTCTGCTCTTTTTGTCCCGTATGTCATGGAGGGAGTGAGACGGATTGCCCATAATACTCTGTAGCTTCCGCAGCATCCTCCTCTCAGACACAACCACAACAGAATGGAGCCAGCCTTCTTGACGAGCTTTATCAAAAGTCCCACATTGGACCTAGAAAGTTATGTACAAGGTTTTTCTCCCCCTAAATGTTAAGAAGGTAGAAGCTGTGGAGTTGTAGAGGATGAGATCATTAAAAAAAAACCTAAGGGAATGTCGGCTTTTCTTTCAATATTTTCCAAAATCGAAAGCTTTGGAAGTTGTGTTGCAGCAGTAATTAGACCTGTCGTGGAATAATAATGCTTTAGAAAAGGAAAGAGAAATTATCCTGGGAGTAGGTTTATCAGTGGTGCTGGAAGTAGAATGTTAAAATATGAGGACTGCTTGAATAGAGTTGCATTACTTTGAGTGGAAGATTAAAGAGTAAGCTAACTGTGGTGGTTGGTGTGACTGTAGGGAGAGAAACTCTTTCTTCCAGTGATGGTTCAGAGCAAGGGAGCATAATCCTAGAATTAGGACATGGCTGCCCAGATATATTGAAGGAAGCGCCTCTTCACTCTGACAAAAGTAGAAATCTTGGACTCACAGTCAACAAAAAGCTGTCAAGGCTGGAGGTCATTTGACAATTCCAAAGCAGTAGTTGATATCTTTTTGTTGGACAAGTGTACTGAGGGATCTAACACAGTTGGCTCGACCAAGTTCAGGCATTGGCCAACCATGATCTTTCTGAATAACAGAGCATGTTTGAGAGTGTGGTTAGCTTACTTCTGTTCCCATGGTGTTCTTGGTCTGAATTCAGTCTGCCAGCTTTTGGAAGCAGGCATGTGTTTGTATAAGGGGACAAAAGAGTGTTAAGAGGGAAAAACATGGAGAATAGTTGAAGGCAAAGCTCACAAGCCACAATGGATGGAATAGCTCCAAATGTGTTAGGGCTTCAAATGCTCACTCCCCAGTAGTCATCAGGGACTCACAAAAAGGGCTGATGTCTCAGAGTTTATCTGGCCTTCAGGTCCGTGCCTTGACCTAGTAGGTAACTTTCTGCTGCCTTTGAGATGTGTTCAAAAATGGTGGTCAATCGATGAACTGAGTAAGGGATTTAGCGTGATTGCAAGGGCCGAGAAATGAAATGGTGTTTGACCACTAGCCAGGACTAACCTCCCATGACACAATGCAAGCAGCCTGGGAAAAGCTGCTCAAGCCATTAACTCTTCACAAGTCAAAAAAAAAATACAGTCTAGACTGTGGTTAACCAAGATCTGACACAAAAGGACAACAATTAAAAGAGTGAGAAACCTGCAGGGTTTCATAATGTAAGCATCTACCAAAGGATTGAGGGTACAGCATCTCCACTCTCCCTTCATTAGTGAAGTGCAGACTCTCAGTGACACAATGGCTTTAACATTTCCTCATTGTACGTGGAGTAGCTTAATTTCTGGAAATGGGAAATTCAGGAGATTGGCCTACACTCATCACAATTATCACTGGACATCGTCTAGTCCATCATGCTTTGGCGGGATTTCTTTCATATCAGTCCAAATCTATTCCACTGCACTCTTCCCCGTTTCCTCTTTCCTCCACATCTTCCTGGGACTTCCTGGGATAATGAGGGCAGGAGGAAGTCAGAATGAGATAGAAAGTAGAATGAGGAAGGCTGGAAAGGAGTATGCACAAATAATAAAGGCAGGAATGAGCTGTCCAGCAGCAGATCACCAGGGTTAAAGGAGGAAAGGATGACGTGCGGCTCTGACATTTAATGGTCTTCAAGATGAGGTGGGGTGTGGACCAGAATCCAATGTATGAGGAATCTGTGGCGAGGGTGGGTGGGGGTGGAATTGGTTCACAGGGAACTGAAGACAGTGGCTTTGGATTTCCAGTATTAGTTTGCACAGAATTCCTGCTCATCCTGAGCAGAATATTGATTAGACAGGCAAAGGAGTCCTGATTAATATTCCTCACCAAGCAGCAACGGCACTGTCAGAGGGACAGTACAGAGGGAGTGTCACACGGTCAGAGGGACAGTACTGAGGGAATGTCACACTGTCAGAGGGACAGTACTGAGGGAGTGTCACACTGTCAGAGGGACAGTACTGATGGTCTGTCACACTGGCAGAGGGACAGTACTGAGGGAGTGTCACACTGTCAGAGGGACAGTACTGAGGGTGTGTCACACTGTCAGATGGACAGTACTGATGGAGTGTCACGCTGTCAGAGGGACGGTACTGAGAGAGCGTCACACTGTCAGAGGGACAGTACTGAGGGAGTGTCACACTGTTAGTGGACAGTACTGAGGGAATGTCACATTGTCAGAGGGACAGTACTGAGGGAGTGTCGCACTGTCAGAGGGACAGTACTGAGGGAGTGTCACTGTCAGTGGACAGTACTGAGAGAGTGTCGCAATATCAGAGGGACAGTACTGAGGGAGTGTCACACTGTCAGAGGGACAGTATTGAGGGAGTGTCACACTGTCAGAGGGACAGTACTGAGGGAGTGTCACACTGTCAGAGGGACAGTACCGATGGTCTGTCACACTGGCAGAGGGACAGTACTGAGAGAGTGTCACACTGTCAGAGGGACAGTACTGAGGGTGTGTCACACTGTCAGATGGACAGTACTGATGGAGTGTCACGCTGTCAGAGGGACGGTACTGAGGGTGTGCCATACTGTCAGAGGGACAGTACTCAGGGAGCTTCAAACTCTCAGAGCGACAGTACTGAGGCAGTGTCACACTGTCAGAGGGACAGTACTGTGGGAGTGTCACTATATCAGAGGGACGGTGCTGAGGGAGTGTCGCACTGTCAGAGAGATGGTACATAGGGAGTGTTGCACTGTCAGAGGGACTGTACTGAGGGAGTGTCACACTGTCAGAGGGACAGTACTGAGGGAGTGTCGCACTGTTAGAGGGACAGTACTGAGGGAGTGTCACACTGTCAGAGGGACAGATGGAGGGAGTGTCACGCTGTCAGAGGGATGGTACCGAGAGAGTGTCACACTGTCAGAGGGATTGTACTGAGTGAGTGTCAAACTGTCGAAGGGACAGTACTGACAGAACGTCAAAATGTCAGAGGGACGGTACTGAGGGAGTGTCACACTGTCAGAGGGACTGTACTGCGGTAGTGTCGCACTGTCAGAGGGACAGTACTGAGAGAGTGTCACACTGTCAGATGGATGGTACTGAGGGAGTGTCACACTGTCAGAGGGACAGTACCAAGGGCGTGTCACACTGTCAGAGGGACGGTACAGAGGAAGTATCAAACAGTCAGAGGGGCAGTACTGAGAGAGCATGAAACTGTCAGAGGGACAGTACTGAGGCAGTAACTCACTGTCAGAGGGTCATTACTGAGGGTGTGTCACACTGCCAGAGGGACAGTACTGAGGCAGTGTCACACTGTCAGAGGGACGGTACTGAGGGAGTGTCGCAGGGTCCGAGGGACAGTACTGAGGGTTTGTCACACTGTCAGAGGGACAGTAGTGAGGTGTTGTCATATGGTCAAAGGGACAGTATTGAGTAAGTGTCACATTGTTAGAGGGACCGTATTGAGGGAGTGTCACACTGTCAGAGGGACGGTACTGAGGGAGTGTCAAACTGACTGAGGGACGGTACTGAGGCAGTTTCGCACTGTCAGAGGGGCAGTACTGAGTGAGTGTCACTATATCAGAGGGACGGTACTGAGGGAGTGTCACACTGTCAGAGTGACTGTACTGAGGGAATGTCACATTGTCAAAGGGATGGTATTGAGGGTGTGTCATACTGTCAGAGGGACAGTAGTGAGGGAGTGTCTCACTGTCGGAGGGACAGTAGTGAGTTAGTGTCAAACTGTCAGAAGGACGGTACTGAGGGAGTGTTAAACTGTCAGAGGGATCATGTTGAGGGAGTGTCACACTGTCAGAGGGACAGTACAGAGTGAGTGTCAAATTGTCGAAGAGACAGTACTGAGAGAGCCTGAAACTGTCTAAGGGACAATAGTGAGGCAGTGACACACTGTCAGAGGGACATTACTGAGGGAGTGTCACTATATCAGAGGGACAGTACTGATGGAATGTCACAGTGTCAGATGGATAGTACTGAGGGAGTGTCACACTGTCAGAGGGACGGTACTGAGGGAGTTTCACACTGTCAGAGGGACGGTACTGAGGGAGTTTCACACTGTCAGAGGGATAATACTGAGGAAGTGACACACTGTCAGAGGGACAGTATAGAGGAGTGTTAAACTGTCAGCGGGACAGTACTGAGGGAACGCCTCAGTGTCAATGGGTCGGTACTGAGGGAGTATCACACTGTCAGAGGGACAGTACTGAGGGTCTGTCATACTGTCAGAGGGACAGTAGTGAGGCGTTGTCACACGGTCAGAGGGACCGTATTGAGGGAGTGCCACACTGTCAGAGGGACCGTATTGAGGGAGTGTCACACTGTCAGAGAGACTGTACCGAGGGTGTATCAAACTGTCAGAGGGACAGTACTGAGAGAGCATGAAACTGTCAGAGGGACAGTACTGAGGGACTGTCACTATGTTAGAGGGACCGTACTGAGGGAGTGTCGCACTGTCAGAGGGACAGTACTGAGGGTTTGTCACACTGTCAGAGGGATAGTAGTGAGGCATTGTCATACGGTCAGAGGGACATTATTTAGTAAGTGTCACACTGTCAGAGGGACCGTATTGAGGGAGTGTCACACTGTCAGAGGGACTGTACTGAGGGCGTGTCTCACTGTCAGAGGGACAGTACCAGGGGCGTGTCACACTCTCCAAGGGACGGTACAGAGGGAGTATCAAACTGTCAGAGGGACAGTACTGAGAGAGCATGAATCTGTCAGAGGGACAGTACTGAGGCAGTGACACATTGTCAGAGGGTCAATACTGAGGGTGTGTAGCACTGCCAGCGGGACAGTACTGAGGCAGTGTCACACTGTCAGAGGAACAGTACTGAGGGAGTGTCACTATGTTAGAGGGACGGTACTGAGGGAGTGTCGCACTGTCAGAGGGACAGTATAGAGGAGTGTCAAACTGTCTGCGGTACAGTACTGAGGGACCGCCTCAGTGCCAAAGGGTCGGTATTGAGGGAGTGTCGCACTGTCAGAGGGACAGTAGTGAGACGTCGTCATATGGTCAGCGGGACAGTACTGAGTAAGTGTCACACTGTCAGAGGGACCATATTGAGGGAGTGTCACACTGTCAGAGGGACTATACCGAGGGAGTGTCAGACTGTCAGAGGGACTGTACTGAGGGAGAGTCACACTGTCAGAGGGAAAGTACCAAGGGCATGTCACACTCTCCGAGGGATGGTACAGAGGGAGTATCAAACTGTCAGAGGGACAGTGCTGAGAGAGTATGAATCTGTCAGAGGGACAGTACTGAGAGAGCATGAATCTGTCAGATGGACAGTACTGAGGCAGTGACACACTGTCAGAGGGTCATTACTGAGGGTGTGTCGCACTGCCAGAGGGACGGTACTGAGGCAGTGTCACACTGTCAGAGGGGCAGTACTGAGGGAGTGTCGCACTGTCAGAAGGACAGTACTGAGGGTCTGTCACACTGTCAGAGGGACAGTATTGAGTAAGCGTCACACTGTCAGGGAGACCGTATTTAGGGAGCATCACACTGTCAGAGGGACAGTACCGAGGGAGTGTCACACTGTCAGAGGGACAGTTCTGAGAGACAGTCACAGTGTCAAGTTAGAGTACTGCGGTCGTGTCGCACTGTCAGAGGGACAGTACTGAGGAAGTATCACACTGTCAGATGGATGGTACTGAGGGAGTGTCAGACTGTCAGAGGGACAGTAATGAGGCATTGTCACACTGTAAGAGGGACAGTACTGAGGCGTTGTCACACTGTCAGAGGGACAGTACTGAGGCAGTGACACATTATCAGAGGGACTGTACTGAGGGAGTGTCACTATGTTAGAGGGACGGTACTGAGGGAGTGTCGCACTACCAGAGGGACGGTACTGAGGAAGTGACACACTGTCAGAGGGACAGTACTGAGTGTCTGTCACACTGTCAGAGGGACAGTAGTGAAGTGTTGTCATACGGTCAGAGGGACAATATTGAGTAAGTGTCACACTGTCAGAGGGACAGTACTGAGGCAGTGACACATTCTCAGAGGGACAATACTGAGAGAGAGTCACAGTGTCATGTTAGAGTACTGCGGTTGTGTCGCACTGTCAGAGGGATAGTACTGAGGGAGTGTCACTATATCAGAGGGAAGGTACTGAGCGAGTGTTGCACTGTCGGATGGACTGTACTGAGGGAGTGTCACACTGTCAGAGGGACTGTACCGAGGGAGTGTCGCACTGTCAGAGGGAAGGTACTGAGGGAGTGTCAAACTGTCAGTGGGACAGTACTGAGGCAGTGACACACTGTCTGAGGGTCATTACTGAGGGTGTGTCGCACTGCCAGAGGGACAGTACTGAGACAGTGTCACACTGTCAGAGGGACAGGACTGAGGCAGTGTCACACTTTCAGAGGGACGGTACTGAGGGAGTGTCGCACTGTCAGGGGGACCGTATTTAGGGAGTATCACACTGTCAGAGGGACAGTACCGAGTCAGTGACACACTCTCAGAGGGACAGTACTTAGAGAGAGTCATGGTGTCAAGTTAGAGTACTGCGGTCGTGTCACACTGTCAGAGGGACAGTACTGAGGGAGGGTTACACTGTCAGATGGATGGTACTGAGGGAGTGTCAGACTGTCAGAGGGACAGTAGTGAGGCGTTGTCATATGAACAGAAGGACAGTATTGAGTAAGTGTCACACTTTCAGAGGGAACGTATTGAAGTAGTGTCACACTGTCAGAGGGACTGTACTGAGGGAGTGTCACACTGTCAGAGGGGCAGTACTGTAGCAGTCTCACACTGACTGAGGGACAGTACTGAGGCAGTTTCGCACTGTCAGAGGGACTGTACTGAGTCAGTGTCACTGTATCAGAGGGACGGTACTGAGGGAGTGTCGCAATGTCAGAGGGAATGTACTGAGCGAGTGTCACACTGTCAGAGGGACAGTACTGAGAGAGTCACAGTGTCAGGTTAGAGTGCTGAGGGAGTGTCACACTGTCAGAGGGACAATAGTGAGGCGTTGTCACACTGTCAGAGGGACAGTATGGAGGCAGTGACACATTGTCAGAGGGTCATTACTGAGGGTGTGTCACACTGTCAGAGGGACTGTACTGAGGGAGTGTCACTATGTTAGAGGGACGGTACTGACGGAGTGTCGCACTGTCAGAGGGACAGTACTGAGGGTATGTCACACTGTCAGAGGGACAGTAGTGAGGCATTGTCATACGGTCAGAGGGACAGTATTGAGTAAGTGTCACACTGTCAGAGGGACAGTACCGAGGGAGTGTCACACTGTCAGAGGGACAGTACCGAGGGAGTGTCACACTGTCAGAGGGACAGTACTGAGAGAGCATGAATCTGTCAGAGGAACAGTACTGAGGCAGTGACACACTGTCAGAGGGTCATTACTGAGGATGTGTCGCACTACCAGAGGAATGGTACTGAGGCAGTGTCACACTGTTAGAGGGACAGTACTGTGAGAGTGTCGCACTGTCAGAGGGACAGTACTGAGTGAGTGTCGCACTGTCCGAGGGACAGTACTGAGGATTTGTCACACTGTCAGAGGGATAGTAGTGAGGTATTGTCATACGGTCAGAGGGACAGTATTTAGTAAGTGTCAGACTGTCAGAGGGACGGTACTGAGGGAGTGTCAAACTGTCACAGGGACAGTACTGAGGCAGTGACTTACTGTCAGAGGGACATTACTGAGGGAGTCTTGCACTGACTGAGGGACGGTACTGAGGCCGTTTTGCACTGTCAGACGGACTGTACTGAGTGAGTTTCACTATATCAGAGGCAAGGTTCTGAGGGAGTGTCGCACTGTCAGAGGGAGAGTACTGAGGCAGTGACACACTCTCAGAGGGGCAGTACTGAGAGAGAGTCACAGTGTCAGGTTAGAGTATTGAGGGAATGTCACACTGTCAGAGGGACAGTAGTGAGGAGTTGTCACACTGTCAGAGGGACAGTATTGAGGAAGTGTCACACTGTCAGAGGGACAGTATTGAGGAAGTGTCACACTGTCAGAGGGACGGTATTGGGGGAGTGTCACACTTTTAGAGTGATTGTACTGAGGGAGTGTCAAACTGTCAGTGGGACAGTACTGAGGCAGTGACGCACAATCTGAGGGACATTACTGAGGGAGAGTCTCAATATCAGAGGGACGGTACTGAGGGTGTGTCGCTCTGGCAGAGGGACTGTACTGTGGTAGTGTCGCACTGTCAGAGGGACAGTACTGAGGGAGTGTCACACTCTCAGATGGATGGTACTGAGGGAGTGTCACACTGTCAGAGGGACGGTACTGAGGGAGTTTCACACTGTCAGAGGGATGGTACTGAGGGAGTTTCACACTGTCAGAGAGATGATACTGAGGAAGTGACACACTGTCAGAGGGACAGCATAGAGGAGTGTCAAACTGTCTGTGGTACAGTACTGATGGACCGCTTCAGTGTCAAAGGGTCGGTACTGAGGGAGTGTTGCACTGTCAGAGGGACAGTACTGAGGGTCTGTCATACTGTCAGAGGGACAGTAGTGAGGCGTCATCATATGGTCAGAGGGACAGTATTGAGTAAGTGTCACACTGTCAGAGGGACCGTATTGAGGGAGTGTCGCACTGTCAGAGGGACTGTACTGAGGGAGTGACTCACTGTCAGAGGGACAGTACCAAGGGCGTGTCACACTGTCAGAGGGACGGTACAGAGGGAGTATCAAACTTTCAGAGGGACTGTACTGAGAGAGCATGAATCTGTCAGAGGGACAGTACTGAGGCAGGGACACACTGTCAGAGGTTCATTACTGAGGGTGTGTCGCACTGCCGGAGGGACAGTACTGAGGGAGTGTCACTATGTTAGAGAGACGGTACTGAGGGAGTGTCGCACTGTCCGAGGGACAGTACTGAGGGTTTGTCACACTTTCAGAGGGACAGTAGCGAGGCGTTGTCATGCGGTCAGAGGGTCAGTAAGTGTCACACTGTCAGAGGGACTGTATTGAGGGAGTGTCACACTGTTAGAGGGACAATACCGAGGGAGTGTCACACTGTCAGAGGGACAGTGCTGAGGGACTGTCACACTGTCAGAGGGACAGTACTGAGGGAGTGTCACACTGTCAGAGGGACAGTACTGAGGCAGTGACACACTGTCAGAGGGACATTACTGAGGGAGTCTCGCACTGACTGAGGGACAGTACTGAGGGAGTGTCGCACTGTCAGAGGGACTGTACGGAGTGAATGTCACACTGTCAGAGGGGCAGTACTGAGGAAGTGACACACTCTCAGGGGGACAGTACTGAGAGAGAGTCACAGTGTCAGGTTAGAGTACTGAGGGAGTGTCACACTGTCAGATGGACAGTACTGAGGCAGTGACACATTGTCAAGAGGGTCATTACTGAGGATGTGTCACACTGCCAGAGGGACGGTACTGAGGCAGTGTCACACTGAGGGACTGTACTGAGGGTTTGTCACACTGTCAGAGGGACAGTAGTGAGGCGTTGTCACACTGTCAGAGGGACAGTACCGAGGGAGTATCACAGTGTCAGACGGACAGTACTAAGGGAGTATCGAACTGTCAGAGGGACAGTACTGAAGCAGTGACACACTGTCACAGGGACATTACTGAGGGAATCTCGTACTGACTGAGGGACGGTACTGAGGCTGTTTCGCACTGTCAGAGGAACTGTACTGAGGGAGTGTCATACTGTCAGAGGGCAATACTGAGGAAGCGACACACTCTCAGAGGAACAGTACTGAGAGAGTGTCACCGTGTCAGGTTTGAGTACTGAGGGATCGTCACACTGTCAGAGGGACAGTATAGAGGAGTGTCAAACTGTCAGCGGGACAGTACAGAGGGAACGCCTCAGTGTCAAAGGGTCAGTACTGAGGGAGTGTCGCACTGTCAGACTGACAGTACTGAGTGTCTGTCACACTGTCAGAGGGACAGTAGTGAGGCGTTGTCACACTGTCAGACGGACTGTATTGAGTAAGTGTCACACTGTCAGTGGTACCGTATGTTGGGAGTGTCACACTGTCAAAGGGACTATACCGAGGGAGTGTCAAACTGTCAGAAGGACAGTACTGAGGCAGTGGCACACTGTCAGAGGGTCATTAATGAGAGTGTGTCGCACTACCAGAGGTACAGTACTAAGGCAGTGTCACACTGTCAGAGGGACTGTACCGAGGGAGTGTCACACTGTCAAAGGGACGGTACTGAGGGAGTGTCACACTGTCAGAGGGATCGTACTGAGGGAGTGTCAAACTGTCAGAGGGACAGTACTGAGGCAGTGACACCCTCTCAGAGGGACAGTACTGAGAGAGAGTCACAGTGTCAGAGGGACGGTAGTGAGGCGTTGTCACACTGTCAGAGGGACAGTATTGAGGAAGTGTCACACTTTTAGAGGGACTGTACTGAGGGAGCATCAAACCGTCAGAGGGACAGTACTGAGGGAGTGTAAAACTGTCAGTGGTACAGTACTGAGAGAGCGTCAAACTGTCTGTGGGACAGTACTGAGGCAGTGAGGCACTGTCAGAGGGACATTACTGAGGCAGTGATGCACTGTCAGAGTGTCCTTACTGAGGCAGTGACGCACTGTCAGAGTGACATTACAGAGGGAGTGTCGCTCTGCCAGAGGGACTGTACTGCGGTCGTGTCGCACTGTCAGAGGGACAGTACTGAATTAGTGTCACACTGTCAGATGAATGGTACTGAGGGAGGCTAAGACTGTCAGAGGGATGATACTGAGGGAGTATCACACTGATAGGGGGACAATACTGAGGAGTGTCAAACTGTCAGCGGGACAGTACTGAGGGATGGTCTCAGTGTCAAAGGGTCAGTACTGAGGGAGTGTCACACTGTCAGAGGGACAGTAGTAAGGCATTGTCTCACGAACAGAGGGACAGTATTGAGTAAGTGTCAGACTTTCAGAGGGACCGTATTGAGGGAGTGTCACACTGTCAGAGTGACTGTACCGAGGGAGTGTCACACTGTCAGAGGGACGGTACTGAGGGAGTGTCAAACTGTCAGAGGGACAGTACCGAGGGAGTATCACACTGTCAGAGGGACGGTACTGAGCGAGTATCAAACTGTCAGAGGGACAGTACTGAGGCAGTGACACATTGTCAGAGGGACATTACTGAGGCAGTCTCGCACTGACTGAGGGACAGTACTGAAGCAGTTTCGCACTGTCAGAGGGACAGTACTGAGTGAGTGTCACTATATCAGAGGGGAGGTACTGAGGAAGTGTCGCACTGTCAGAGAGACTGTACTGAGGGAGTGTCACACAGTCAGAGGGACAGTATTAAGGTACTGAAACACTCTCAGAGGGACAGTATTGGGAGAGAGTCATAGTGTCAGGTTAGAGTACTGAGGGAATGTCACTCTGTCAGAGGGACAGTAATGAGGTGTTGTCACACTTTCAGAGGGACAGTATTGAGGAAGTGTCACACTGTCAGAGGGACAGTACCGAGGGAGTGTCACACTGTCAGAGGGACAGTACTGAGGGAGTGTCAAACTGTCAGAGTGACTGTACTGAGGGAGTGTCACACTGTCAGAGGTAGAGTACTGAGAGAGAGTCAGTGTCAGGTTAGAGTACTGAGGCAGTGACACACTATCAGAGGGTCATTACTGAGTGTGTGTCGCACTACCAGAGGGATGGTACTGAGGCAGTGTCACACTGTTAGAGGGACAGTACTGAGGGACTGTCACTATGTTAGAGGGACCGTACTGAGTGAGTGTTGCACTGTCCGAGGGACAGTACTGAGGGTTTGTCACACTGTCAGAGGGACAGTACTGAGGGAGTGTCACACTGTCAGAGGGACAGTACTGAGGGAGTGTCACACTGTCGGAGGGACCGTATTTTGGGAGTATCACACTGTCAGAGGGACAGTACTGAGGGAGTGTCACACTGTCAGAGGGACAGTACTGAGGGAGTGTCAAACTGCCAGAGGGACAGTACTGAGGGAGTGACACACTGTCAGAGGGACATTACTGAGGGAGTCTCGTACTGACTGAGGGACGGTACTGAGGCAGTTTCGCACTGTCAGAGGGAGAGTACTGAGGAAGTGACACACTCTCAGAGGGGCAGTACTGAGAGAGAGTCACAGTGTCAGGTTAGAGTAATGAGGTGTTGTCACGCTGTCAGAGGGACGGTACTGAGGGAGTGTCACACTGTCAGAGGGACAGTATTGAGGGAGTGTCACACATTTAGAGTGACTGTACTGAGGGAGCGTCAATCTGTCAGAGGGACAGTAATGAGGGAGTGTCAAACTGTCAGTGGTACAGTACTGAGGCAGTGACGCACAATCAGAGGGACATTACTGAGGGAGAGTCACAATATCAGAGGGACGGTACTGAGGGAGTGTCGCTCTGGCAGAGGGACTGTACTGTGGTAGTGTCGTACTGTCAGAGGGACAATACTGAGGGAGTGTCGCACTGTCAGAGGGACGGTATTGAGGGTGTGTCATACTGTCAGAGGGACTATAAAGAGGGAGTGTCACACTGTCAGAGGGACTGTACTGAGGGAGTGTCTCACTGTCAGTAGCAAGGGCGTGTCAGACTGTCTGGGGGACGGTGCAGAGGGAGTATCAAACTGTCAGAGTGACAGTACTGAGAGAGCACGAATCTGTTAGAGAGACAGTACTGTGGCAGTGATACACTGTCAGAGGGTCATCACTGAGGGTGTGTCGCACTGCCAGAGGGACGGTACTGAGGCAGTGTCACACTGTCAGAGGGACAGTATGGAGTAAGTGTCACACTGTCAGAGGGACCGTATTTAGGGAGTGTCACACTGTCAGAGGGACTGTACCGAGGGAGTGTCACACTGTCAGAGGGACAGTACTGAGGGAGTGTCACAGTGTCAGAGGGAGAGTACTGAGGAAGTGACACACTCTCAGAGGGGCAGTACTGAGAGAGAGTCACAGTGCCAGGTTAGAGTACTGAGAGAGTGTCACCCTGTCAGAGGGACAGTAATGAGGCGTTATCACACTGTCAGAGGGACAGTAGTGAGGCGTTATCACACTGTCAGAGGGACAGTATTGAGGAAGTGTCACACTTTTAGAGGGACTGTACTGAGGGAGAATCAAACTGTTTGTGGGACAGTACTGAGGCAGTGTCGCACTGTCAGAGGGATGGTACTGACGCAGTGTCGCCCTGTCAGAGAGACAGTACTGAGGGAGAGTCAGAATATCAGAGGGACTGTACTGCGGTAGTGTCACACTGTCAGAGGGACAGTACCGAGGGAGTGTCACACTGTCAGATGGATGGTACTGAGGGAGTGTCAGACTCTCAGAGGTACGGTATTGAGTGAGTATCACTCTGTTCGAGGGACAATACTGAGGAAGTGACACACTGTCAGAGGGACAGTATTGAGGAGTGTCAAACTGTCAACAGGACAGTACTGAGGGAGTGTCACACTGTCAGAGGGACAGTACTGAGGGACCGTCTCAGTGTCAAAGGGTTAGTATTGAGGGAGTGTCGCACTGTCAGTGGGACAGTACCGAGGGTTTGTCACACTGTCAGAGGGACAGTAGTGAGGCGTTGTCATACGGTCAGTGGGACAGTATTGAGTAAGTGTCACACTGTCAGAGGGACCGTACAAAGGGAGTGTCACAGTGTTAGAGAGACTGTACCGAGGGACTGTCACGCAGTCAGAGGGGCAGTACCGAGGGAGTGTCACACTGTCAAAGGGACAGTACTGAGGGAGTCTCGTACTGACTGCGGGACGGTACTGAGGGAGTTTTGCACTGTCAGAGGGACAGTACTGAGGGAGTGTCACACTGTCAGAGAGAGAGTACTGAGGAAGTGACACACTCTCAGAGGGACAGTACTGAGAGGGAGTCACAGTGTCAGGTTAGAGTACTGAGGGAGTGTCACACTGTCAGAGGGACAGTATTGAGACGTTGTCACACTGTCAGAGGGACAGTACTGAGGGAGTGTCACACTGTCAGAGGGACAGTACTGAGGAAGTGTCACACTGTCAGAGGGACTGTATTGAGGGAGTGTCACACTTTTAAGCAGACTGTACTGAGGGAGCGTCAAACTGTCAGTGGGACAGTACTGAGGCAGTGACGCCCTGTCAGAGAGTCAGTACTGAGGGAGTATCACACTGTCAGAGGGACAGTACTGAGGAAGAGTCGCACGGTTGAGGGACAGTACTAAGTGTCACAATGTGAGAGGGATGGTACTGAGGTAGTGTCGCACTGTCGGAGGGATGGTAATGAGGGAGTGATGCACTATGAGAGGGTTGGTACTCTCAGAGGGACGGGACTGAGGGAGTGTCATATTGTCAGAGGGACGGTACTAATGGAGTGTCACACTGTCAGAGGGACAGTACTGAGGTAGTGTCACACTGTCAGAGGGACGGTACTGATGGAGTGTCACACTGTCAGAGGGACAGCACTGAGGGAGTGTCGCACTGTCAGAGGGACGGTACTCAGAGAGTTTTCACACTGTCAGAGGGACAACTCTGACGAAGTGACACACTGTCAGAGGGACCATATTGAGGAGTGTCAAGCTGTCAGTGGGACAGTACTGAGGGATCGTCTCAGTGTCCAAGGATCAGTACTGAGGGAGTGTCGGACTGTCAGAGGGACAGCATTGAGTAAGTGTCACACTGTCAGAGTGACCGTATTGAGCGAGTGTCACACTCTGAGAGGCACTGTACCGAGGGAGTGTCACACTGTCAGAGGGACAGTACCGAGGGAGTGTCACAGGGTCAGACGGATGGTACTGAGGGAGTGTCAAACTGTCAGAGGGACAGTACTGAGAGAGCATGAAAATGTCAGAGGGACAGTACTGAGGCAGTGACACTCTGTCAGTGGATCATTCCTGATGGTGTGTCGCACTGCCAGAGGTACGGTACTGAGGCAGTGTCGCACTGTCAGAAGGACGGTACTGAGAGAGTGTCAAACTGTCAGAGCGACTGTACTAAGAGAGCGTCAAACTGTCAGAGGGACATTACTGAGGGAGTGTCACACTGTCAGAGGGACGGTACTGAGGGAGTGTCAAACTGTCAGAGTGACTTTACTGAGAGAGCGTCAAACTGTCAGAGGGACGGTACTGAGGGAGTTTCACAGTGTCAGAGGGAGAGTACTGAGGAAGTGACACATTGTCAGAGGGAGAGTACTGAGGAAGTGACACATTGTCAGAGGAACAGTATTGAATGATGTCAAACTGTCAGAGGGACAGTACTGAGGGAGTTTAACACTGTCAGAAGAACAGTAGTGAGGAGTTGTCACACTTTCAGAGGAACAGTATTGAGGAAGTGTCACACTGTCAGAGGGACAGTATTTAGGGAGTGTCACACTTTTAGGGGTCTGTACTGAGGGAGTGTCAAATGGTCTGTGGGACAGTACTGAGGCAGTGACACACTGTCAGAGGGACATTACTGAGGGAGTGTCGCACTGTCAGAGGGACTGTACTGAGGCAGTGTCGCACTGTCAATGGGACTGTACTGAGGGAGTGTCGCTCTGGCAGAGGGATGGAATGGAGGGAGTGTCGCACTGTCAGAGAGACTGTCCTTAGGGAGTGTCGCACTGTCAGAGGGACTGTCCTTAGGGAGTGTCGCACTGTCAGAGGGACGGTACTGAGGGAGATTCACACTGTCAAGTGGACGGTTCTGAGGAAGTGTCTCACTGTCAGACAGTACTGATGGAGTGTCAGATTATTAGAGGGACACTATTGAGGGAGTGGCACACTGTCAGAGGGACGGTACTGAGGGAGTGTCAAACTGTCAGAGTGACTTTACTGAGAGAGCGTCAAACTGTCAGAGGGACGGTACTGAGGCTGTGTTGCACTGCCAGAGGGACAGTACTGAGGGAGTTTCACAGTGTCAGAGGGAGAGTACTGAGGACGTGACACATTGTCAGAGGAACAGTATTGAATGATGTCAAATTGTCAGAGGGACAGTACTGAGGGAGTTTAACACTGTCAGAAGGACAGTAGTGAGGAGTTGTCACACTTTCAGAGGAACAGTATTGAGGAAGTGTCACACTGTCAGAGGGACGGTATTTAGGGAGTGTCACACTTTTAGGGGTATGTACTGACGTAGTGTCAAACGGTCTGTGGGACAGTACTGAGGCAGTGACACACTGTCAGAGGGACATTACTGAGGGAGTGTCGCACTGTCAGAGGGACGGTACTGAGGCAGTGTCGCACTGTCAGTGGGACTGTACTGAGGGAGTGTCGCTCTGGCAGAGGGATGGAATGGAGGGAGTGTCGCACTGTCAGAGAGACTGTCCTTAGGGAGTGTCGCACTGTCAGAGGGACTGTCCTTAGGGAGTGACGCACTGTCAGAGGGACGGTACTGAGGGAGTTTCACACTGTCAAGTGGACGGTTCTGAGGAAGTGTCTCACTGTCAGACAGTACTGATGGAGTGTCAGATTATTAGAGGGACACTATTGAGGGAGTGGCACACTGTCAGAGGGATGGTAACGATGGAGTGTCACACTGTCAGATGGACAGTACCGAGGGAGTGTCACTCTCTCAAAGGGACGGTACTCAGGGGGTGTCAAACTCTCAGGGGGACAGTACTGAGTGAGCGTCAAACTGTCAGAGTGAATGTACTGAGGCAGTGTCTCACTTTCAGAGGGACAGGACTGAGGGAGTATTACACTGTCAGAGGGTCTGTACCGAGGGAGTGTCACACTATCAGAGGGACAGTACCGAGGGAGTGTCACACTGTCAGAGGGACGGTACTGAGGGAGTGTCAAACTGTCAGAGGGACAGTACTGAGGCAGTGACACACTGTCAGAGGGACATTACTGAGGGAGTGTCGCACTGTCAAAGGGACGGTACTGAGGCTGTGTCACACTGTCAGAGGGACATTACTGAGGGAGTGTCGAACTGTCAGAGGTATGGTACTGACGCTGTGTCGCACTGTCAGAGGGACAGTACTGAGGGAGTTTCACACTGTCAAGGGAGAGTACTGAGGAAGTGACACATTTTGTCAGAGGGACAGTATTGAGGAGTGTCAAACTGTCAGAGGGACAGTACTGAGGGAGTTTAACACTGTCAGAAGGACAGTAGTGAGGAGTTGTCACACTTTCAGAGGAACAGTATTGAGGAAGTGTCACACTGTCAGAAAGACGGTATTTAGGAAGTGTCACACTTTTAGGGGTCTGTACTGAGGGTGCTTCAAACTGTCAGAGGGGCAGTACTGAGGCAGTGACACACTGTCAGAAGGACATTACTGAGGGAGTGCCGCACTGCCTGAGAGACGGTACTGAGGTAGTTCCGCACTGTCAGAGGGACAGTCCTGAGTGAGTGTCACTATATCAGAGGGACGGTACTGAGGGAGTGTTGTACTGTCAGAGGGTCTGTACTGAGTGAGTGTCAGACTGTCAGAGGGACGGTATTGAGGGAGTATCACGCTGTTAGAGGGACAATACTGAGGAAGTGACACACTGTCAGAGGAATTGTATTGAGGAGTGTCAAACTGTCAATGGGACAGTACTGAGGGACCACCTCAGTGTCAAATGGTCAGTACTGAGGGAGTTTCGCACTGTCAGAGGCACAGTAGTAAGGCGTTGTCATACAGTCAGTGGGACAGTATTGAGTAAGTGTCACACTGTCAGAGAGACTGTATTGAGGGAGTGTCACAGTGTTATTGGGACGGTACTGAGGCAGTGACACACTGTCAGAGGGACATTACGGAGGGAGTCTCGCACTGACTGAGGGACGGTATTGAGGGAGTGCCGCACTGTCAGAGGGACAATACTGAGAGAGTGTCACACTTTCAGAGGGATAGTACTGAGGCAGTGACACACTGTCAGAGGGACATTACGGAGGGAGTCTCGCACTGACTGAGGGAGGGTACTGAGGCAGTTTCGCACTGTCAGAGGGAGAGTACTGAGGAAGTGACACATTCTCAGACAGACAGTACTGAGAGGGAGTCACAGTGTCAGGTTAGAGTACTGAGGGAGTGTCACACTGTATAACGGACAGTAATGAGGCGTTGTCACACTGTCAGAGGGACAGTATTGAGGAAGTGTCACACTTTTAGAGGGTTTGTACTGAGGGAGCGTCAAACTGTCAGAGGGACATTACTGAGGGAGTGTCGCACTCTCAGAGGGACAGTACTGAGGGAGTGTCACACTGTTTGATGGATGTTACTGAGGGAGTGTCAGACTGTCAGAGGGACGGTACTGAGGGATTATCACACTGTTAGAGGGACAATAATAAGGAAGTGACACACTTTCAGAGGGACAGTATTGAGGAGTGCAAACTGTCAACGGGTCAGTACTGAGGGACAGTCTCAGTGTCAAAGGGTCAGTACTGAGGGAGTGTCGCACTGTCAGAGAGACAGTACTGAGGGTCTGTCACACTGGCAGAGGGACAGTAGCGAGACGTTGTCACACAAACAGAGGGACTGTATTGAGTAAGTGTCACACTGTCAGAGGGAAAGTATTGAGAGAGTGTCACACTTTCAGAGGCTCTGTTCCGAGGGAGTGTCACACTGTAAGAGGGACGGTACTGAGGGAGTGTCAAAGTGACAGAGGGACAGAGAGAGCATGAAACTGTTAGTGGGACAGTACTGAGGCAGTGACACACGGTCAGAGGGACAGTACTGAGGGAGTGTCTCACTGTCAGAGGGACGGTACTGAGGGAGGGTCTCACTGTCAGAGGGACGGTACTGAGGGAGGGTCACACTGTCAGAGGGACGGTACTCAGGGAGTGTTGCACTTTCAGAGGGACAGTACTGAGGAAGTTTCACACTGTCCGAGGGAGCTTACTGAGGAAGTGACACATTGTCAGAGGGACAGTATTGAGGAGTGTCAAACTGTCAGAGGGACAGTACTGAGACAGTTTCACACTTTCAGAAGGACAGTAGTGAGGAGTTGTCACACTTTCAGAGGGACAGTACTGAGGGAGTGTCACACTGTCAGAGGGACAGTACTGAGGGAGTGTCGCACTGTCAGAGGGACGGTACTGACACAGTGACACACTCTCAGAGGGACTGTGCTGAGAGAGAGTCACAGTGTGAGAACTGAGGGAGCGTCACAGTGTCAGAGGGACAGTAGTGATACGTTGTCACACTGTCAGAGGGACAGTAATGATACGTTGTCACACTGTCAGAGGGACAGTATTGAGGGAGTGTCACACTTTTATGTGGACTGTACTGAGGGAGCGTCAATCTGTCAGTGGGACAGTACTGGGAGAGCGTCAAACTGACGGTGGGACAGTACTGCGGCAGTGACGCCCTGTCAGAGAGTCAGTACTGAGGGAGTATCATAGTGTCAGAGGGACAGTACTGAGTAAGAGTCACAATGTGAGAGGGATGGTACTGAGGGAGTGTCGCACTGTCGGAGGGATGGTAATGGGGGAGTAATGCACTATGAGAGGGTCGGTACTCTCAGAGGGACGGGACTGAGGGAGTGTCGCACTGTCGAAGGGACGGTACTGAGGAAGTGTCGCGCTGTCAGATGGGCGGTACTGAGGGATTGTCGCACTGTCAGAGGGACAGACCGAGGGAGTGTCCCACTCTCAGTGGGACAGTGTCGAGGGAGTGTCATATTGTCAGAGGGACGGTACTAATGGAGTGCCACACTGTCAGAGGGACAATACTGAGGTAGTGTCACACTGTCAGAGGGACTGTCCTGATGGAGTGTCAGAGGGACAGTACGCAGGTAGTGTCACACTGTCAGAGGGACGGTACTGATGGAGGTTCACACTGTCAGAGGGACTGTACCGAGCGAGTGTGAGACTGTCAGAGGGACAGTACAGAGGGAGAGTCACACTGTCAAAGGGACAGTACTGAGAGAGTGCGAACCTGTCAGAGAGACAGTACTGAGGCAGTGACACACCGTCAGAAGGACATTACTGAGGGAGTGTCAATATATCAGATGGGCAGTACTGAGGGAGTTTCACACTGTCAGAGGAATAGTAGTGAGGAGTTGTCACACTGTGTTAGGGACAGTATTGAGGAAGTGTCACACTGTCAGAGGGACGGTATTGAGGGAGTGTCACACTGTCAGAGGGACGGTATTGAGGGAGTGTCACACTGTCAGAGGGACAGTATTGAGGAAGTGTCACACTGTCAGAGGGACGGTATTGAGGGAGTGTCACACTTTTAGAGGGACTGTCGTGAGGGAGTGTCAAACTGTATGTGGGACAGTACTGAGACAGTGACGCACTGTCGGAGGGACATTACTGAGGGAGTGTCCCACTGTCAGAGGGATGGTACTCAGGGAGTTTTCACACTGTCAGAGGGACAACTCTGAGGAAGTGATACACTATCAGAGGGACAGTATTGAGGAGTGTCACTCTGTCAGAGGGACGGTATTTAGGGAGTGTCACACTTTTAGGGGTCTGTACTGAGGGAGTGTCAAACTGTCTGTGGGACAGTACTGAGGCAGTGACACACTGTCAGAGGGACATTACTGAGGGAGTGTCGCACTGTCAGAGGGACGGTACTGAGGCAGTGTCGCACTGTCAGAGGGACTGTCCTTAGGGAGTGTCGCACTGTCAGAGGGACTGTACTGAGGGAGTTTCACATTGTCAAGTGGATGGTTCTGAGGGGGTGTCTCACTGTCAGAGAGACAGTACTGATGGAGTGTCAGATTATCAGAGGGACACTATTGAGGGAGTGGCACACTGTCAGAAGGATGGTAACGATGGAGTGTCACACTGTCAGACGGACAGTATCGAGGGAGTGTCACACTCTCAAAAGGACGGTACTCAGAGGGTGTCAAACTGTCAGGGGGACAGTACTGAGGGAGCGTCAAACTGTCAGAGTGAATGTACTGAGGTAGTGTCTCACTTTCAGAGGGACAGGACTGAGGGAGTATTACACTGTCAGAGGGACTGTACCGAGGGAGTGTCACACTGTCAGAGGGACGGTACTGAGGGAGTGTCAAACTGTTAGAGTGACTGTACTGAGGCAGTGACACACTGTCAGAGGGGCATTACTGAGGGAGTGTCACACTGTCAGAGGGACGGTACTGAGGGAGTGTCAAACTGTCAAAGGGACAGTACTGAGGCAGTGACACACTGTCAGAGGGACATTACTGAGGGAGTGTCGCACTGTCAGAGGGACAGTACTGAGGCTGTGTCACACTGTCAGAGGGACAGTACTGAGGGAGTGTCACACTGTCAGAGGGACGGTACTGAGGGAGAGTCACACTGTTAGAGAGACAGTACTGATGGAGTGTCACAAAATCAGAGGGACGGTACTGATGGAGTGTCACTCTGTCAGAGGGACAGTACCGAGTGTGTGTGAAACTGTCAGAGGGACGGTACTGACACAGTGTCACCCTGTCAAAGAGACAGTACTGAGGGAGAGTCAGAATATCAGAGGCACTGTACTGCTGTAGTGTCGCACTCTCAGAGGGACAGTACTGAGGGAGTGTCACACTGTTTGATGGATGGTACTGAGGGAGTGTCAGACTGTCAGAGGGACGGTACTGATGGAGTGTCATATTGTCAGAGTGACACTATTGAGGGAGTGTCGCACTGTCAGAGGGAGAGTACTGAGGAAGTGACACATTGTTAGAGGGATAGTATTAAGGAGTGTCATGCTGTCAGAGGGAAAGTACTGAGGGGGTTTCACACTGTCAGCAAGACAGTAGTGAGGCCTTGCCACACTTTCAGATGAACAGTATTGAGGAAGTGTCACACTGTTTGACGGATGGTACTGAGGGAGTGTCACTGTCAGACGGACTGTACCGAGGGAGTGTCAAACTGTCAGAGGGACATTACTGAGGGAGTCTCGTACTGACTGCGGGACGGTACTGAGGCAGTTTCGCACTGTCAGAAGGACAGTACTGAGGGAGTGACACACTGTCAGATGGAGAGTGCTGAGGAAGTGACACACTCTCAGAGGGACAGTACTGAGAGGGAGTCACAGTGTCAGGTTAGTGTACTGAGGGAGTGTCACACTGTCAGAGGGATAGTAATGAGGCATTGTCACACTGTAAGAGGGACAGTAGTGAGGTGTCGTCACACTGTCAGAGGGACAGTATTGAGGAAGTGTCACACTTTTAGAGGGATTGTACTGAGGGAGCGTCAAACTGTCAGAGGGACAGTACTGAGGGAGTATAAAACTGTCAGTGAGACAGTACTGAGAGAGCATCAAACTGTCTGTGGGACAGTACTGAGGCAGTGTTGCACTGTCAGAGTGACATTACTGAGGCAGTAACGTACTGTCAGAGTGACATTACTGAGGGAGTGTCGCACTGTCAGAGGGATGGTACTGACACATTGTCGCCCTGTCAGAGAGACAGTACTGAGGGAGAATCAGAATATCAGAGGGACTGTACTGCGGTAGTGTCGCCATCTCAGAGGGACAGTTCTGAAGGAGTGTCACACTGTTTGATGGATGGTACTGAGGGAGTGTCAGACTGTCAGAGGGATGGTACTGAGGAATTATCACACTGTTAGAGGGACAATACTGAGTAAGTGTCACACTGTCAGACGGAATGTATTGAGGGAGTGTTACACTGTCAGAGGCTCTGTTCCGAGGGACTGTCACACTGTAAGAGGGATGGTACTGAGGGAGTGTCAAAGTGACAGAGAGACAGTACTGAGACAGCATAAAACTGTCAGAGGGACAGTACTCAGGCAGTGATACACTGTCAGAGGGTCATTACTGAGGCAGTGTTGCACTGTCAGGGGGACAGTACTGAGGGAGGGTCACACTGTCAGAGGGACAGTACTGAGGGAGTGTCGCACTGTCAGAGGGATGGTACTGAGGGAGTGTCGCACTGTCAGAGGGATGGTACTGAGGGAGGGTCGCACTGTCAGAGGGATGGTACTGAGGGAGGGTCGCACTGTCAGAGGGACTGCGCTGAGGAAGTGTCAAACTGTCAGAGAAATGGTACTCAGGGAGTTTTGCACTTTCAGATGGACAGTACTGAGGGAGTTTCACGCTGTCAGAGGGATAGTAGTGAGGAGCTGTCATACTGTCAGAGGGACAGTATTGAGGAAGTGTCACACTTTTAGAGTGACTGTACTGAGGGAGCGTCAATCTGTCAGGGGGACTGTACTGAGGGAGTGTCGCACTGTCAGAGGGACAGTACTGAGAGATAGCCACAGTGTCAGGTTAGAGTACTGAGGGAGTGTCACACTGTCAGAGGGACAGTACTGAGGGTGTGTCACACTGCCAGAGGGACGGTACTGAGGCAGCGTCACACTGTCAGAGGGACAGTAGTGAGGCGTTGTCATACGGTCAGAGGGACAGTATTGAGTAAGTGTCACACTGTCAGAGGGACAGTAGTGAGGCAGTGTCACACTGTCAGAGGGACAGTATTGAGGAAGTGTCACACTTTTAGAGGGACTGTACTGAGGGAGCATCAAACTGTCAGAGGGACAGTACTGAGGGAGTATAAAACTGTCAGTGGGACAGTATTGAGAGAGCGTCAAGCTGTCTGTGCAACAGTACTGAGGCAGTGTCGCACTGTCAGAGCGACATTACTGAGGCAGTGACGTACTATCAGAGTGACATTACTGAGGGAGTGTCGCACTGTCAGAGGGATGGTACTGACACATTGTCGCCCTGTCAGAGAGACAGTACTGAGGGAGAATCAGAATATCAGAGGGACTGTACTGCGGTAGTGTCGCACTCTCAGAGGGACAGTTCTGAGGGAGTGTCACACTGTTTGATGGATGGTACTGAGGGAGTGTCAGACTGTCGGACAGTACTGAGGAATTATCACACTGTTAAAGGGACAATACTAAGGAAGTGACACACTGTCAGAGGGACAGTATTGAGAAGTGTCAAACTGTCAATGGGACAGTACTGAGGGACCGTCTCAGTGTTAAAGGGTCAGTACTGAGGAAGTGTCACACTGTCAGAGGGACAGCACTGAGAATTTGTCACACTGTCAGAGGGACAGTAGTGAAGCGTTGTCATACGGTCAGTGGGACAGTATTGAGTAAGTGTCACACTGTCAGAGAGACTGTATTGAGGGAGTGTCACAGTGTTAGAGGGACTGTACCGAGGGACTGTCACACTGTCATGGGACAGTACTGAGGGAGTGTTACACTGTCAGAGGGACGGTACTGAGGCAGTGACACACTGTCAGAGGGACATTACGGAGGGTGTCTTGCACTGACTGAGGGACGGTACTGAGTAAATGTCGCACTGTCAGAGGGACTGTACTGAGGGAGTTTCACACTGTCAGAGGGAGAGTACTGAGGAAGTGACACATTCTCAGAGGGACAATACTGAGAGAGAGTCACAGTGTCAGATTAGAGTACTGAGAGAGTGTCGCACTGCCAGAGGGACCGTACTGAGGCAGTGTCACACTGTCAGAGGGACAGTACTGAGGGTTTGTCACACTGTCAGAGGGACAGTAGTGAGGGAGTATAAAACTGTCAGTGGGACAGTACTGAGAGAGCGTCAAACTGTCTGTGGGACAGTACTGAGGCAGTGTCGCACTGTCAGAGGGACCATATTTAGGGAGTGTCACACTGTCAGACAGACTGTACCGAGGGAGTGTCAAACTGTCAGAGGGACATTACTGAGGGAGTCTCGTACTGACTGCGGGATGGTACTGAGGCAGTTTCGCACTGTCAGAAGGACAGTACTGAGGGAATGTCACACTGTCAGAGGGACAGTAATGAGGCATTGTCACACTGTCAGAGGGACAGTAGTGAGGCGGTGTCACACTGTCAGAGGGACAGTATTGAGGAAGTGTCACTCTTTTAGAGGGATTGTACTGAGGGAGCGTCAAACTGTCAGAGGGACAGTACTGAGGGAGTATAAAACTGTCAGTGGGACAGTACTGAGAGAGCGTCAAACTGTCTGTAGGACAGTACTGAGGCAGTGTCGCACTGTCAGAGCGACATTACTGAGGCAGTGACGTACTGTCAGAGTGACATTACTGAGGGAGTGTCACACTGTCAGAGGGATGGTACTGACACAGTGTCGCCCTGTCAGAGAGACAGTACTGAGGGAGAATCAGAATATCAGAGGGACTGTACTGTGGTAGTGTCGCACTCTCAGAGGGACAGTTCTGAGGGAGTGTCACACTGTTTGATGGATGGTACTGAGGGAGTGCCAGACTGTCAGAGGGACGGTACTGAGGGATTATCACACTGTTAAAGGGACAATACTAAGAAAGTGACACACTGTCAGAGGGACAGTATTGAGGGGTGTCAAACTGTTAACGGGACAGTACTGAGGGACCGTCTCAGTGTCAAAGGGTCAGTACTGAGGAAGTGTCGCACTGTCAGAGGCTCTGTTCTGAGGGACTGTCACGCTGTAAGAGGGACGGTACTGAGGGAGTGTCAAAGTGACAGAGGGACAGTACTGAGAGAGCATGAAACTGTCAGTGGGACAGTACTGAGGCAGTGACACACTGTCAGAGGGTCATTGCTGAGGCAGTGTTGCACTGTCAGTGGGACAGTACTGAGGGAGGGTCTCACTGTCAGAGGGACGGTACTGAGGGAGTGTTGCACTTTCAGAGGGACAGTACTGAGGGAGTTTCACGCTGTCCGAGGGAGCGTACTGAGGAAATGACACATTTTGTCAGAGGGACAGAATTGAGGAGTGTCAAACTGTCAGAGGGACAGTACTGAGAGAGTTTCACACTGTCAGAAGGACAGTAGTGAGGAGTTGTCACACTTTCAGAAGAACAGTATTGAGGGAGTGTCACACTGTCAGAGGGACGCTATTTAGGGAGTATCACACTTTTAGGAGTCTGTACTGAGGCTGCGTCAAATTGTCAGAGGGACAGTACTGAGGGTGCATCAAACTGTCAGAGGGACAGTACTGAGGGAGTGTCAAACTGTCAGTGGGACAGTACTGAGAGAGTGCCAAACTGTCTGTGGGACAGTACTGAGGCAGGGACGCAATGTCAGAGGGACATTACTGAGGGAGTGTCGCACTGTCAGAGGGACGGTACTGACACAGTGACACACTCTCAGAGGGACTGTGCTGAGAGAGAGTCACAGTGTGAGAAGTAGAGTACTGAGGGAGCATCACACGGTCAGAGGGACAGTAGTGAGACGTTGTCACACTGTCAGAGGGACAGTATTGAGGAAGTGTCACACTGTCAGAGGGATTATATTGAGGGAGTGTCACACTTTTAAGCGGACTGTACTGAGGGAGCGTCAAACTGTCAGTGGGACAGTACTGAGAGAGTGTCAAACTGACGGTGGGACAGTACTGAGGCAGTGACGCCCTGTCAGAGAGTCAGTACTGAGGGAGTATCACACTGTCAGAGGGACAGTACTGAGAAAGAGTCGCACGGTCAGGTGGACAGTACTGAGTAAGTGTCACAATGTGAGAGGGATGGTACTGAGGAAGTGTCGCACTGTCGGAGGGATGGTAATGAGGGAGTGATGTACTATGAGAGGGTCGGTACTCTCAGAGGGACGGGACTGAGGGAGTGTCGCACTATCAAAGGGATGGTACTGAGGAACTGTCGCACTGTCAGACGGGCGGTACTGAGGGAGTGTTGCACTGTTGGAGGGACAGACCGAGGGAGTGTCCCACTGTCAGAGGGACGGTACTCAGGGAGTTTTCACACTGTCAGAGGGACAACACTGAGGAAGTGACACACTGTCAGAGGGACAGTATTGAGGAGTGTCAAGCTGTCAGTGGGACAGTACTGATGGATCGTCTCAGTGTCCAAGGGTCAGTACTGAGGGAGTGTCGGACTGTCAGAGGGACAGTACGAAGGGTCTGTCACACTGTCAGAGGTACAGTAGTGAGGCATTGTCTCACGGTCAGAGGGACAGGATTGAGTAAGTGTCACACTGTCAGAGTGACCATATTGAGCGAGTGTCACACTGTCAGAGGCACTGTACCGAGGGAGTGTCACACTGTCAGAGGGACAGTACCGAGGGAGTGTCACAGGGTCAGAGGGATGGTACTGAGGGAGTGTCAAACTGTCAGAGGGACAGTACTGAGAGAGCATTAAAATGTCAGAGGGACAGTACTGAAGCAGGGACACTCTGTCAGTGGATCATTCCTGAGGGTGTGTCGCACTGCCAGAGGGACGGTACTGAGGCAGTGTCGCACTATCAGAGGGACAGTACTGAGGGATTGTCACTATATCAGAGGAACAGTACTGAGGGAGTGTCACACTGTCAGAGGGACGGTACTGAGGGGGTGTCAAACTGTCAGAGCGACTGTACTGAGAGAGCGTCAAACTGTCAGAGGGACAGTACTGAGGCAGTGACACACTGTCAGAGGGACAATACTGAGGGAGTGTCGCACTGTTAGAAGGACGGTACTGAGGCTGTGTCGCACTGTCAGAGGGACATTACTGAGGGAGTGTCGAACTGTCAGAGGGACTGTACTGAGGCTGTGTCGCACTGTCAGAGGGACAGTACTGAGGGAGTTTTACACTGTCAGAGGGAGAGTACTGAGGAAGTGACATATTGTCAGAGGGACAGTATTGAGGAGTGTCAAACTGTCAGAGGGACAGTACTGAGGGAGTTTAACACTGTCAGAAGGACAGTAGTGAGGAGTTGTCACACTTTTAGAGGAACAGTATTGAGGAAGTGTCACACTGTCAGAGGGACGGTATTTAGGGAGTGTCACACCTTTAGGGGTCTGTACTGAGGGTGCTTCAAACTGTCAGAGGGGCAGTACTGAGGCAGTGACACAATGTCAGAAGGACATTACTGAGGGAGTGCCGCACTGCCTGAGAGACGGTACTGAGGTAGTTCCGCACTGTCAGAGGGACAGTCCTGAGTGAGTGTCACTATATCAGAGGGACGGTACTGAGGGAGTGTTGTACTGTCAGAGGGACAGTACTGAGGCAGTGTCGCACTGTCAGAGGGATGGTACCGAGGGAGTGTCACACTGTCAGAGGGGCAGTACTGAGGGAATGTCACACTGTCAGAGAGACAGTACTGAGGCAGTATCACACTGTCGGAGGGATGGTACCGAGGAAGTGTCACACTATCAGAGGGGCAGTACTGAGGGAATGTCACACTGTCAGACAGTACTGAGGGAGTGTCACACTGTCAGAGGGGCGGTACTGAGGGAGAGTCACACTGTCAGAGGGGCAGTGCTGAGGGAGTGTCGCACTGTCAGAGGGACAGTACTGAGGCAGTGTCACATTAACAGAGGGACAGTACTGAGGGAATGTCGCTCTGGTAGAGGAACTGAAAGGAGGGAGTGTCGCACTGTCAGAGGGACTGTACTTAGGGAGTGTCACACTGTCAGAGGGACCGTTCTGAGAGAGTGTCTCACTGTCAGAGGGGTGCTACTGAGGGAGTGTCACACTGTCAGAGCGCAGTAGTGAGGGAGTTTCAGACTGTCAGAGGGAGAGTACTGAGGAAGTGACACATTGTCAGAGGGACAGTATCAAGGGGTGTCATGCTGTCAGAGGGAAAGTACTGAGGGGTTTTCACACTGTCAGAAGGACAGTAGTGAGACATTGTCACACTTTCAGATGAACAGTATTGAGGAAGTGTCACACTGTCAGAGGGACGGTATTTAGGGAGTGTCACATTCTTAGGGGTACTGTACTGAGGGAGCGTCAAACTTTCAGAGGGACAGCACTGAGGGAGTGTCAAACTGTCAGCGGGATAGTACTGAGAGAGCGTCAAACTGTCTGTGGGATGCTACTGAGGCAGTGACACAATGTCAGCGGGACATTACTGAGGGAGTATCGCACTGTCAGAGTGATAGTACTGAGGCAGTGTCGCACTGACAGAGGGACAGTACTGAGGCAGTGTCACAATATCAGAGGGTCGGTATTGAGGGAGTGTCGTTCTGGCAGAGGGACGGAAAGGAGGGAGTGTCGCACTGTCAGAGGCACTGTATTGAAGGAGTGTCACACTGTCAAGTGGACGGTTCTGAGAGAGTGTCTCACTGTCAAGTGGACGGTTCTGAGAGAGTGTCTCACTGTCAGAGAGACAGTGCTGATGGAGTGTCATATTCTCAGAGGGACACTATTGAGGGAGTGGCACTGTCAGAGGGATGGTAACAATGGAGTGTCACACTGTCAGACGGACAGTACTGAGGGATTATCACACTGTCAGAGGGTCGGTCCTCAGGGAGTGTCAAACTGTCAGAGGGACAGTACTGAGGGAGCGTCAAACTGTCAGAGTGAATGTTCTGAGGCAGTGTCTCACTTTCAGAGGGACAGGACTGAAGGAGCATTACACTGTCAGAGGGTCTGTACCGAGGGAGTGTCACACTATCAGAGGGACAGTACTGAGGGAGTGTCAAACTGTCAGCGGGATAGTACTGAGAGAACGTCAAACTGTCTGTGGGATGCTACTGAGGCAGTGACACAATGTCAGCAAACATTACTGAGGGAGTGTAGCACTGTCAGAGGGACAGTACTGAGGTAGTTTCGCACTGTCAGAGGGACGGTACAGAGGGAGTGTCACACTCTCAGAGGGATGGTACTGAGGGAGAGTCACATTGTCCGAGAGACAGTACTGATGGAGTGTCATATTCTCAGAGGGGCACTATTGAGGAGTGTCGCACTGTCAGAAGGATGGTAACGATGGAGTGTCACACTGTCAGAGGGACAGTACTGAGGAAGTGTCGCTCTGGCAGAGGGATGGAAAGGAGGGAGTGTCGCACTGTCAGAGGGACTGTATTGAGAAAGTGTCATACTGTCAAGTGGATGGTTCTGAGAGAGTGTCTCACTGTCAGAGAGACAGTTCTGATGGAGTGTCATATTCTCAGAGGGACACTATTCAGGGAGTGGCACACTGTCAGAGGGACGGTAACGATGGAGTGTCACACCGTCAGAGGGACAGTACTGATGGAGTGTCATATTCTCAGAGGGGCACTATTGAGGAGTGTCGCACTGTCAGAGGGATGGTAACGATGGAGTGTCACACTGTCAGAGGGATAGTACTGAGGAAGTGTCGCTCTGGCAGAGGGATGGAAAGGAGGGAGTGTCGCACTGTCAGAGGGACTGTATTGAGAAAATGTCATACTGTCAAGTGGATGGTTCTGAGAGAGTGTCTCACTGTCAGAGAGACAGTTCTGATGGAGTGTCATATTCTCAGAGGGACACTATTCAGGGAGTGGTACACTGTCAGAGGGACGGTAACGATGGAGTGTCACACTGTCAGAGGGACTGTACTGAAGGAGTGTCAAACTGTCAGAGTGAATGTTCTGAGGCAGTGTCTCACATTCAGAGGGACAGGACTGAGGGAGCATTACACTGACGGAGGGTCAATACTGAGCGAGTATCACACTGTCAGAGGGACAGTACTGAGATAGTGTCACACTGTCAGAGGGACAGTACTGAGAGGGTGTCACTCTGTCAGAGGGACAGTACCGAGGGTGTGTGAGACTGTCAGAGGGACAGTATTGAGGGAATGGCACACCGTCAGAGGGACGATACCGAGGGAGTGTCACACTATCAGACAGACAGTACCGAGGGAGTGTCAAACTGTCAGACGGACAGTAGTTTGGGAGCATCAAACTGTCAGAGTGAATGTACTGAGGCAGTGTCTCACTGTCAGAGGGACAGGACTGAGGGAGTGTTACACTCTCAGAGGGACGGTACTGAGGGAGTGTGAAACTGTCAGAGGGACAGTACTGAAGCAGTGACACACTGTCAAAGGGACATTACTGAGGGAGTATTGCAGTGTCAGAGGGACGGTACTGTGGGAATGTCACTATATCAGAGGGATGGTACTGAGGGTGTGTTACACTGTCAGAGGCACGGTACTGAGGGAGTGTCGCAATGTCAGAGGGACTGTACTGAGGGACTGTCACACTGTCAGAGGGATGGTACTGAGGGAGCGTCGCACTGTCAGAGGGACAGTACTGAGGGTGTTTCACACTGTCAGAGGGAGATTACTGAGGAAGTGATTCAGTCTCAGAGGGACAGTATTAAGGAGTGTTAAACTGTCAGATGGACAGTACCGAGGGAGTTTCAGACTGTCAGACGGGCGGTATTGAAGGAGTGTCACACTGTCAGAGAGACTGTACTGATGGAGTGTCACACTATCAGAGGGACAGTACCGACGGAGTGTCACACTGTCAGAGGGACGGTACCGAGGGACTGTCGCACTGTCAGAGGGACGGTACTGCGGCAGTGTCGCACTGTCAGAGGGACTATACTGAGAGAGTGTCACTATATCAGAGGGACGGTTCTGAGGGAGTATCGCGCTATCAAAGGGGCGGTACTTTGGGAGTCTCACACTGTCAGGGGGACGGTATTGAGGTCGTGTCACACTGTCAGAGGGATGGTACTGATGGAGTGTCACGCTGTTAGAGGGACACTACCGAGGGAGTATCAGACTGTCAGAGGGACGGTATTGAGGGAGTGTCACACTGTCAGAGGGACTGTACCGAGAGAGTGTCACACTATCAGAGGGACTTTACTGAGGGAGTGTCAAACTGTCAGAGGGAGAGTACTGAGAGAGCATCAAACTGTCAGAGGGACAGTACTGAGGCAGTGACACACTGTCATAGGGACATTACTGAGGGAGTGTCGCACTGTGAGAGAGACGGTACTGAGCGAGTCTTGCAATGTCAGAGGAACAGTACTGAGCGAGTGTCACACTGTCAGAGGGACGGTAATCAGGGCGTGTTGCACTGTCAGAGGGACAGTACTTAGGGAGTGTCGCACTGTAAGAAGGACTGTACTGAGGGAGTGTCACACTGTCAGAGGGACTGTAATGAGGGAATGTCACACTGTCAGAGGGACGGTACTGAGGGAGTGTCACACTGTCAGAGGAATGGTACTGAGGGAGCGTCGCACTGTCAGAGGGACAGTACTGAGGCAGTGACAAACTGCCAGAGGGACATTACTGAGGGAGTGTCGCACTGCCTGAGGGATGGTACTGAGGTAGTTTCGCACTGGCAGAGGGAAGGTACAGAGGGAGTGTCACACTCTCAGAGGAATGGTACTGAGGGAGAGTCACACTGTCCGAGAGACAGTACTGATGGAGTGTCATATTCTCAGAGGGACACTATTGAGGGAGTGTCGCACTGTCAGAGGGACAGTAACGATGGAGTGTCACACCGTCAGAGGGACAATACTGAGGGAGTGTCGCTCTGGCAGAGGGATGGAAAGGAGGGAGTGTCACACTGTCAGAGTGACTGTATTGAGAAAATGTCACACTGTCAAGTGGATGGTTCTGAGAGAGTGTCTCACTGTCAGAGAGACAGTCCTGATGGAGTGTCAAACTGTCAGAGTGAATGTTCTGAGGCAGTGTCTCACTTTCAGAGGGACAGGACTGAGGGAGCATTACACTGTCAGAGGGTCAATACTGAGCGAGTATCACACTGTCAGAGGGACAGTACTGAGATAGTGTCACACTGTCAGAGGGACAGTACTGAGAAGGTGTCACTCTGTCTGAGGGACAGTACCGAGGGTGTGTGAGACTGTCAGAGGGACAGTACGGAGGGAGTGTCAAACTCTCAGAGGGATGGTACTGAGGCAGTGACAAACTGTCAGAGGGACATTACTGAGGGAGTGGCGCACTGCCTGAGGGACGGTACTGAGGGAGTTTCGCACTGTCAGAGGGACAGTACTGAGTGAGTGTCACACTGTCAGAGCGACCGTACTGAGGGACAGTTGCACTATCAGAGGGACAGTACTGCAGGAGTATCACTATATCAGAGGGACAGTATTGAGGGAGTGTCGCACTGTCAGAGGGATGGTACTGAGCGAGTGTCGCACTGTTAGCGGGACGGTACTTAGGGAGTGTCGCACTGTCAGAGGGACTGTACTGAGGGAGTGTCACGCTGTCAGAGGGATGGTACTGAGGGAGTGTCGAACTGTCAGAGCACAGTAGTGAGGGAGTTTCAGACTGTCAGAGGGAGAGTACTGAGGAAGTGATATATTGTCAGAGGGACAGTATTGAGGAGTGTCATACTGTCAGAGGGACAGTACTGAGGGGTTTTCACACTGTCAGATGGACAGTAGTGAGGTGTTGTCACACTTTCAGTGGTACAGTATTGAGGAGGTGTCACACTGTCAGAGGGACAATATTTAGGGAGTGTCACATTTTTAGGGGGACTGTACTGAGGGAACGTCAAACTTTCAGAGGGACAGCACTGAGGGAGTGGCAAACTGTCAGCGAGATAGTACTGAGAGAGCGTCAAACTGTCTGTGGGATGCTACTGAGGCAGTGACACACTGTCAGAAGGACCTTACTGAGGGTGTCGCACTGTCAGAGGGACTGTACTGAGGCGGTGTCGCACTGTCAGAGGGACTGTAATGTGGGAGTGTCACTATATCAGAGGGATGGTACCTAGGGTGTGTTCCCCTGTCAGAGGGACAGTACTGATGGAGTATCACATTGTCAGAGGGACAGTACCGACATAGTGTCACACTGTCAGAGGGACAGTACTGAAGGAGTGTCAAACTGTCAGTGGGAGTGTACTGAGAGAGGATTAAACTGTCAGAGGGACAGTACTGAGGCAGTGACACACTGTCAAAGGGACAGTACTGAGGCAGTGACACACTGTCAGAGGGACAGTACTTAGGGAGTGTCACACTGTCAGAGGGAAAGTACTGAGGCAGCGTAACACTGTCAGAGGGACGGTACTGAGGGAGTGTCACAATGTCAGAGGGATGGTACTGAGGGAGTGTCAAACTGTCAGTGCGCGAGTACTGAGAGTGTATCAAACTGTCAGAGGGACAGTTCTGAGGCAGTGACAGACGGTCAGAGGGACATTACTTAGGGAGTATCACACTGTCAGAGGGACGGTACTGATGGAGTGTCACCATGTCAGAGGGACAGTGCCGAGGCAGTGTCACACTGTCAGAGGGACGGTACTGAGGGAGTGTTAAACTGTCAGTGGGAGAGTACTGAGAGAGTATCAAACTGTCAGAGGGACAGTACTGAGGCAGTGACACTCTGTCAGCAGAACGGTACTGAGGGAGTGTCACACTATCAGAGGGATGGTACTGAGGGAGTGTCGCACTGTCAGAGAGACAGTAGTGAGGCGTTGTCACACTGTCAGAGGGACAGTATTGAGGAAGTGTCACACTGTCAGAGGGACGGTATTGAGGAAGTGTCACACTGTCAGAGGGAATGTAGTGAGGGGTGTCGCACTGTCAGAGGGAGGGTATTGAGGGAGTGTCACACTTTTAGAGGGAGAGCACTGAGGGAGCGTCAAACTGTCAGAGGGACAGTCCTGAGGGAGTGGCACACTGTCAGAGGAGCAGTACTTAGAGACTGTCAAACTGTGTGCAGGACGGTACTGAGGGAGGGTCTCACTGTCAGGGGGACAGTACTGAGGGAGTGTCACATTGTCAGAGGGACAGTATTGAGGGAGTGGCACACTGTCAGAGGGACTGTTCCGAGGGAGTGTCACACTGTCAGACGGACAGTACCGAGGGAGTGTCACACTGTCAGAGGGACGGTAATGAGGGAGTGTCAAAATTTCAGTTGGATAGTACTGAGGGAGCGCCAAACTTTCTTTTTAAATCTTTTTATTGAATAAGTACACAGAAGGTAAGCCATATAGGCACTAATACACTGTTAGAATATAATATATTACAGGAAATATTAATACAGAAAAAAATTAATACAAACAGTGCAATTTAAACATAAAATAACAAGGTAATATAATATTATACTAATTTTTATATATATATATATATATATATATATATATATATATATAGAAAAAGAAAAAAAAAACCCCAAAAAAACCCACCATGCAACTAAACTAAAAAGCAAAGCAATGGGCTAACTAGGAAACAAGTAGAGTTAAAGTACTTAAAATCACGTCCTCAAACCCAACCTCCATTAAAAACAGTTAAAAAAAAACAAAAAGGGAATATAAATATGGACCGAGAGAAAAAAAATTACATTAAATGAAAATGTTGAATAAAAGATCTCCAGGTCTGATCGAATTTAACTGAAGAATCATAAAGATTACTTCTAATTTTCTCCAAATTTAAACATAATATCGTCTGGGAAAACCAAATAAACGTAGTTGGAGCATTAGTCTCTTTCCAATGATGTAAAATACATCTTTTCGCCATTAAAGTAAGAAATGCAATCATTCTACAGGCTGAAGGAGAAAGACTACTGGAAATTTTAGGTAATCCAAAGATAGCAGTAATAGGATGAGGAGAAATATCTATATTCAATACCTTTGAGATAATATTAAAAATGTCTGTCCAAAAAGTTTCCAGAGTAGGACAGGACCAAAACATATGAGTTAAAGAGGCTATCTGCCCCTGACATCTATCACAAAAAGGATTAATATGAGAATAGAAACTGAGGGAGCGCCAAACTGTCAGAGTGAATGTACTGAGGCAGTGTCTCACTGTCAGAGGGACAGGACTGAGGGAGTGTCAAACTGTCAGGGGGACAGTACTGAGGCAGTGACACACTGTCAGAGGGACCTTACTGAGGGTGTCGCACTGTCAGAGGGACAGTACTGAGGTGGTGTCGCACTGTCAGAGGGACTGTAATGTGGGAGTGTCACTATATCAGAGAGATGGTACCTAGGGTGAGTTGCCCTGTCAGAGGGACGGTACTGATGGAGTATCACACTGTCAGAGGGACAGTACTGAAGGAGTGTCAAACTGTCAGTGGGAGAGTACTGAGAGAGGATCAAACTGTCAGAGGGACAGTACTGAGGCAGTGACACACTGTCAGAGGGACAGTTCTGAGGCAGTGACAGACGGTCAGAGGGACATTACTTAGGGAGTATTGCACTGTCAGAGGGACGGTACTGATGGAGTGTCACCATGTCAGAGGGACAGTACCGAGGCAGTGCCAGACTGTCAGAGGGACGGTACCGACGGAGTGTCACACTGTCAGAGGGACGGTACTGAGGGAGTGTTAAACTGTCAGTGGGAGAGTACTGAGAGAGTATCAAACTGTCAGAGGGACAGTACTGAGGCAGTGACACTCTGTCAGCAGGATGGTACTGAGGGAGTGTCGCACTATCAGAGGGATAGTACTGAGAGAGTGTCGCACTGTCAGGGGTGGTACTGAGGGAGTGTCGCACTGTCAGAGGGACAGTAGTGAGGCATTGTCACACTGTCAGAGGGACAGTATTGAGGAAGTGTCACACTGTCAGAGGGAATATAGTGAGGGGTGTCGCACTGTCAGAGGGAGGGTATTGAGGGAGTGTCACACTGTCAGAGGGAGAGCACTGAGAGAGTGTCAAACTGTCAGATGGACAGTCCTGAGGGAGTGGCACACTGTCAAGGTAACATTACTTAGAGACTGTCAAACTGTGTGCAGGCCGGTACTGAAGGAGGGTCTTATTGTCAGAGGGACAGTACTGAGGGAGTGTCACATTGTCAGAGGGACAGTATTGAGGGAGTGGCACACTGTCAGAGGGACTGTTCTGAGGGAGTGTCACACTGTCAGACGGACAGTACGGAGGGAGTGTCACACTGTCAGTGGGGTCGGTACTGAAGGAGGGTCAAACTGTCAGACGAATGGTACTCAGGGAGCTTCAAACTATCACAGTGAATCTACTGAAAAAGTGTCTCACTCTCAAAGGGACAGTACTGAGGGAGAGACACTCTGTCAGATAAGGAGTACTGAGGTAGTATCACACTATCAGAGGGACGGTACTGATCGAGTGTCAGCATGTCAGAGAGACAGTACCAAAAGCGTGTCAGACTCTCAGAGGGATGGTATTAAGGGAGCATCACACTGTCAGAGGGACGGTACTGAGGGAGTGTCGCACTCTCAGAGATACAGTACTGAGGGAGTGTCACACTGTCAGAGGAACAGTAATGAGGCGTTGTCACACTGTCAAAAGGACAATATTGAGGATGTGTCATTTGTCAGAGGGACGGTACTGATGGAGTGTCGCACTCTCAGAGGGACTGTACTGAGAGAGTGTTAAATTGTCAGGGGAAGAGTACTGAGAGAGTATCAAACTGTCAGAGGGACAGTACTGAGGCAGTGTCACTCTGTCAGCGGGACGGTCCTGAGGGAGTGTCGCACTCTCAGAGGGACTGTACTGAGGGGGTGTCACACAGTCAGAGGGACAGTAGTGTGGCGTTGTCACACTGTCAGAGGGACAGCATTGAGGAAGTGTCACACTGTCAGAGGGAATGTAGTGAGGAGTGTCGCACTTTCAGAGGGACGGTACTGAGGGAGTGTCACACTTTTAGAAGGACAGTGCTGAGGGAGCGTCAAACTGTCAGAGGGACAGTCCTGAGGGAGTGGCACACTGTCAGACGAACAGTACTTAGAAACTGTCAAACTGTGTGTGGGACGGTACTGAGGGAGTGTCTCACTGTCAGCCGGACAGTACCGAGGGAGTGTCACACTGTCAGTGGGTCGGTAGTGAGGGAGGGTCAAACTGTCAGACGAGTAGTACTCAGGTAGTGTCACACTGTCAGAGGGACGGTACTGATGGAGTGTCACCATGTCAGAGGGACAGTACTGAGGGAGTGTCACACTGTCAGAGGGAAGGTACTGAGGGAAAGTTGCACTCTCAGAGGGACAGTACTGAGGGAGTGCCACACCGTCAGAGGGACAGTACTGAGGCATTGTCATACTGTCAGAGGGACAGTATTGAGGAAGTGTCACACTGTCAGACGAACAGTACCGAGGGAATGTCAGACTGTAAGAGGGACAGTACCGACAGAGTGTCACACTGAGATAGTACTGAGGGAGTGACACATTGTCAGAGGGACAGTATTGAGGGAATGTCAAACTGTCAGAGTGAATGCACTGAGGCAGTGTCTCACTGTCTGAGGGATTGTCACAATGTGAGAGGGACAGTACTGAGGGAGTGTCACACTGTCAGAGGGACGGTATTGAGGGAGTGTCATACATTGAGAGGGACAGTACTGAGGGATCGTCAAACTGTCAGAGGGACAGTACTGAGAGATTGTCAATCTGTCTGCGGTACGGTACTGAGGGAGTGTCACACTGTCAGATGGATGGTACTGAGGTAGTGTCTCACTGTCAGGGAGACAGTACTGAGGGAGTGTCACATTGTCAGAGGGACTGTATTGCGGGAGTGTCACACTGTCAGAGGGACAGTACTGAGGGAGTGTCACAGTGTCAGAGGGACAGTAGTGAGGCGTTGTCACATGATCGGAGGGACAGTATTGAGGAAGTGTCACACAGTCAGAGGGACAGTACTGAGGCGTTGTCATACTGTCAGAGGGACAGTATTGAGGAAGTGTCACACTGTCAGATGAGTAGTACCGAGGGAATGTCAGACTGTAAGAGGTACAGTACCGACAGAGTGTCACACTGGCAGAGGGACGGTAGTGAGAGAGTGTTAAACTGTCAGTGGAAGAGTACTGAGAGATTATCAAACTGTCAGAAGGACAGCACTGAGGCAGTGACACACTGTCAGCGGGACGGTCCTGAGGGAGTCTCGCACTGTCAGAGGGATGGTACTGAGGGAGTGTCGCACTCTCAGAGGGACTGTACTGAGGGAGTTTCACAGAGTCAGAGGGACAGTAGTGTAGCGTTGTTATACTGTCAGAGGGACAGCATTGAGGAAGTGTCACACTGTCAGAGGGAATGTAGTGAGGGGTGTCGCACTGTCAGAGGGACGCTATTGAGGAAGTGTCACACATTTAGAGGGACAGTACTGATGGAACATCAAACTGTCAGATGGACAGCCCTGAGGGAGTGGCATACTGTCAGAGGGACAGTACTGAGAGATTGTCAATCTGTCTGCGGGACGGTACTGAGGGAGTGTCTCACTGTCAGAAGGACAGTATTGAGGGAGTAGCACACTGTCAGTGGGTTGGTACTGAGGGAGGGTCAAACTGTCAGATGGACAGTACTGAGGGAGCGTCATACTGTCAGAGTGAATGTACTGAAAAAGTGTCTCACTGTCGGAAGGACAGGACTGAGGGAGTGTTACACTCTCAGAGGGACGGTACTGAGGGAGTGTCAAACTGTCGGAACAACAGTACTGAGAGAGCGTCAAACTGTCAGAGGGACTCTACTGAGGCAGTGACATGCTGTCAGAGGGACATTTCTGAGGGAGTGTCGCACTGTCAGAGGTACTGTAGTGGGGGAATGTCACTATATCAGAGGTACAGTACTGAGGGAGTGTCGCACTGTCAAAGGGACGGTACTGAGGGAGTGTCGCAGTGTCAGAGGGACTGCACTGAGAGAGTGTCACACTGTCAGAGGGACGGTACTGAGGGAGTGTCACACTGTCAGAGGGACAGTACTGTGGGAGTGTCACACTGTCAGCGGGATGGTACTGAGGGTGTGTCGCTCTGTCAGAGGGACTGTACTGAGGGAGTGTGACACTGTCAGAGGGGCAGTACTGAGGGTGCGTCAAACTGTCAGAGGGACAGTACTGAGGCAGTGACACGCTGTCAGAGGGACATTCCTGAGGGAGTGCTGCACTATCAGAGCGATGGTAGTGAGGCAGTGTCACACTGTCAGACGTACTGTACTGAGGGAATGTCACTATAGCAGAGGGATGGTACTGAGGGCATGTCGCACTGTCAGAGGGACGGTACTGAGGGAGTTTCACAGTCTCAGAGGAAGAGTACTGAGGAAGTGACACACTGTCAGACGGACAGTATTGAGGAGTGACAAACTGTCAGAGGGACAGTACTAAGGGAGTGTCACACTGTCAGTGTTACAGTACTGAGGTGGTGTCATACTGTCAGAGGGACGGTACTGATGGAGTGTCAGACTGTCAGAGGGACAGTACCAATGGAGTATCAGACTGTTAGAGGGATGGTATTGAGGGAGTGTCACACTGTCAGAGGAACTGCACCGAGGGAGTGTCAAACTGTCATAGGGAGAGTACTGAGAGAGCACCAAACTGTCAGAGGGACAGTACCGAGGCAGTGACACACTGGCAGAGGGACATTGCTGAGGGAGTGTCACACTGTCAGAGGGATGGTACGTAGGCAGTGTCACCCTGTCAGAGGCACCTTCTTGAGGGGGTGTCATAGTGTCAGAGGGACTGTACTGAGGGAGTATCACACTGTCAGACAGGCAGTACTGAGGGAATGTCGCACTATCAGAGGGACAGTACTGAGGGATTGTCGCACTGTTAAAGGGACGGTACTGAGGGAGAGTCACACTGTCGGAGGGACAGTACTGAGGGAGTGTCACACTGTCAGAGGGACGGTACTGAGGGAGCACTGTCAGAGGGTCAGCACTGAGGGAGTGTCACACTGTCAGAGGGACAGTACTGAGGGAGTGTCGTATTCTCAGAGTTGGTGTGACGCTCCCAGAGGGCACCAGGATTAGTGAACTAGTATTGAAGTCGAACACAGGGCTGGTGCATAGACGAATGCCATACTTTCAGGGTTTGTTGTCACAAGTTCGTAAACAGGTAATAGGTACTGATCGGGATAGGGGAAAAGTTTGCAGAGCTGTGGAGAATGGGGCTGGGAAGATGTAATGGATAAAGGACCTCTTTTGGTGTGGTATTCCCTATTATACACTTCCAGTTAACAATTTCAGAGGCAGATGTTACATATCCTACTAGATTGGTTTGGGAACTATGTGGAGGGTGTCAGAGTTGGGTGGGGACAGAACATAAAAGTCTAAGGGATCGTTGTGGAGCAGCCACAGCTACATTGCACTTAACTGAGGCCCCGAATTAAACTATTAATCCAAAACAGCTGAACTATTTTGGAAGCGACAACTCAGTTGTTGATAATTTGCCAAACAAATAGACTGTTTAAAAAGTTTCTGACTTTGACTTATTCCTCATAGTAAAGGCATCCATTTTAGATCCAAACAGCCTTCTATTAACTGAGAAATGTGAGGGGGCAAAATGGAAAGGCGTCCATTTACCCAGGATCCAGTCATCCCTTCAGCATCTTGCAGACTACTTCAGTCAATCAGTTACTTCACCACAGGCAGACACTGTTGTTATGGAGGAAGCTAGACAGGCAGTTTGTACACATCTCGCTCCCATAGACAGATAAGAATGGAGATAATCTGCTTCCTTGAATATTGGTTCAGGAACACTTGTTGGCTCAGACATCTGAGAGAACTCCCAAGCAAAATCGAATCGTGGGATCTCTTACTTTGACCTGAAAACAGCAAGACTGTAAGGAGCAGTGGGACAAACTTCGACTGTTGTCTCTGGAGTGTCAGAGACCTGACCAAAGTCATTAGAGTTATGAGAAGCATGGATAGGGTAGATAATCATAGTCATTTTTCCCAGGGTGGAAACTTCAGATACAAGAGGGCATTGGTTTACAGGGAGAGAGGGAGAGAGTAAAGGAAATCTATGGGACATGTGCATTTACATAGAGGCTAGTCGCTGCCAGGAATTCAGTTGTCAGGAAAGTGGTGGAACTAGGTACCATAGCAACATTTAAGAGGCAATTGGTTTGGCACATGACGAGGGAATGGAGGCCTGTATACCATGGTCAGGCAGATAGGATTAGTTTGGATAGGTGAAGCTCCTTCAATAATTCCAAAAGACTGAAGTAGGGTAAATACTGAAAGGCTTTTATTCGCAGTAAGACGTGACCTCCATGCCGAGTGTCTGCCCTTGGTCTGAGGGGGAGGAGCAGGGCAAAATTGCCTTTATTTAGGGATCTGCAGGAGGAGCCACAGGGGCAGTCAGCAGAGGGGTGTGTCCAGACCGTTAACCCAGTTACAACATATATATATGGTTTACCACATTCACCCCTCCTTTTTTTAAGAGTCCCGTGGGGTGAAGTGACTGACAATATTTAAAACAAGTATATTTACAGGTCAAGTCTATCAGGCGGTCGAGTCCGTCGCTGTGATCTACGTAGCACCGGCGGTGATTGCATCGGCGACGGCGGTTGTACTGGCTCCGGCCTGACTTGAGGTGCCAGCACGTTGAGAGTTGTTAATCCCTCGTGCGTGTGTGTCGCGCCCGGTATGGGAGTGTCGTGTGGTGACTGTGTAGGGCTTGGAGTGCGTGGTGTCTGGTGGGTATACATATCGGTGGGTACGGGGTTAATAGTCACCACGGAGTGTTCAGGGTAGGGGCCCGGTGCTCCTGCGGGCGCCAGATCGCGGATGGAGACCGTGTCCTCCCGCCCATCAGGTAAAACCACATAGGCATACTGGGGGTTTGCATGAAGTAAGTGAACCCTCTCGACCATCGAGGAGCATTTATTGCTCCTCGCATGTTTCCGGAGCAGCACTGGCCCCGGGGATGTCAGCCAAGTTGGTAGAGTGGTCCCAGTGGTCGATTTTCTGGGAAAAGAAAAGAGCCGCTCATGAGGGGTGGCATTGGTGGCCGTGAATAACAGGGAGCGGATAGAGTGGAGCGCCTCGGGAAGGACCTCCTGCCAGCGGGAGACCGGCAGCCCCTTTGACCTGAGGGCTAAGAGTGTGGCTTTCCACACTGTGCTATTCTCCTTCTCTACCTGTCCATTCCCCCGGGGATTATAGCTCATGGTCCTACTAGTTGCAATTCCCCTAGCCAGTAGATATTGGCACAGCTCGTCAGTCATAAACGAGGACCCTCTGTCACTGTGGATATAGCATGGGTATCCGAACAGAGTGAAGAGCTTGCGCAGGGCTTTTATAACTGACGTGGTAGTGGTGTCGGGGCAGGGGATGGCGAAGGGGAACCGCGAGTATGCGTCGATAACGTTAAGAAAGTACACATTGCGGTCGGTGGAGGGAAGGGGGCCCTTAAAGTCAACACTCAGTCGCTCAAAGGGGTGGGTGGCCTTGATGAGTGGTACCTTTTCGGGTCGGTAGAAGTGAGGTTTGCACTCTGCGCAGACTTGGCAGTCCCTGGTCATCATCCTGATCTCCTCAAGGGAGTAAGGCAGGTTCCGAGCTTTCACGAAGTGGAAAAGCCGGGTGACCCCCGGGTGGCAAAGATCTACATGTAGGGCGTATAGCCGGTTGATCTGCGCACTGGCGCACGTTCTCCGGGATAGGGCATTGGAGGGTTTGTTGAGCTTCCCAGGCCAGTACATGATGTATAGTTGAAGGTGGAGAGTTCGATTCTCCACCTCAGAATTTTATCATTTTTGATTTTGCCCCGCTGTTGGTTATTAAACATGAATGCATCTGAGCGCTGGTCAGTTAGCAGAGTGAACCTTTTGCCGGCGAGATAGTGCCTCCAGTGCCTAATAGCTTCCACTATGGCCTGGGCCTCTTTCTCCACTGCGGAGTGCCGAATTTCAGGGCCTTGAAGGGTATGGGAGAAGAACGCCACTGGTCTTCCTGCCTGGTTGAGGGTAGCAGCCAGCGCAAAGTCGGAGGCGTCACTGTCTACTTGGAAGGGAATGGCCTCATCCACCACACGCATTGCTGCTTTGGCAATGTCCCCTTTTATGCAGCTGAAGGCCGTGCGGGCCTCGGCAGAGAGGGGGAATGTGGTGGACTTGACCAGGGGGCAGGCCTTGTCTGCGTAGTTAGAGACCCATTGGGCGTAATATGAAAAGAAGCCCAGGCACCTTTTGAGGGCTCTGAGGGTGTTGGGAAGAGGGAGTTCCAACAGGGGGTGCATACGGTCAGGGTCAGGGCCAATGACTCCATTCTCCACGACACACCCAAGGATAGCAAGCCGGGTGGTCCCAAATACACACTTGTCCTTGTTATAGGTGAGGTTGAAAGATTTGGCCGCTTGGAGAAATTTTTGGAGGTTGTTGTCGTGATCCTGCCGGTCGTGACCGCAGATGGTGATGTTATCCAAATATGGGAACGTGGCCTTCAGTTGGCACTGGTCCATCATCCTGTCCATTGCCCTCTGGAAGACAGATACACCATTCGTGACACCAAAGGGGACGCGCAGGAATTGATAAAGCCTGCCGTCTGCCTTGAAGGCGGTATAAGTGCGGTCCTCCCGGCGGATGGGGAGCTGATGGTAAGCGGATTTTAGGTCTATGGTCGAGTACACCTTGTACTGTGCTATCTGATTGACCATATCCGCGATGCGGGGTGGAGGGTACGCATCGAGCTGCGTGAACCTATTGATGGTCTGGTTATAGTCCACGACCATCCTATTCTTCTCCCCATTCCGAACAACCACCACCTGCACCCTCCAAGGACCTGTGCTTGCCTCAAAGACCCCCTCCCTGAGCAGCCGCTGCACCTCCGACTTAATGAAAGCTCTGTCCCCCGCGCTGTACCTCCTGCTTTTAGCTGCCACAGGTTTACAGTCAGGGGTCAGGTTGGCGAACAGCGGTGGGGGAGGGATCTTGAGGGTGGAGAGGCCGCAAGTGGTGTCGGTAGTGCGGCAGTTGGCATGGTGTTGGGTGGGATGTGCGGGTCGGTGTGTGTGTGTGGTCAGTAGCGGGGTATGTGACGTATCCCTACAAAACAGGGGATTTACGACAGTGATTGGTGGGAGGGGCCCATCATACTCCATTATCACGCTTTTCAGGTGGCTCTGGAAGTCGAGCCCCAATAGCACAGGGGCACACAGTTGAGGCAAGACCAGTAATGTAAGGTCTCGATATTCTGTGCCCTGCACCACTAGTGTCGCTGCACAACCCCCCCGGATGTCTGTTGTATGTGACCTGGAAGCCATGGCGACCCTCTGACTTACTGGCCGTATCACGAGTCCGCAATGCTGCACCGTGTCCGGGTGGATAAAACTCTCTGTGCTGTCTGTGTCAAACAGGCAGCTTGTCCTGTGCCCCTCCACCAGGATGTCCATCATTGACCTTTTGAGCTGGTGGGGAGCGCTTTGGTTGAGGGTCACAGAAGCTAGGGTTGAGACGCTGTCTTGGTCGGGTGTGGTGGGGTGCCCCGTGAACACCCGTTGGTCGTAGGCAGTGGGAGGGGATGCTGACCAAGATGGCTGCCCCCATGTCTCGCACGTGGTGGCGGCGTGCAGGGAAGATGGCGACCCCCATATCTCGCATGCGGCGCTGCTCGATCCCACTCACGGTTTGGACTTACAGACCTTGGCGAAGTGGCCCTTCTTTCCACAGCTGGAGCAGGTAGCTTGTCGAGATGGGCAGTGTTTCCGGGGGTGCCTCTCCAGTCCGCAGAAGTAGCACTTCGCGGACTCACGACTGGCGGCAGCTGAGGTCGGTTCGCTGGCAAGTTGCGGGGACTGCGGCCCCCAGGAGGCCATCGGGGGATCGCGTGCCTGGAGAGCCTCAGAGTTATGCAGAGCAGCCTCCAGCGTATCGGCCAGCTCAATCCCGAACTTAAAGTAAGATCAGCTTTTTCCAGCAGCTGCTGGCGCACATACACTGACCTGGTCCCCGTGACGAAGGCGTCTCTCACTAGGAGCTCTGTATGCTGCACCGCCGTCAGTTTTTGGCAATTGCAGGCTCGCACGAGTGTCCGTAGGGCTCGGACGAACTCAGCACCTGATTCCCCGGGCCACTGGTTTCGAGTCGCTAAATGATGTCGTGCGTAGACGCTGTTTATTGGCCGCAGGTATTGTCCTTTGAGTGCACTTATCGCGCCGTTGTAGCTCGGCTGGTCTCTGATCAGCAAATAGACCTGTGGACTGACCCTGGAGAGTAGAACTCTGCGCTTCGCTACGGGGTCGGTCGCTTTAATCTCCTCTGGGTACGCTTCAAAGCAGGCCAGCCAGAGTTCGAAAGCATTTCCAGCTTCAGGTGTTTGCGGATCGAGATCTAACTTGTCGGGTCTCAGAGCGTGTTCCATGCTTTAAAATTTACTGCGAATAAAATTGAAGCACCTTCAATAACTCCAAAAGACTGAAGTAGGGTAAATACTGAAAGGCTTTTATTCGCATTAAGACGTGACCTCCATGCTGAGTGTCTGCCCCTGGTCTGAGGGGGAGGGGCAAGGTGAAATCGCCTTTATTCAGGACCTGTGGGAGGAGCCACAGGGGCAGTCAGCAGAGGGGCGTGTCCAGACCGTTAACCCAGTTACAACATATATATATATGGTTTACCACAATAGGCATGATGGTTGGCATGAAAAGAGTGTGTTGAGGGGCCTTTCCGTCTGCTGAACTATTCCATGTTCTAAAGTCTGGGTTCATGATAGAACAGGGCAAAGTGCACCTCCACCTCAGCCTTACCTCTCCCTCAGTCCATCAACCTTTCCTCTCCCTCAGTCCCTCAGCCTCACCTCTCCCTCAGCCTCACTGCTCCCTCAGCCTTACCTCTCCCTCAGTCCCTCAGCCTTTCCTCTCCCTCAGTCCCTCAGTCTCACCTCTCCCTCAGCCTCACTGCTCCCTCAGCCTCACTGCTCCCAGCCTTACCTCTCCCTCAGTCCCTCAGCCTTTCCTCTCCCTCAGTCCCTCAGTCTCACCTCTCCCTCAGCCTCACCTCTCCCTCAGCCTCACTGCTCCCAGCCTTACCTCTACCTCAGTCCCTCAGCCTTTCCTCTCCCTCAGCCTCACTGCTCCCTCAGCCTTACCTCTCCCTCAGCCTTACCTCCACCTCAGCCTTACCTCTCCCTCAGTCCCTCAGCTCACCTCTCCCTCAGTCCCTCAGCCTTCCCCACACCTCAGCCTTACCTCTCCCTCAGTCCCTCAGCCTTACATCTCGCTCAGCCTCGCCTCTCCCTCAGCCTTACCTCTCCTTCAGCCTCCCCGCTTCCTCAGCCTAACCTCTCCCTCAGCCTTACCACTACCTTGTCCTAACACGCACACAGCCTTACCTCTGCCCAGCTTTAACCCTCCCCCAGCCTTAACTCTCCCCCAGCCCTACCTCTCCCTTGGCCTTACCTCTCCCTTGGCCAACACCCATGGGATACCTCAGGTAGCTAGCTATTGGTATCAATCATATCTGACTTCTAGACAGAGCCAGAGGTTCCTGTGTTTCAAATCATCCATCAGAAACTTTACTAAAAGACTAACACTACTTTCTGATGACAGTCAGGGGGGCAGTACCGAGGGAGTGTCACACCATCAGAGGGACACTACTGAGGGAGTGCCGCACTGTCAGACAGAGTGCGACACTGTCAGAGGGACAGTACTGAGAGAGTGTCACACTGTCAGAGGGACAGTACTGAGGGAGTGTCACACTGTCAGAGGGAGAGTACTGGGGGAGTGCCACACTGTCAGAGGGACAGTAATGAGGGAGTGTTGCACTGTCAGAGGGACAGTGCTGAGGGAGTGTCGCACTGTCGGAGGGACAGTACTGAGGGAGTGTCACACTGTCAGAGGGACGGTACCAAGGGAGTGTCACACTGTCAGAGGGACAGTACTGAGGGAGTGTCACACTGTCGGAGGGACAGTACTGAGGGAGTGTCACACTGTCAGAGGGAGGGTACTGAGGGAGTGTCACACTGTCAGAGGGACAGTACTGAGGGATTGTCACACTGTCGGAGGGACAGTACTGAGGGAGTGTCACACTGTCAGAGTGACAGTAATAAGGGAGTGTCACACTGTCAGAGCGACAGTAATGAGGGAGTGTCACACTGTCAGAGCGACAGTAATGAGGGAGTACTGCACTGGGTTGGCTGAAATGATAAGGTGAAGTATCTGGAGTGAGTGTTGAGTGTACAATAAATTGCTGGTGAATGAGCCAACATTTTTAAACTTGGGATGGAGTATAAATTTATGGGATACTGAAAAAGATCTGTAAAAATAATTTGCAAAGAAAGTATCCTTAGTTTTTGAATGGAAAGAAAGAGTGTGTTCCCGGTACATTAGTCAACAGGAGGGGATTGGAACTGGAGGAGGTAGAGACAGTTGCTGTGTTCACAGGTTCAGGATTGACACTTAACGAATGATCTGTAATGACAAATTTTCCATCAGGCCCATAGCTTCCTGTAGCTGTTTTTCCTTCCAAGATCACAGGGCAATGCACAGAGGGTCAAGTTTCCACAGAGTTCTCTCTCAGTCTCCTCGAGGCTTCCATCTATCCCTGACCTGGCCGATGGCTTGGGGAATCAGGGCTGAGGCTCCATTGTAAAGCTTCTGACAAACATTTAAATTGGGGAGGGTGCGAGTATATTTCATGAGAGCTCAGATTCAAGGATCCTTGGGTTCAAAGTTCATATTTTACCCTAATTGCTTCTCAGTTATGAATAAGCTTTTAGGATTGTTAATTGGGAGGAGTTCTTATACTCATGTTTCTGGTGGAGGCCTTGAACTCTTGACTTTTGGCTCTGTCCTGCTAGAAAATTACAGTGAATGACATCTCTTGGGGGGGGTCTCGTTTCCCATGATGCATGTAGGCCATATGATGCAGCACAGGGCTCGTCCATGAACACGAGATACCTACATTAGCTACCCAACTCTGTCAGAGAACAAAGCAGAATTCCCAACTCTTTGGGCAGATCTTTAATTCGGCATTGTGTGGAGATGACCTACTATACTCCTGATTGTCATCATAAGCAGAACACGAAATTGCTCGATATTTTATTGCCTTTAGTGAAACAGTGACAAGTTGGCATGAAATTTGGATGTTCTTCTCTTTGTTATGTGCTCCTTGTTGTCTCACCTCAGCCCCTTCTATAGGGCTGATGTGAGTGAAGCTCTTCCTTTGCCAAAGTTGAGGTAGTTGTGGAGCAAAAAAAATAATCTTGGAAATGTTTGCTGAATTAGTCTGGTTTTGGCAACTCTGCATTGAAGGAGAACGAGAGAGAGGAAAAAGGAGCTGCAAGACTCTTGTCTGGAGTGGGGCTCTCATGGCTAAAATGTTTCTTGGACTGAGCAGAGATTAATTATTGTTCCATTCCACATGTTTTGGGAAGAAGTGGAACACAGCCCAGCTCTGGCCTTGCAAGGGAACTGAGGCTGGTTTGTGTGGCTCAGTTAGCAGGGGAGTGGTTGAAAGGAGAAAGAAAGGGAGAATGAGATCGTAGAGGAGGTAGAAGTGAAGCAGCAGAAAATGTTGAGGACAATAGGTTTGGCAGGTTAGGATCAGAAAGAAAGCAGATGAGTGGCTTCCAGAGGGGCAGTAAGTGTAGATTAATAATGACTGTGGTCAATCCCCTCTCAAACATTTTGGATACTACTGGTCGGTGGAGGAGGAAGCAGCCCAGTTAGTGCTACTACGGTGGCTCTATCAAGCAGTCGTGGCGAGGGATTCACTGGTGTGGGGGATGAGGGACTAACAGGCATTTCTGTGGCAGAGAGTAAGACTCTAATATGATATGTTCGAAGTTCAATTTTAGAACTCAAAGTTAATTTTTTTAGATAATTACGTGCTGTATATATTGCCATACACTTCCCTGAGAGTTGTTTTCTTGCAGGCATTTACAGGAAAAAAGGAATGCAACAGAATTTTGCAAAGAAAATGTGCAAAAACAAAGACTGACAAATGTGCAAGTAAAGACAAACTGCAAATAGGATAATACTGAGAACCCAAGTTTGAAAGAGCCCTTGAAAATGAGCCTGTAAGCTGTAGAAGCAGTTCAGAGCAGTGGTGAATGGTTCAGGAGCCTGGTGGTTGTAGGGTAATAAATGTTACTGAGATGGTGGTGTAGAACCTAATGCTTCCTCCTACCCAATGATAGAAGCGAGAAGAGGGCATGGCCTTGGATGGTGGAGATCTTTGGTGATGGACGTTGTTTTCTAGTGTTCCATGTAGATTTGCCCAAAGGTAGGGAGGGTTTTGCCTGTGATGGACTGGGCTGTATCTAACGACTTCTGCAGGGGAGGAGAAGATGGCGGCGCATCGCAGCAGGCGTGGCCTCTCCGGTGAATTATATCGTATTTGTCAAGTAGGGTACCGTGCACAATCCTGATTTGATGGAGACAGACGTGAGAAGCATGGAGGAACATCTGGAGAAACTTCTAAAATGCCTGCTTCACTGCCGCTGCTATTGTGCGATCAAGTATCTCCAGAGGGGAAGGCCCCGAGTCTTTGGCTTTGCCCGGTGCTTAGCAGTCGGGGCTGGGGTCGAAGCGCTCGGCAGAGATGGTGCTCGGTGCTCGGTGTCGGAGGCTCGAAGTTTTCGGACGGACTCAAGAGTCGGCTGTGGCCGGGTGCTGCATCGGCAAGTTTGCAGCACTGGAAGCTCATGGCAGGGAGAGTTTCTCCCTTCTACCGTCTGCGTGAGATGATGGGAATTTCAAGACTTTGAGACTTTTTTTTACCGTGCCCATGGCCTATTTTTTATCAAATTATGGTATTGCTTTGCACTGTTGTAACTGTATGTTATAATTATGTGGTTTTTGTCAGTTTTTTAGTCTTGGTCTGATTTGTGTTTCTGTGATATCATACTGGAGGAACATTGTATCATTTCTTAATGCATGCATTACTAAATGACCATAAACGAGGACTGCGTGTCCTTATAATCTAACCTAATCCTTTTCCATTCCTGGGCATTGATGTTTCCATACCAGACCAGTTAAGATACTCTCCACTGTGTATCGGTAGAAGCCTCTCTGACGCCAGGGTAGGGATGTCTTTGATCAGGTACAGAACACTCTGAAGTGGGAGGGTGTACAGCCGGAGATTGCCATTGACATTGGGACTAACAGAAGGATGAGGTGCTGCAGAGTGATTTTAGTGATTTAAGTGGAAGGATTAAAAGCAAGACCTGTCTTGTCACAATCTCAGGATTTCTCACTGTGACACTTGCTAGCGAGGGCAAAAGATAGGAAGATAGGATAGATGAATGCAAGGCTTAAGAGTTGGCACTGGAGGAAGGCTCATTATTGGGATCATTTCTCGGCTAGGTTGAACCCGTACAAGAGGAGCAGGTTGCACCCAAGCTGGAAGGAGACCAATATAACTGCAAGGAGGTAAGGAAGCATGGTAGGAGTGAATAGCAGGAAGAAAAATGTGGAGAACGAACACGTCCAGGCAGAGCAAGCAGAAGCAGGTTAGGAAGAGTGAGAGGGCTGGCAGTCGCAGCCCATCATAAGTAAGTCAGATGTGTCTGGAGTGTGGATCAGTGCTTGGAAAAATGATGCTATTGCAGTCACGTGAGTCTAGTTGAAGGGAGGGTAGGTCTGGCAGCTTAATGCTCTGGGGGTGAGAAGTTTCAGATATGACAGAATGCAAAAGGGGGAGTCGGTGGATCACGGAAAACATAATGGCAGTACTGTGAGAGGATATGCTGAAGGGAATGTCCAACGAGTACCTTATGGGTGGAATTTAGGAATAAGAGAGAAGCAACCACTTTGCTGAGGTTATACAGTAGTATAGATCTTCCAAGAGTTATTTAGGGTTACAGGTAATCAAATCACAGAAATGTGTAAAATATAATATCATTATTAGTGAAGGGTTTCACCTGTTCTCATATTATCTGAGATTCCAAGGGACTTAGATGCAGCAGAACTTGTTAAGTGTGTCTTAGAATGCTTTTTGAAACATACGGGGAGGGTACTTCCCGACCTGAAGAAATGAAATTGGGTAGATGTCGACAGTCTCAGTGAAAGAACAGCTTGGCAACACTGATCATAATCCTGTCAGTTGCAGGTTGTTCTAGACAGGGAGAAGATTAGTCTTCAAGTTAAGGTCCTGAATTGGGGTAAGGCTGATTTCAATACCACAAGGGAGAACCTGACGGATTAAATGCTTGTGGGTAAAACGACAACTGATAAGTGGGAGTATTTTAAGAGAGAGTTAATATGATTCCAGGGCCAGTATTTGGTAAGGGGAAAAGTCAAAGGCAATATGTTTGAACTTTTGGATGACCAGTGGTATTGAAGGCTTGATTAGGCAACAAGAATGAATGAATTGACTTTTATTGCTTATATCCTTCACATACATGAGGAATAAAAATCTTTATGCTACGTTTCCATCATGTAAATATATGGTAGCTATAGGCAACTGATATCAAGGCAGTCTCTTAAGAAATATAGAGGGTGCAGGAGAGAATTTAAGAAAGAAATCGAGAAGGCAAAAAGGAATCATGAAGTATCTTTGGCAGGTAAGATTAAAGGGTGTCCCGGGGCATTCTGTGAGAGGGTAACCCTGGGAAAGCATGGGTACTCTTTGGGATCCAAGGTGTAATCTACATGGGGATGTGGGTGAAGTCTTAAGTGAATACTTCTTATCTGTAATCACCAGGGAGAAGGCAATGGAAGATAGTAAATTCAGGGAAGGTGACATGAGTAATCTAGAGTAGGTCAGTATTAAGAAGCAGGAGATGTTAGATGTCAAGGGGTGCACGAGGGCTGACAAATCTCCTGAGCCAGATCAATCCCAGGCTATGGGAAGGAAGGGAGGAGGTAGCTGGAGCCATGATGGAGATTTTTGCATCTTTGTTCACCACAACTGAGATGGTAGAAGACTGGAAGATAGCTAACGCTGTTCTTTTATTTAAGAAGGGCAGAAGGAATAAGTCAAGTAACTACAGGTCGATGTGCCTCACGACAGTAGTAGGAAAATTATTGGAGAAAATCCGAAAGGATGGGAGTGATGCACATTTGCAAAGGCAGAGACAGATCAGGGATAGTCATCAGGGCATAGTGTAGAAGAAACTTGGTCCCACTCAGTCTGTGTCATGTATTGCATCCAGTTCTCCCCATCTGGATTCCTCTACAGTAGTGAGGCCTGATGGGGGATCACATTGTCTAGCACCTTCACCCCATCTGCTGTAACAACCAGGATCTCCTGGTGGCCAACCATTTTTATTCTACAGTATTTCCTGTCTGCCCATGGCTCCCTCTGTATCCAAGGTGAAACTAGATGCAAAGGAGAGCAGCAACATCTTATATTCCATCTTGGTAAGCTCCAACCTGATGACTTCAGCATTGATTTCTCAATTAACCCCTCCCATTTGTTTCTTCCCCACCTTTTGTTTTTCCTAATTCCTCTGGCCCCTTCCCCCCCACCGCCCTCTCGACCTGCTCATCACCCGCATCTCTCTCCCTCTTGTACCTCACCTCTTTCCCTTCATTCTAGTTACTCTCTTATCACAGTACATTTTGTTCCATCCTTTGCCTCCCAGCTTCACCCATCATTCCCCCTCCTCCCCCACGTACCTGCCTTCCCCTGCACACCTGGCTTCACTTAACACCTGCCAGTTCATGTTCCTTCTCTCCACACCCTTTTGTTTTGACTTCTGACCTCACTTTCCATTCTTGATGAAGAGTCTTGGCCCAAAAAATCGGCTGTTTATTTCCCTCCATTAATGCCTCCTGATATGTTGTGTTCCTCCAGCATTTTGTGTGTGGTATTCCAGATTTCCAGCATTGGCATTCCCCCTTGTGTTATTCTTTTGAATGAGTTTTTGAACTAAGAAAATTGAAGTCAGGAGAGTTGACATTGTCCACAAGGATTTACTAAGGTATTTAAGACCATAAGATGTAAGAGCAGAATTTGGTCATTTTGCCGATTGAGTCTGCTACACTATTGCATCCTGCCTGATCCAGTTCCGTCATCCACAATCTCTTGCCTTTTTCCTGTAACCCTTCACGTTCTGACTAATCAAGAATCTAACAACCTCTGCTTTAAATATACCCAATGACTTGGCCTCCATAGCCGCCTGTGACAACGGGTTCCACAGATTCACCACTCTGGCTGGTTAACGAAATTCCTCCTCATTTGACAAGCTACTGTATGGTAGGCTCGTCCAGAAGATTAAAACATATGGGCCCACTGGGGTTCCAATGAAGGCGTTTTGACCCGAAACAATGACTGTCCCACCACAGATCTCCTTGTTTGCTGAGTTGCACCAGCATTTTGTTTTGTTGTTGGAATCCAAGGCTTATTGAATCCAAAATTGTCTTGGTGGCTGGTGTTAGGGGGCAGAAGAAAATGCCTTTTTTTAGTGTAGGTTTGTGACCAATGGTGTGTTCTTGTTATTTGTGATACATATTCATGGTCTGAATGTGAATGCAGCAGATATGAATAGTAAAACTGCAGATGATATGAATGTTGTGAATAGTGAGAAAGTTTTCAAAGCTACAGGAGAATGAGATGGAAAATTAGTTAAATGTTGACAAATTGAATTTAATCCTGGCAATTGTGAGGTGTGGCATTTTACTGGTAAGGCGTGTACAGGAATTAGAGGACACTGATTCATGTTGATGAACAGCAGGCATTGGGGTTCAAGTTCGTAGTTTTCTGAAACACAAAATAATCTGCAGATGCTGGGGTCAAAGCAACACTCACAACATGCTGGAGGAGCTCAGCAGGTCGGGCAGCATCCGTGGAAATGATCAGTCAACGTTTCGGGCTGGAACATAGTTTTCTGAAAGTGGGAACACAGGTAGATATGGTGGAGGAGAAGTCATATCGCATGCTTGCTTTTGTAGGTCAGGACATAAAATGTAACAGTTGGGATTTTATGTTGCAACTTCACCGGACACTGGTTAGCCTGAATTTAGAGTGGTCTGTACAGTTTTGGTTTCACCAGTTCTGCTCATCACACTGAAGAATGTGGTTTTGCTGAAATAATTCACCTGGTTTGGAAGACTTTAGTTATGGGGAGAGATGAGAAAGGCTGGATTTCTTTTCTCTTGTGTGATGGAGGCTGAGGACATGGGGATCCAATGGGAATGTATAAAATTATAAGAGGATAGATCGTCAAAACCAATACCCTGTAGTAGGGATATAGAAAACAAGAGGGTGCAAGTTTAAGGTGAGAGGAATGAGCTTTAAATGGGATTTTTACACAGGGATAGATTGCTATTTGGAACTTGCTTCCAGAGAAGGAATCAGATACATTACCACGTTTAAGAGACATTGCGGTGGACACAAATAGGCAAGGCATAGAAGGATATAGCCCCAATGCAGGCAAATGGAATTTATGTAGATGAACAAAAGGTTGCCATGGATGTGGTAGGATGAAGGGCCTGTTTGTGCTGTCCAATACTATGTCTCCATGAACGAGGACAAAACCTGAGCTATTTGGAAATGGGCACAGGTATCATTGGATCACTGTGGGAAGCCTAATATATAGTCAATATATGATTTTTATTAGCCTGTAGTGGAGTAAGAGCTGGACAGGAGATGGTGGGCTGAGCTCCCAGATTCACACATGGGACAGGTTCAGTTTGATGTAATCACCTCATTTCGAATTCTTATACCATCTGGTTTGAGCTTTGGTTATGACACATCTCTTAGGGCCCCTTTCTTGGCTTGATGTTTGCTGAACGAACTCTTGTTGCTGAACTGCAGAGAGACAGCAAGCTGCCCAGTCGAACTAAGTGCAACAAATGAGTCACATCTCAAACAGCGAGGAGGAAAGTGATGAGTTCATTCCTAAATCCACCACCTTGTCAGGTCCCAGAGGATCTATGTTGGCACAACATCACCGTCGTATGGACCCATACTGTGCTGCAAAGTTCGATGTTTCTCTGTTCTAAAGTTTGCCACTGTTTATAATCTCAGTGGTCCCCTTCACTTCGATTCCCATTATAGACAATGACAAAGATCGAAACCCTTTCAAAGTCATTTTCCTTGTACGGAATTCCAATTGATCAAGCCTAGACCCATTATACAAAATCTCCATGGATCGAATCCATTCCTATTCATTCTCCTTACTGACAATTTTTGTGTATCAAACCACTTCCATCAACTCCAAGAGACAAAATCTGAAATAATCTGACTCACTTCCACTAATTTATTACTTTTAGATCCAGTAAAGAAACCACTTTTCCCTTCAATCCTATCATATAACTTCCCATGGTTGTTCCTGCTTCCTGTTCATACCTGTTAAATATACCTCTCTGTATCTAAGTCATGCTTTATCTTTCCCCGGAGTATTTGTAAGAGTGGAGAGGGAAATGTATTCTGTATCTAACCCACTCCATTCTTGCCCTGGGAATACTTGATGGAACCCTGTTCAGTGCAAAGTTTAACGAAATGTAATTTTTATCTGAAGATTCGTTGTTTAATTTTTTTTACAAGATTTTTCTCTTAGCAGAAAATAAAGTATTGGGAAAAATCTTGGAAGATTTAAATGTGACATGAAAGTTAAACAGAGCAGGGAATCTCGGAGCTCCCTTCTCCCTTTTTTTGTCAACAGCATATTCAGTGTGTCAGAGATCATGTCACTAACTCTGTCCTTTGCAGAGCAGTACTAATTTTGGTTATAAAGACCATGAGCTGGAGACTGGGAGAGGAAACGTCACTTGACAAGTAGGATAATTCATACAAAATATCTCACACAACTATTTCAGTGGCTGGTGGGTAATAGATTTTGAGGGAGAGTTCTCTGCATCCACAGTGTGCATCTCCACCCTCACGGTCGTTTTTGCTTAGTAAGGTGGTCCTGCGTTGAAGTGAACCGCTGAGTGAGAGTGACCAATTTCCCTGTGTACATTCTGTGATCAAGAACAGGGTTAAAAAGGAAACTGAGTGAGAAGGAGGGAAAGATGGATGGAGTGACTATGTGACTGCCACATAGGTTATCAGAAGAGTGTTGAAATGGTTCCACATAAAAGTCTGTTTATGAAACAAGAAGTTCATTTCCCTAGCATAGGTTATGAGGTTGGAATAGTGCCAATGTGTTCAGATTAATAGGATGCAATCTGTAGTTATCCCAGGGATCTGTTCTCATTACTGACAAGGATAAAGAATAAAGGAGAAGAGAACTACATACCCGTGTTTGTGGGCTGGAGGCAATGAGAGAAACAAAAGTCAGCGATGGAGACAGAGCTGGGAATTTGGTTTAGTGCTTCTTGTTTTCCTAAGTCTCCCTTTGAATACACCAGATGAGGGAATATAAACAGAAAAGCATCATAAAGTTAGCCATTGATTTTTTTACCTAAATATTTATTCCTGAGTCATTTCTTAAGTCTGTAAACTGGTTCATGTGGAATTTTGTGTAAAGTATGTGAATAAGCAGATAATCCCATCACTTTGAGTAATGGCTTCTTAGAAAATTGACTTCACTTGGTTGTGGACAGAGTTGAACATGCCTGTAACACTTGTGTAGTTCTTCTCATGCCACATGAAGGTCCACGTTGGCATATTGGGGTTCAAGTTCAATTTTACTGTTATTCAACTGTATTCATGTGTACCGCCAAATGAAACGTTCTTCCAGACACAGTTCATATAACTCACACACAACATGTAGAATAATAGTATTACAAATAAATTAACAAATAATGAAATATATTCCAGAAGACTGACAGTTAGCATATGGTGCATTTACGACACAAGTCAGAAAGTAAACACCATTACGCTACAAGAAAATCTGCAGATGCTGGAGATCCAAAGCAACACACAAAATGCTGGAAGAACTTAGCAGGTCAGGCAGCATTTATGGAAAAGAGTAAACAGTTGACATTTTGGGTGGAGACCCTTCATCAGAGTCCTGGCCTGCTGAGTTCCTCTAGCATTTTGTGTGTGGTTACCATAATGCCACTGGTACTTCATAAGTAATGAGACCTGGGTGGTGGCAGGGAGTTCAGTAGCCTCACGGCCTGGGGGAAGAAGCTAATTCCCATCCTAATAGTCCCTGTCCGAATGCTATGGTACATCTTGCCTGATTGTGGGGGAGGATTGAAGAGATTGTGGGATGGACGGCAGGGATCCTTGACAATGTTAAGGGCCTAGTGCTCTTGACAAATATTTTGGATGGGTGGAAGAGAGACCCTGACACTCCCCTCAGCTGTCCTCGCGATTCTTTGTAGGGTCTTGCTATCAGGTGCCTTGTATTTCTGGTACCAGACAGTGACGCATCTGGTCAGGACATTCTCAATGGTGGTTATAATGTTGGTTATAAAAGTTGGTTATAATGGGGGGTGCAGGGAGAGCCTCACTTGTCCCAATCTCCTCAGGAAGTGAAGACACTGCTGTGCTTTCTTGACTAAAGATAACTCACTCAAAAGAGTTCTTTCTCCCTCACATACACAATCACAAAAGTGCTTATCCACTTATTGAACTTTAAAAATGATGGAGGTTTTGTCAGGCTTCTCGGCTAAGCTCCAGTTTGGATTGGATGGGAAATAAAGGGGACAGATAATCAGAAACTTCACTATCCCTTCGCTTGCAAGGATATTGGCCATTTTAAAATAAATTTCTTTGCTCTGTATTTCAAGTACACTTTCTAATTTATTTAACTTTACCTTGTGCCCAAGTCATGCTGCGTCTGTCCTGATCACGTTTGATAGGTCAGGATGGAGGAAACTGCATTCTGTACTCTACCAGTTCTGGGACAGTGTGGACCTCTAATCCAGATGCTACCCGAGTCTTCACATCTGTAGATGGAACTTGATGCCCTTGATCACAATCATTATGAACAGAGAAGAATCTCACAAAATCTATTGGGATATAGGGAGCTGGATAAGTTAATATGAAGACTGAGCAAGGATTGGAAAGGCATACAGTATGTTAGTTTACATTGTAAAAGGATTTAAATACATGAGATGCTTGCTTCAATTACACTGAACTTTTGTGAAAACATGTCTGGAATATTGTGTACAGGTCCTGCCTCCCTTCATACAGGAAGATATATTTGCAAACCGAGAGAATACACCAAAAGTTCAACAGATTGATTCCAGAGATGCCACAGACCTGTCATAACAGATTAGGCAGACTAGGAGCATACTCTGGTGTGTTTAGAATGAACCTTATTGAAAGGTACAAATTTCTGAAAGGGCTTAGCAAGATAGTCTTTGGCTTAAGATTGATCTTTCCTGACTGGGGTGTCAAGAACCAGGGGTCACAGTCTCAACGACACGGGTCAGTCACTCAGGACTGAGATGAAAAAAATATATATATTTATACAGAGGTTAGTGAGTCTTCGTAATTCTCAGCTGTGAAGGCTAAGTTGTGGATTACATTCAAGACCAAGACTGATTGATCTTCAGATATTAAGATAACCGAGGGATATGAGGTTAGTGGAAGAAAGTGTCACTGAGTTAAAAGTCCAGCCATGGTCTAATTGAATGGTTGAGCAGACATGAAGGACTGAATGGTCTACCTCTGCTACTTCCCCCCTCATTTTCTTACTTTTCTATGTACCGTGCCTATTCTGTGTGAATACCTCCAGACGGTGTCTGATGCAACACTGCCTCTAACCAGTGCTGTACCTGTCCTGGGAGTGTTTGGTGGGATAGTGCAGAGGGAGCTTTACTCTGTGTCTAACCTGTTCTAGGAGGGTTTGATTGGATGATGTCAAGGGAGCTTTACTCTGTCTCTGATCTGCTCTAAGAGTGTTTGATGGGATGGTGTAGAGGGAACTTTACTCTGTGTTTAACTTGGGTTACGCTTGTGCTAGGAGTGTTGATGGGATAGTGCAGACGCAGGGGTTCCCAACATTTTTTATGCCATGGACCCCTACCATTAACTGAGGTGTCCGTGGATCCCAGAATGGGAACCCCTGGTGTAGTGGGAGTGTTACTCTGTGCCTGACTGGTGCTGTGCCTGTTCTGGGAATGATTTATGGGATGGTGTAGGATGAGTTTTATAATGTGCATAACTCATGTTAATCCTGTGCTAGGGTGATCCAAAAGGATAACGTAAAAGAAGTTTAGTTGTGTGTCTTAGCTGCACTGTTGCTGCTCTGGATGTGGCGGGACAACATCGAGTGAACTTCACTCTGTATCTAACCTTGTTGAACATGCTCTGGGAGTGTTGGAGTCTTACAGAAAGGAAAATATTCTTTTCCCGAGCCATTCATAGAACGTAAAATTCAGTTGAGATTCAGTTTTACAAAAATAAACAGTGAATAGCAGATGGAATTCTCAGTCAAACAGATTGGTTTTAACGTCACTTCGGGATACCTTATGGGGCTATCAAACTTGTTATTTCTTCTGCTTAGCATTGTTCCTCAGAGGGTATTATTTCTTTTGGATGTATTGCACTGTACGGTATTGTTGAGGTAAAGCTGGCCAGCGTTGATGGGGGTAGGGGGAGGGGGGTGGGTGTAGATCGAGCCTGCCTGGCTTTGATCTATGGGATTTAATTGAGTAGCTGAGAAATCACAGAAGCAAGCTGGAACAAGTAAGCTATGCATTTTTCTCCAGTCAGTGTCTCCATACTGTTCTTCCCAGTCCAGTCACCTGGAACTGATGCTTTCCTCCAGAGTGGCTGCTGAAACTGGCAGGATGCAGTCCCAATTAAAGCACGTGATCTTCTTCCCTCTGCCTCCACCACCACAGAACACCTCTCTGACTGCCCCATCTCTCTATGGGCCAGAAATGAGTCCCAAACTTTATGATACTTGATTGGATGACCTTTCGACAAAAATAGCCTTTTCAACCCCAACATTTGATAAAGCAATGATCAAAAACTGTTGAAAGAAAATGCTTTCTGTGAGAGTCGCTGCAATTCATGTCCTTTTTAATGGGACATGACCTTTCAATTCCTGATGACCTCAGGGGAATCTTAAAAAACTGGCAGCCCGCCTTCCCTGGCTTCTTGTGTTAGATCATCTGAAAACCAAACTGATTGGTCTCGTTCTCCTGTTCGATGTCTTAAACCCTGCTGTTCATGAACTTGTCCAATTCTTCTTTGGGAGTTCTTTTGAAATTGCTCCTTACCACCATGTCATTTTAGAGAGGGCATTCCAAATCACAACAAATCATGACCTCTGTGCCTTAAGGTTCTGTCAATGAAGTGGCAGCAATATGGAATGACGGCACCCTATATATGTTACAACAGAAAGTTGCTGGGCCCAATAAGCCCACAGAGGTTCCTTACAGAGCAATCTATTCAATCTCACTTCCTCACCCTTTCCCCTAAGGCCTGCAATTTATACCCACTAGAAGTCCTATCCAATCTCTTTTGATTGTTTCCATCTCTATCAGTCCATAAAGGAAACCACTTCCAGATCATCACCAGTCCCTGTGTAAAACATCTTTCCTCACGTATCTACAGTTTCTCTTTCACTTTAAATTGTGCTTCCTAGTTGTTAAACCATCCACTGTTGGCTATGGCCTCCTTCTCTGTACCCTGTCCCAATCTGTTATGATATTGTAGCCCACTCAGGGTTGATGTGATGGTTTACCATGAGCTTCGCACAAGTGGTTTCACAGATACCGATGCCTATAGACCAACCAGGAGTGATCAGGACACGAATTACAGTCAAGGTTCCAGGGCCAGCACTTCTGCTGAGAGTCCATTGTCATGGGGTTGTCCCACTCCAGAAATGGGGGATAGCACTGTCAGAGGGCAGTACTGAGGGAGTACACCACCAAGGCCTGGACTGATGAGAACATCCCACAGCAATGGAGAAATGCAAACATCATTGTCATTTTTAAGAACAAGGGTGACAAGGCCATCTGCGGCAATAGTAGGGGCATATCACTCCTTTCTGCTGCTGGAAAGGTCCTGGCTAAGGTGATGCTTCAGAGACTCATCAGCAATGTCACCGAGTCAATGCTGCCTGAATTGCAGTGTGGATTTAGGAAGAACAGGAGCACGATCGACATGATCTTCACAGCCCGGCAGCGTCAGGAAAAGTGCCGGGAGCAACATCAGGACCTGTTTATGGCCTTTGTCGACCTCTCCAAAGCACTCGACACTGTGCAAACAGAGCTCTTATGGGATGTCCTCCTCAGGTATGGCTGTCCCAATAAATTTATTAACATCCTCTGCCAGTTCCACGATGGGGTGACTGCTCGGGTGACCATAGGAGGACAAGAGTCCGAGCCCTTCCTTGTACACACAGGGGTGAGGCAGGGGTGTGTGCTAGCGCCAGTGCTCTTTAACATCTTCCGCTTGTGTGTTACCAAACTTCTCCACAACGAGATTGAAGACAGCAGCGGTGTGGCAGTGGACGTCAGATTCGATGGCAACCTCTTTGACATCAGGAGGCTCCACACAACCACCAAACTCCGTAGACAGTGGGTCCTGGAGCTGCAGTATGCAGACAACTGTGCTCTTGTGGCCCATACTCGGGAGGATCTTCAGACTGTCCTTGCTGTGGCGGTGAGAGCGTACAGCAGGATGGGGCTGACTGTCAATACCACCAAGACAGAAGTGGTTTGCCAATGGAGTACCAGTGTCCCACCCACTCTACCTGCCTTCACTGTTGGTGATGAAAAGCTGTCAGTTGTGCCATCTTTCAAATATCTGGGGAGCATCTCTCTGAGGATAGCGCTATTGACAACGACATCCAGAGCCACAATAAACAGGCATCAGCTGCCTTCGGGGGACTTTGGCGTGGAGTCTTTCAGAACAGGAGCCTTCGTCCCTTCACAAAGGTCGCCATATGCCAAGCGGTCAGTGTCACCGCCCTCCTTTATAGCTGTGAAGCTTGGGTAACCTACAGCCATCACATCAGGTCCTTGGAGCGCTTCCACATAAGCTGCCAGCGCATCCTGGGAATTACCTGGCGTGAGCGGGTGCCTCACACTGAAATACTTGCAAAGACCGACTGCAGGAGTATTGAGGCCATGATCACCCAGCGCCAGCTACAGTGGCTGGGGCACATGATAAGGATGCCCCCATGTCGGCTACCCTGCAGACTGTTATACAGCCAGCTACATCATGGTCAACCTCAGCTGGAGGGCCGAAGAAGCGCTTTAAGGATCAGATGAAGAATGCTTTAAGGAAGTACAAGATCAGACCCGAGGACTTGGAGGAGGTTGCTGCTGAGCGTACCACTTGGTGACAGCTGTGTAGGGTCAGGGTTCGTATTCTGGAGATGGAAAGAACGACCAGAAGAGAGCCAGGAGAAATGCAGCCATGGTTGCCAGCACTACTACATATACATGTCCCTCCTGCAACAGAGCTTGTGGGTCCAGGATAGGACTGTATAGTCATCAAAGATCTCACCATTAAAGGAGTGGACGTCATCATCGGATTTCCATGGACAACCAAAGAAGACTGAGGGAGTGTCGCACCAACAGAGGGACAGTACTGAGGGAGTGTCACACTGTCGGAGGGACAGTACTGAGGGAGTGTCACACTGTCAGAGGGACAGTACTGAGGGAGTGTCACACTGTCAGAGGGACAGTACTGAGGGAGTGTCGCACTGTCAGAGGGGCAGTACTGAGGGAGGGTCAGACTGTCGGAGGGACAGTACTGAGGGAGTGTCGCACTGTCAGGGGGACAGTACTGAGGGAGTGTCACACTGTCAGAGGGACAGTACTGAAGGAGTGTCACACTGTCGGAGGGACAGTACTGAGGGAGAGTCACACTGTCAGAGGGACAGTACTGAGGGAGTGACAGACTGTCAGGGGGACAGTACTGAGGGAGTGTCGCACTGTGAGAGGGACAGTACTGAGGGAGAGTCACACTGTCAGAGGGACAGTACTGAGGGAGTGTCACACTATCAGAGGAACTGTATTGAGGGAGTCACACACTGGGGGGTGGGGGTATGGTGGTACTATGGCATCCCAGACTGTCAGAGGAGCCACAGTAAAAGCATGCTGCACAGTCGGTCAGCAAGTCCCACCGACACACATCCTGTTTCCCCATCCAACCCAATAAGCTTCAGAAGCTGGATAAGACATTGGTGAGGCCTGATTTGGAGTACTGTATTCAGTCCTGGTCACCTACCGACAGGAAAAATATAAATCAGGTTGAAAGAGTACAAAGAAAATTTACAAGGACATTGCCAGGACTGGCGGATCTGAGTTGTGAGGAAAGATTGACTAGGTTAGGACTTTATTCCTTGGAACTTAGAAGACTGAGTGGAGATTTGATCGAGGTATACAAAGTGATGAGGAGTATTGATAGGGTAAATGCAAGCAGGCTTTTTTCCACTGAAGTTGGGTGGGACGACAACCAGTGGTTAAGGGTGAAAGGTGAAAATTTTAAGGGGATCATGAGGGGAAACTTCTTCACTGAGAGGGTTGTGAGTGTTGGAACGAGCTGCCAGCACAAGTGGTGCATGCGAGCTTAATTTCAACATTAATGAGAAGTTTGGTAGGTACTTGGATGGTAGGGGTATGGAGGGCTGTGGTCCCAGTGCAGGTTGATAGCAGTAGGCAGCCTAAGTGTTTCAGCACAGACTTGATGGGCTGAAGGGCCTGTTTCTGTGCTGTACTTTTTCTATGACTCTATAAGCTATTTGGAGGAACACTTCATTTAGTAACAGTGTTATTAAGGTGTGCAAGATAATTATCTCAGTTATTATTGAGCTGCGCAAGATAAGGAGAGGCATTGATCGTGTGAATAGTCAGAGGCTTTTCCCCAGGGCTGAAACGGCTAGCATGAGGGGGCATAGTTTTAAGGTGCTTGGAAATAGGTACAGAGGAGATATCAGGGGTAAGTTTTTACGCAGAGAGTGCTGAGTGTGTGGAATGGGCTGCCGGCGATGATGGTGGAGGCAGGAACGATAGGGTCTTTTAAGAGACTCCTGGGTGGATACATGGAGCTTAGAAAAATAGAGGGCTATGGGTAAAGCCTAGGTAGTTCTAAGGCAAGGACATGTTTGGCACAGCTTTGAGGGCTGAAGGGCCTGTATTGTGCTGTAGGTTTTCTATGTTTCTATGTTATGAAATTATACCCCTGGTTCATGGACTCTCTCAGATTCTGTAGAAAAATTCACAAGGGCAGTCTGTTAGAAAGTGAAAATCTGCAGAAATAGACCAGAGTTAAGGGACACAGGAGTAATTGGATGACTCTTTTAAAGAGATGGCACAGGCACTGTCGGCCAAATGGCTTTAGTTGTATGCTGTAAAATTAAGCGATATGCGTTCAGAACAACAGTAGGGAGACCAGGGCAACAATGGCGAAGGGAGTTCGGATCCCGATCCCAACCATGCGACATGTTTTCCCCACCTCACTGGAAAATCACCAGGGCCTCATCCACGTCAGCAGAGGATCCAGCTGAAGAACAGCGGCGGGACTTGGCCCTGAGCCGTGAGAGTCTCGCGGGGTGAGCGATGAGCAGTTACACTGAACTAAACATGTCAACAGCAGCAGCCAGCAGATAACGAGTAACAGGCAGCATTCCAGAAAGTTCATGAAATAATTAATAAAGAAAATGTTTCTCAGCTTGGGTAATGAGCAGGAGGCCTGAAGGCTTGTGGACAGGAAGTGACTAATCTGCTCGGGTTGCTGCATTTTATGGGGCGGTTGCCTTGGTGACTGGCCTAGTTGCATCTAAAAGTCCTGAAATGCAAGCTAAATGGGAATCAGAAACCTGCCTTTAATTTACTGCTGATCTACAACAAAGTGAAAGTTGGACTGCTGGGAATCAGCTATTCACAGCCAGAGGAGCCAAGGGCTCAAGGACCTTAGGTGTGGAGGATTTGCCAAGTATTTTAATTCCAAATCATCATCTCAATCTCTGAAATTCTCCCAAATGACCTCTGCATCATCAATTTTGCACATCTTATGAAATATGTCATAAGTTTTGAACAATTCCTAGCATCTTGTGAAGCATGACAGAATTTTGTTCTTGACCCCTCGGTACTGTCCCTCTGATAGTGTGACACTCCCTCAGTAGTGTCCCTCTGACAGTGTGACACTCCCTCAGTACTGTCCCTCTGACAGTGTGACACTCCCTCAGTACTGTCCCTCTGACAGTGTGACACTGCCTCAGTACTGTCCCTCTGACAGTGTGACACTGCCTCAGTACTGTCCCTCTGACAGTGTGACACTCCCTCAGTACTGTCCCTCTGACAGTCTGACACTGCCTCAGTACTGTCCCTCTGACAGTCTGACACTCCCTCAGTACTGTCCCTCTGACAGTCTGACATTCCCTCAGTACTGTCCCTCTGACAGTCTGACATTCCCTCAGTACTGTCCCTCTGACAGTCTGACATTCCCTCAGTACTGTCCCTCTGACAGTGTGACACTCCCTCAGTACTGTTCCTCTGACAGTCTAACATTCCCTCAGTACTGTCCCCCTGACAGTGTGACACTCTCTCGGTACTGTCCCTCCGACGGTGTGACACTCCCTCAGTACTGTCCCCTGACAGTGTGACACTCTCTCGGTACTGTCCCTCCGACGGTGTGACACTCCCTCGGTACTGTCCCTCTGACAGTGTGACACTCCCTCAGTACTGTCCCTCTGACAGTGTGTCACTCCATCAGTACTGACCTCAGGATATCCTCGTGGCGTTGTTATGATCCATGTTAATCCTGTGATCAAATTGATCTTGAGCGTCACAAACTGTACACGTGAATATCAAAGTGGACATGTCCAGCCATTCATTAAGAGATGTGAGACATGTATCAGCAACAGGGAACATTTTTATTCATCAGCCCTGTCTGACAAGGGCCTGGTCTGGGAGCTATCTGCTGAGCTCTTTGTTAGGGATGGGCATATTCCCAGCTTCTGACTGAGACTAAACATGAGCTCTCAGTTGAATGTACAATATGCAGGCTTTCCAACAACAGGAAGAACTATCCAAATGCTTCTGCTGAACTGGCTATGTCAGCTGAAAACCTGCTCCTACTCCAGTCACCCTATGGGAAACACACTCTTCCCTACCAAGGCTAATGCCCACTGAACAATCTGTGGTACAGGCAGTAGCTGCCGAATGTGAAGCAGTTCGCTTACTCTCTCGCACATCACTCCTTGTTACAGCCGTTATGTGCAGCCTGCAGTACGTCTTGCTCCGAGGCACATTGTGGTTTGTCCATAGAGGTCAGTGTTTTTTTTTACTGAGGAAACCTCTGCCTTCCCTGGAGATCGAGGACAGCCCGGGACTGAACCAGGGAGGCAGCCAAGTCAGTAGCTTAGCTTGGACCGAAGGGAGCTGAGCACCTGGGTGAGAGAGAGACGTATTTGGTGATGGAGGTCTCCTGAACCTGCGGGAGAATGAGGAAGAAGTGCCAGTGGAGGAGGTGCCCGAGGTATGGAGCTTTCTACTGGAGCTGACTCCTTCACAGGTCTACAGGCCTGACGCCACCATCACCACCTCAGGAGACCCTGGATGGGGGACCTACCATCTGTTGTAGCCTCTACCCAATGAACACTGGGAGCACGTGGGGAGCCACACACTCTCCAAGGGCCAGGTTTCCCTGTGCTGCTGGCTCGGACACCACGGGTAAGGAGGTGTGCGTGGCCGACAAACATCAGGGTCTCCAAATGCAGCCCACTCCCACGTTCAGACTGCTGGAACTGGTGCAGAGTACTGGAGGTGGTGCTGCCAGGAGGTCTGTGGGCGAGTAGAGCTGGTGAGAATCATCACCTCACTGTGTTGCGGGTGCTACTCGGGTGTTGGGGGAGGGAGACGGGAGACCGTTGGGAGATGGCTGGCGGAAGAGTGGCAGACAGCCTGCTGGAGGAACCCGGGGGATCGAGCAGTGTCTGCGGGTGAGAAGGAATTCTTGGTGCTTTAGGGCAAACTCCTGCCTGAACTGGAGGAGTGAGCTTTGCAATACCAGTATTTATCATCTGCGTCTCCACCACATGCAAGAAGAGGTCCTGGTGGCCTTGGCCATGCTGACAGGCTGATCTCTGCCTGGTCCACAATCCCTCATATAACTGGGTCCTGGAACCCTTCTTTGGAGCCAAACATTCCTTACCTTTGGTGTGGTGGTGAGATCTGGGCACTTCCTTGTCAATCTGTTGCTGAGTCTGGCCAAAGTGTCCATTCGCCTCTCCAGGAATCAGACCATGTGTGGGCTCTGTCCAGTTGATCTCCTGACCACCCTCCGAGGTGTTCAGTACTCCCTGGGAAGGGAGCATTCATTCTGCCCCAGATTATTTGAGGCCTTCTGCAACCAGTGATCTGATGTGCCTCTTGGACAAAGTGGGCAATAATTTATGATCTTGTGGTTTTAGTAAAATAAATGTAAGAAAATGTCTGAGGTGCAGCGTGAAGCTTTCATTACTCCCAGGGTAGACATAAGAGTGAAGTGAATAAGAGCAGCAGTGTTCGCAGAGTGTACCTCAAACAAAAGAAGTAAATCTCCTTCCACATTGTCTCACCAAAAAGTCCCAAGGAGATACGGTAGAGCTGAGATACACACAGTGGGGAAGCACAGCCCTCTGTTGGTTGGAGCTGGCCAGGGATATTGCGTCTTGGCTGCTTATGTGATACGTAAGTCAGTAGGCAAACCAGGGCAGTAGAACATGGAGAGCAAGCCGTTGCCCATGCAGCAGGCTCCCCCGCTCACACAGCTGATGAACAGCAGAGACCGGTACAGTTTGACACCGATACAGTCTGCGTAGAACTCAACATTGGACTGCCTCGGGGACTCCAGCTCTGGACTTTTCCCCTTGGGGTTTACTCCCGAATTCTACCCCCATCTGCGTGAAGCGATTGGCTTTAAGGTGCCCATCTGCGTGAAGCGATTGGTTTTAAGGTGCCAGGAACCCATCTTTGCCCCTTCTGTCAGTAGAAATGGTTCTTTGGGGCTTAGTAGCTAAGCCACACACGATGGTCAGGAGCTGCACTTGGTTGGCGAGTCAAGTCAAGTTTATTGTCATTTAACTGTATACATGTATGTAACATATATAACCATATAATGTACAGACGTGTATATGGAAATGAGACAACATTTCTCCAAACCGGGGTGCAAAACATAGTAGTACACACAGAGACTATTTAAGATGTACGCCATAGAGAGCTTTCAATAGGTCGTGGGAGCTTCTCCCCACTACCTCTCCCAGCTATAACAACCTTTGAATACTCCTCTCTGTAACTTTGATCTTGGTATAACAAACATTTTGGGGGGGAGTTGGCTTGTTTGTGAGAGACGTCAGCTGGTTTCATTTTTAACAACTTATGCTCCTTCTCTTTTCTCTAAACCAGACACGCCATTCCCCGAGGATTTCTCCATCCTGATGACGGTGCGATCCCAGAAAGGGAGGAGTGCATTCCTGCTGTCCATTTACAACGAGCAGGGCATCCAGCAGCTGGGCGTGGAAATTGCACGCAGCCCCGTGTTCCTCTACGAAGACCAGACGGGGAAGCCGAGTCCTGAGGAATATCCCATCTTCAATGGAGTCAACTTGTCTGATGGGAAGTAGGTATCCCTTTGCTTCCGGCTCTCGGGTTGAATATTCCCACATTGTGACAGCGATATCCAGTTGGGAAATGGAAAACAATGGTCCATGGGGGAAATCTGATCTCTCTCCCTGCACTGATATCCCATCTATACTCAGTGCTCAGTCACTAAATGGTGAAGTAATGCTTCCACTATAACCCCTAGTCTGAGTTCTGGTATGAGCTGGTCTGATTGTCCACTTGGGCAGGGGTCAGACGTTTCAGGGTGTTTCGCCGCTGAGTGTGGGTTGTCTGTGTGTCCTGGCAGGTGGCATCGAGTCGCAATCAGTATTCACAAGAAGACCGCCACGATGATTGTGGACTGCAAGAAGAAGTTCACGAAGACGTTAAACAGGAGCAGGCGGCCGGAGATCGACACAAATGGCATCGTGGTGTTCGGCACGAGGATACTGGATGAAGATGTCTTCGAGGTAAGGCTGGGCAGTCTTCTCACTTTAAAGTCAAAATAGGGATCTGTTTGGCCAGGCTCCACATCGCACAAACAGAGCCATGGACGTTGTTGCATCTTCCAGAGAGAGGAGCATGGGCAAGTGATTTTAATGCAATGTCTTTACACAGCATAATCAAGGAGGGCCCGTGCAGATTTATTGGTGTGATACTGGGAATGTCAGGTGCATGGAGTAACCGAGGAGGGCTACAGTTGGTTTCCTAAGTGGAAAGAACCATTAAGGTGATGTAGATTCCAGCAGCAGGAGGAATAGTAACTATAGGGTGGTTAACGAGGTAAGTGGGGAGGTGAAGAAACAGTATCATCACACACTGAGTTGTTCTGAGCCAGAATATTCAGCATGAGAGGCAGTGGAAGTGGATTCACCAGTAACTTCAGAATCAGAAACGGGTTTACTATCAAAACGCAAGAGATTCTGCAGAGGCTGGAAATTGAGTTCTTTTAACGTCAACTTTATGCCTTTCCGTAGATTTGCTCAGGTTTATGATCACTGTGTCTTATATGACATGAAATGATTTGAAGTATTACAGTGCAAAGATAAACTTTACAATAAATTAGAAAACAAGTAAGGAGTGCAGTCAAAAGGAACAATGAGGAAGTATTCAGGAGTTCATGATCCATTCAGAAATCTGGTGATGGAGGGGAAGAAGCTACTCCTGAGTTGCTGAGTGCGTGTCTTCAGGCTCCTGTACCTCCTCTTTGGTGGTAGCAATGAGAAGAGAGCATGTCCCAAATAGCAAGGGTCCTTAATAAAAGATGCTGCCTTGTTGAGACACTGCTCCTTGAAGATGTCCTCAATAGCGGATAAGGCTTAATGAGGATCATCCACCTTGGAAGAAGGAATTGGATAAACACTTGAAACAAAATTGCTGCAGTTTCTAGGATTCATTAAGGAGTAATGAGGCAAGAGCACAGACTGATAGGAAAGATGGAGTGAGCTCCTCGGTGATGTATTCCATGATTTAGTGACAGGTATCAGAGGTGTCCTTGGGAGATTCTAGCCCAGGAATCATGGCTGCTAAACATCTTGCCACATCAGAAAGAAGTACTTTGGGTGTAGGCACAGCTCAAGACTTCAAAATACATTTGGACCGCATGTTGTTAAATGAATTAAAGGCCCGTCAGCATCTGGGTCCTACCCACCTGATCCACCTGACAACACAAGCCAATGATTGGTCTTGGTCTGGGAAGGAATGGGGCAGAAAAGTGCTGGACTGATGTTGTCTCACTCCACCTCATTTGGGAGGGTGTAATGCTTGACCCACACTCTTCACCATCCCAGCGTCTCATACACTAGCAAGGCAAATAAATCCAGTAGGACCATCAGGATCAAACTCCTTGTCCAGAGAGTTTCACCACACATGCTTTTGTGACAGGTATCAGAGGTGTCCATTGCTTTTGACACATTGGCCTTCAGAGGTCAAAGTATTGAGTACAGGAGATGGAATGTTATGTTGAAGTTGTGTAAGACATTGGTGAGGCATAATTTGGAATATTGTGTGCAGTTGTGATCACCTACCTACAGGAAAGATGTACAAGGGGTGATTGATAAGTTTGTAGCCTAAAGTAGGAGTCAATTTTAGAAAACCTAGCACATTTATTTTTCAACATAGTCTCCTCCTACATTTACACACTTAGTCCAGCGGTCGTGGAGCATACGGATCATGGACCTCCAGAAAGTGTCCACAGCAGGGGTGATTGATAGGTTCGTGGCCTAAGGTAGAAGGAGATGAGTTATACAGCTCTCCTTACATGCACGTGCAGTTCAACTCTTTGAGTGATCATGCAGAAAGTTTGACAGTGCAACGCTCCCTCAGTACCGTCTCTCTGACAGTGTGACACTCCCCCAGTACTGTCCTTCTGACAGTGTGACACTCCCTCAGTACTGTCACTGTGACAACGTGACACTCCCTCAGTACTGTCACAGTGACACTCCCTCAGTACCGTCTCTCTGACAGTGTGGCACTCCCTCAGTACTGTCCCTCTGACAGCGTGACACTCCCTCAGTACTGTCCCTCTAACAGTGTGACACTCCCTCAGTACTGTCCCTCTGACAGTGTGACACTTCCTCAGTACTGTCACTGTGACACTCCGTCAGTACCGTCCCTCTGACAGTGTGACACTCCCTCAGTACTCTCCCTCCGACAGTGTGACACTCCCTCAGTACTCTCCCTCCGACAGTGTGACACTCCCTCAGTACTGTCCCTCCGACAGTGTGACACTCCCTCAGTACTGTCCCTCCGACAGTGTGACACTCCCTCAGTACTGTCCCTCTGACAGTGTGACACTCCCTCAGTACTGTCCCTCCGACAGTGTGACGCTCCCCCAGTACTGTCCCTCTGACAGTGTGACACTCCCTCAGCACTGTCCCTCTGACAGTGTGACACTCCCTCAGTACTCTCCCTCTGACAGTGTGACACTCCCTCAGAACTGTCTTTCTGACAGTGTGACACTCCCTCAGTACTGTCCCTCCGACAGTGTGACACTCCCTCAGTACTGTCACTGTGACACTCCCTCAGTACTGTCCCTCTGACAGTGTGACAGTCCCTCAGTACTGTCACTGTGACACTCCCTCAGTACCGTCCCTCTGACAGTGTTACGCTGCCTCAGTACTGTCCCTCTCACAGTGTGACACTCCCTCAGTACTGTCCCTCTGACAGTGTGACACTCCCTAAGTACTGCCCCTCTGACAGTGTGACACTCCCTCAGAACTGTCTTTCTGACAGTGTGACACTCCCTCAGTACTGTCACTGTGACACTCCCTCAGTACTGTCCCTCTGACAGTGTGACACTCCCTCAGTACTGTCCCTCCGACAGTGTGACGCTCCCCCAGTACTGTCCCTCTGACAGTGTGACACTCCCTCAGTACTGTCCCTCTGACAGTGTGACACTCCCTCAGTACTCTCCCTCCGACAGTGTGACACTCCCTCAGTACTGTCCCTCCGACAGTGTGACACTCCCTCAGTACTGTCCCTCCGACAGTGTGACACTCCCTCAGTACTGTCACTGTGACACTCCCTCAGTACTGTCCCTCTGACAGTGTGACACTCCCTCAGTACTGTCCCTCCGACAGTGTGACGCTCCCCCAGTACTGTCCCTCTGACAGTGTGACAGTCCCTCAGTACTGTCACTGTGACACTCCCTCAGTACCGTCCCTCTGACAGTGTTACGCTGCCTCAGTACTGTCCCTCTCACAGTGTGACACTCCCTCAGTACTGTCCCTCTGACAGTGTGACACTCCCTCAGCACTGTCCCTCTGACAGTGTGACACTCCCTCAGTACTGTCCCTCTGACAGTGTGACACTCCCTAAGTACTGCCCCTCTGGCAGTGTGACACTCCCTCAGAACTGTCTTTCTGACAGTGTGACACTCCCTCAGTACTGTCACTGTGACACTCCCTCAGTACTGACCCTCTGACAGTGTGACACTCCCTCAGTACTGCCCCTCTGACAGTGTGACACTCGCTCAGTACTGTCACTGTGACACTCCCTCAGTACTGTCCCTCTGACAGTGTGACACTCCCTCAGTACTGTCCCTCCGACAGTGTGACGCTCCCCCAGTACTGTCCCTCCGACAGTGTGACACTCCCTCAGCACTGTCCCTCTGACAGTGTGACACTCCCTCAGTACTCTCTCTCCGACAGTGTGACACTCCCTCAGTACTGTCCCTCCGACAGTGTGACACTCCCTCAGTACTGTCACTGTGACACTCCCTCAGTACTGTCCCTCTGACAGTGTGACACTCCCTCAGTACTGTCCCTCCGACAGTGTGACGCTCCCCCAGTACTGTCCCTCCGACAGTGTGACAGTCCCTCAGTACTGTCACTGTGACACTCCCTCAGTACCGTCCCTCTGACAGTGTTACGCTGCCTCAGTACTGTCCCTCTGACAGTGTGACACTCCCTCAGCACTGTCCCTCTGACAGTGTGACACTCCCTAAGTACTGCCCCTCTGACAGTGTGACACTCCCTCAGAACTGTCTTTCTGACAGTGTGACACTCCCTCAGTACTGTCACTGTGACACTCCCTCAGTACTGTCCCTCCGACAGTGTGACACTCCCTCAGTACTGTCACTGTGACACTCCCTCAGTACTGTCCCTCTGACAGTGTGACACTCCCTCAGTACTGTCCCTCTGACAGTGTGACACTCCCTCAGTACTGTCCCTCTGACAGTGTGACACTCCCCCAGTACTGTCCCTCTGACAGTGTGACACTCCCTCAGTACTGTCCCTCCGACAATGTGACACTCCCTGAGTACTGTCCCTCTGACAGTGTGACACTCCCTCAGTACTGTCCCTCTGACAGTGTGACACTCCCTCAGCACTGTCCCTCTGACAGTGTGACACTCCCTAAGTACTGTCCCTCTGACAGTGTGACAATCCCTCAGTACTGCCCCTCTGACAGTGTGACACTCCCTCAGTACTGTCCCTCTGACAGTGTGACACTCCCTAAGTACTGCCCCTCTGACAGTGTGACACTCCCTCAGAACTGTCTTTCTGACAGTGTGACACTCCCTCAGTACTGTCACTGTGACACTCCCTCAGTACTGTCCCTCCGACAGTGTGACACTCCCTCAGTACTGTCACTGTGACACTCCCTCAGTACTGTCCCTCTGACAGTGTGACACTCCCTCAGTACTGTCCCTCTGACAGTGTGACACTCCCTCAGTACTGTCCCTCCGACAATGTGACATTCCCTCAGTACTGTCCCTCTGACAGTGTGACACTCCCTCAGTACTGTCCCTCTGACAGTGTGACACTCCCCCAGTACTGTCCCTCTGACAGTGTGACACTCCCTCAGTACTGTCCCTCCGACAATGTGACACTCCCTGAGTACTGTCCCTCTGACAGTGTGACACTCCCTCAGTACTGTCCCTCTGACAGTGTGACACTCCCTCAGCACTGTCCCTCTGACAGTGTGACACTCCCTAAGTACTGTCCCTCTGACAGTGTGACAATCCCTCAGTACTGCCCCTCTGACAGTGTGACACTCCCTCAGTACTGTCCCTCTGACAGTGTGACACTCCCTAAGTACTGCCCCTCTGACAGTGTGACACTCCCTCAGAACTGTCTTTCTGACAGTGTGACACTCCCTCAGTACTGTCACTGTGACACTCCCTCAGTACTGTCCCTCCGACAGTGTGACACTCCCTCAGTACTGTCACTGTGACACTCCCTCAGTACTGTCCCTCTGACAGTGTGACACTCCCTCAGTACTGTCCCTCTGACAGTGTGACACTCCCTCAGTACTGTCCCTCCGACAATGTGACATTCCCTCAGTACTGTCCCTCTGACAGTGTGACACTCCCTCAGTACTGTCCCTCTGACAGTGTGACACTCCCCCAGTACTGTCCCTCTGACAGTGTGACACTCCCTCAGTACTGTCCCTCTGACAGTGTGACACTCCCTCAGTACTGTCACTGTGACACTCCCTCAGTACTGACCCTCTGACAGTGTGACACTCCCCCAGTACTGTCCCTCTGGCAGTGTGACACTCCCTCAGAACTGTCTTTCTGACAGTGTGACACTCCCTCAGTACTGTCACTGTGACACTCCCTCAGTACTGACCCTCTGACAGTGTGACACTCCCTCAGTACTGCCCCTCTGACAGTGTGACACTCGCTCAGTACTGTCACTGTGACACTCCCTCAGTACTGTCCCTCTGACAGTGTGACACTCCCTCAGTACTGTCCCTCCGACAGTGTGACGCTCCCCCCGTACTGTCCCTCCGACAGTGTGACACTCCCTCAGCACTGTCCCTCTGACAGTGTGACACTCCCTCAGTACTCTCTCTCCGACAGTGTGACACTCCCTCAGTACTGTCCCTCCGACAGTGTGACACTCCCTCAGTACTGTCCCTCCGACAGTGTGACACTCCCTCAGTACTGTCACTGTGACACTCCCTCAGTACTGTCCCTCTGACAGTGTGACACTCCCTCAGTACTGTCCCTCCGACAGTGTGACGCTCCCCCAGTACTGTCCCTCCGACAGTGTGACAGTCCCTCAGTACTGTCACTGTGACACTCCCTCAGTACCGTCCCTCTGACAGTGTTACGCTGCCTCAGTACTGTCCCTCTGACAGTGTGACACTCCCTCAGCACTGTCCCTCTGACAGTGTGACACTCCCTAAGTACTGCCCCTCTGACAGTGTGACACTCCCTCAGAACTGTCTTTCTGACAGTGTGACACTCCCTCAGTACTGTCACTGTGACACTCCCTCAGTACTGTCCCTCCGACAGTGTGACACTCCCTCAGTACTGTCACTGTGACACTCCCTCAGTACTGTCCCTCTGACAGTGTGACACTCCCTCAGTACTGTCCCTCTGACAGTGTGACACTCCCTCAGTACTGTCCCTCTGACAGTGTGACACTCCCCCAGTACTGTCCCTCTGACAGTGTGACACTCCCTCAGTACTGTCCCTCCGACAATGTGACACTCCCTGAGTACTGTCCCTCTGACAGTGTGACACTCCCTCAGTACTGTCCCTCTGACAGTGTGACACTCCCTCAGCACTGTCCCTCTGACAGTGTGACACTCCCTAAGTACTGTCCCTCTGACAGTGTGACAATCCCTCAGTACTGCCCCTCTGACAGTGTGACACTCCCTCAGTACTGTCCCTCTGACAGTGTGACACTCCCTAAGTACTGCCCCTCTGACAGTGTGACACTCCCTCAGAACTGTCTTTCTGACAGTGTGACACTCCCTCAGTACTGTCACTGTGACACTCCCTCAGTACTGTCCCTCCGACAGTGTGACACTCCCTCAGTACTGTCACTGTGACACTCCCTCAGTACTGTCCCTCTGACAGTGTGACACTCCCTCAGTACTGTCCCTCTGACAGTGTGACACTCCCTCAGTACTGTCCCTCCGACAATGTGACATTCCCTCAGTACTGTCCCTCTGACAGTGTGACACTCCCTCAGTACTGTCCCTCTGACAGTGTGACACTCCCCCAGTACTGTCCCTCTGACAGTGTGACACTCCCTCAGTACTGTCCCTCCGACAATGTGACACTCCCTGAGTACTGTCCCTCTGACAGTGTGACACTCCCTCAGTACTGTCCCTCTGACAGTGTGACACTCCCTCAGCACTGTCCCTCTGACAGTGTGACACTCCCTAAGTACTGTCCCTCTGACAGTGTGACAATCCCTCAGTACTGCCCCTCTGACAGTGTGACACTCCCTCAGTACTGTCCCTCTGACAGTGTGACACTCCCTAAGTACTGCCCCTCTGACAGTGTGACACTCCCTCAGAACTGTCTTTCTGACAGTGTGACACTCCCTCAGTACTGTCACTGTGACACTCCCTCAGTACTGTCCCTCCGACAGTGTGACACTCCCTCAGTACTGTCACTGTGACACTCCCTCAGTACTGTCCCTCTGACAGTGTGACACTCCCTCAGTACTGTCCCTCTGACAGTGTGACACTCCCTCAGTACTGTCCCTCCGACAATGTGACATTCCCTCAGTACTGTCCCTCTGACAGTGTGACACTCCCTCAGTACTGTCCCTCTGACAGTGTGACACTCCCCCAGTACTGTCCCTCTGACAGTGTGACACTCCCTCAGTACTGTCCCTCTGACAGTGTGACACTCCCCCAGTACTGTCCCTCTGACAGTGTGACACTCCCTCAGTACTGTCCCTCTGACAGTGTGACACTCCCTCAGTACTGCCCCTCTGATAGTGTGACACTCCCTCAGTACTGTCCCTCCGACAATGTGACACTCCCTGAGTACTGTCACTGTGACACTCCCTCAGTACTGTCCCTCTGACAGTGTGACACTCCCTCAGTACTGTCCCTCCGACAATGTGACACTCCCCCAGTACTGTCCCTCTGACAGTGTGACACTCCCCCAGTACTGTCCCTCTGACAGTGTGACACTCCCTGAGTACTGTCCCTCTGACAGTGCGACACTCCCTCAGTACTGTCCCTCTGACAATGTGACACTCCCTGAGTACTGTCCCTCTGACAGTGTGACACTCCCTCAGTACTGTCCCTCTGACAGTGTGACACTCCCTCAGTACTGTCCCTCTGACAGTGTGGCACTCCCTCAGTACTGTCCCACTGACAGTGTGACACTCCCTCAGTACTGTCCCTCTGACAGTGTGGCACTCCCTCAGTACTGTCCCACTGATAGCACACAGAGCTAGCCTGAGAAGTGACAATTGGGGTTCAGACCAAGCAAGTGTTAAATGAAAAAGACCAGACAATCTGCAGTTGCTGGAAATCCACAGCAGCACCCACAGCACAGTAGGTCAGGTAGCATCTGGGGAAATGAACAGATAATTGATATTTCAGGCCGAGACCTTTTTTGAGGACTGAGGAGGGAGAGGGAAGAGTAAGAAGGTACAGGGAGGGAATGGAGGCTAGCTGGAAGGTGATGGGTGAAGTTAGGTGGATGGGAAAGGTCAACGGCTGGAGAAGAAGGAATCTGATAGGAGAGGAAAGTGGACCATTGGAGAAGGGGTAGGAGGAGGGGACCCAGGGTGAAGTAATAAGCATGTGAGAAGGAGTAAGCATGGGAATTAGAGGAATGGGGTTAATTTTTACTGGGAGGAGATATCGATATTCATGCCGGCAGGTTCAGGGTACCCAGACAGAATGTAAGGTGTTGCTCCTCAACCCTGAGGTTGACCTCATCTTGGCATTGAAGGAGGCCATGGATGGACTCGTTGAAATGTGATTGAGAATTACAATATTTGTCCACTGGGGAGTTCTGCTTGTGGCAGATGGTGCAGGGGTGCTCAATGAAGCAGTCCCCCAGTTTACGACAGGACAGCATGCACTTTGGAAGGTTGAACTTGAAGGCAGAGGACAAGGTTACTGCCAGATTGTTAGCCGTTTGGAGGAACAGAGGGAGTTTGTGTCCAAGTCCATCAATCCGTCAAAGTTGCCGCACAAGTTGATAGGGTGGTTCACAGGGCCTGTGGTGTGTTGGACTTCATTAGCTGGTGGATTGAGTTCAAGAGCTGTGAGATAATGTTGCAGCTCTATAAAACTGTGGTTAGACCACACTTGGAGCTTTGTGTTCAGCTGTGCTTGTCTCATTATAAAAAGGATGTGGAAGCTTTGGAGAGGATCGGGAGGAGGTTTACTGGGATGCTGCATGGATTGGAGAAAGTCTTATGAGGAAAGGTTGAGCGGGCTAGGGCTTTTCTCATTGGTACGAAGGAGGATGAGAGGCGCCTCGATAGAGGTGCACAAGATGATAAGGGTCAGTGCCTTTTCCCCAGGGCGGTAATAGTTAACACAGGAGGTAATACTTCTCAGGTGATTGGGGGGAAGTACAGGGGGGATGTCAGAGGTAGGTTTTTATACGGTGAGTGCATGGAGCGCACTGCTGGCAGTGGTGGTGGAGGCAGACACATTGAGGACTTCTAAGAGACCTTTAGATAAGCCCATGGATGAAAGAGGAATGGAGGGCTGTGTGGAAGGGATGGGTTAGATCGATGTTGGAGCAGGTTAAAATGTTGATACAACATGGCTTGTCAAAGATCCTGTAGCATGTTCTATGTTCCTCCCTCAATGGGGGAGGGGTTCCGGGGCTGGGGAGGGGGAGAGAGAGAAGAGGACAGAGAGGTAAAGAGAAGCAAGATAAAAGAGTACGGAGAGAGATGGTGAAAGGCAACAGTGCAGAGAGAGTCAGGCCAGAAAGGGAGAGAGTGCTGTAGCCTCCAACCTGATGGCATGAACATCGGTTTTTCAATCTACTGGTAATTGCCTCCTCCCCTCACAATTCCCCATTCTTATTTCCCTCGCACACCTTCTCCTTCTTACCTACCCGTCACCTCCCCTTTCCCCTTCTTCTATAGTCTTGTGACCTCTCCTATCAGATTCCCACTTCTCCAGCCCTTTATCTCGTTCACCAGTCGACTTCCCAGCTCTTTACTTCACCCGCTTCCCCTCTCCCAGTTTCACCTATCACCTACTACCTGGTATTTCTTTCCCCACCTTTTTACTCTGACTTCTCATCTTTTTTTTCTCTCCAGTCCTGATGAAAGGTTTCAACCAGAAACGTCAACTGTTTCACTCTTCTCCATAAACGTCGTTTGGCCCTGCTGAGTTCCTGCGGCATTTTGTGAGTGCTGTACAAATGGTGGGAGGACAGAACGAGAGAGAGAGAGAGAGAGACGGAGACACGTAGAGGCGTGCATTGTGTGCATGCAGTGTTAGGAAGAGAGAAAGAAAAAGATCAGAGAGACAGGCAGCAACTGAGATGCTGAAGAGGAGGGGAGAATGTTGGGCATACTCTAATCTATAGTACAGCGACCTGGTTCGCAAGGGTCTGTGGGGAAACATGCAATTAATTACAATGGTTGTATCTCTTTGTGTACCTTTCAGAGAGTGCATTTTCTCAGTGTGCAATGTGCTGTTAGTTGTTATGGCAATGTTGTAGTTTTAAATAATTTGGAGAGTGTATTTATAGTTCTTCTGAGAGTATTGGTTCTCTTAATAAGAATTAATTACTGAGTTCCAACCTCACTCAATGGGTTTCTGATGCTCTACTGAGAGTGCTAACTCTTCCTGACAAGAGTTCGGTTCTGTGCTCCTACAACTCATTTGGTTGTGAAATGAAATTCTCTCTGACCTGCCATTGCCTCGAGTCTGCAGCTGAAGGAATTATACCAGCCTGTGTTCTTTTTCTATGTTTTTCTCCCAGGCTTTGTGGCTTGATGTCAGGGAGGCTGGACCAATTTCCCAGGCTGTTTGCTGAGCTCTCAGCAGAGAAATCCAAGCTGTTCTTTGAAAATGTGCAGAATTTCTGCAGAAAACTGTGGGTGGAGAATTCTCCATGTAGGATGGAGTCCCATCTGCCTGTGGTTATGAACATAAATCTATCGGTATCTCAGGCTTACTCACTCTTTACCTTTGCACCCATTCCACCCCCAATTCTGATCTGACACTCTGTGTCCTCCAAATATAGATGCAAGACCAGCTAGAACAGGGCACAGTAAGATCTCACGGTTTGGAGTCTATTCTGATCAGGGCAGCACACTGGTGCAGGTAGCAAAGCTGTTGCCTCTCGGCTCCAGTGATTTGAACTCTGGTGCTGTCTATGTGGAGTTTTCATGATTTCTCTGTGATTGTGTGGATTTCGTCTGGGAGCTCCCATTTCCTCACTTGTCACAAGGACATGCAGGTTGGTAGTTTAATTGGTGGCTGTAGATTGCCTTTAGTGTGCAGATGAGTACAAGAATCTCAGTGTTCTTGATAGGAATACGGATAGAATTAAGCAGAATTAAAGGGTGCTTGATAGTTGTCTATTGTTTCTTTGTACGGCTATATCGTTATGGTAGTTGTAATATTTGACTAGATGGCACCAGTTACCAATAGCAACATCCTACAGACAGCTCACGGAACTACTAAATACTCTTCTTCTTTTAAATACGCTTCTCCTGAACTGCAGTCCATTGCAGCCTGTAATTACAGTTTTAACAATGTATTTTTGAGCCGGCTAAACAACTTGGCACTTTTGCAGTCCCCTGGGGGATTTGGCAAGGTTGAGAGCAGGATGTGCTGGGGCGGGCATCGCTCCCCAATGGTGGAACACGAACCTGCGGTCAGCCTCATTACTCTGACTGATTAAAGCCTTGAGCAAGATTAAAAGTGAAAAGGATGAGAGTGGAAAGCGAGCCGGTGTTCGGCACTCTCTGCCTGCGTTCGACTGGTCTCTGACTTGCAGCTGCCGGCAGAAAGTGCAAGGGTCTTGGGTCTCGGGACGCGAGACTCAGTCGCCTCAGCAGCTCGTGGTGGTTGATGCTTAATGTCCTCGGCACCAAACCTGCTCAGCGGCTGTGGACTCACTTCTTGGGACTCTGCAGTTCACGTTCTGTTGGTTTTTGTTTACACCTGTTTACTATCGAGGAGCTGGCTCTGCAGCCATCGACACAGCACTGATCGACAGACATGATCGCTGTGGCTCCTGGACTGTTTCGGGGACCCTGCGGTTTGATGTTTAACGTTCGGTGTGTTATTTGCTTGCTTTTTGCTGTTTGCACAATTTGTTCTTTTTTTTGTGCATGGTCTTTGTCGTGTGGGGTTTTGTTTAAACGGATTCTATGGTGTTTCTTTGTTTTGTGGCTGCCTGCAGGATGATTAGATTATTAGATTATGAGGACACACAGTCCTCTTTTATTGTCATTTAGTAATGCATGCATTAAGAAATGATACAATGTTCCTCCAGTGTGATATCACAGAAACAGAAGACAGACCAAGACTGAAAAACTGACAAAAACCATATAATTATAACATATAGTTACAACAGTGCAAGCAATACCGTAACTTGATGAAAGAACAGGCCATGGGCATGGTAAAAAAAAGTTCAAAGACTCTTGAAAGACCCATGATCTCACGCAGACAGGAGAAGGAAGAAAACTCTCCCTGCCATGCTTCCAGCGCTGCAAACTTGCCGATGCAGCATCCTGGAAGCACCCGACCACAGTCCGACTCCGAGTCCATCCAAAAACTTCGAGCCTCCGACCAGCCCTCCGATACCGAGCACCATCTCTGCCGAGCGCTTCGACCCCAGCCCTGGCCACCAGCAGCAGGCAAAGCCGAGGATTTGAGGCCTACCCTCCGGAGATTCTCGATTGCACAGCAGCAACGGCAGCGAACCGGGCGTTTCAGAAATTTCTCCGTGCTTGTCACGTCTGTCTCCATCAAATCAGAATTGTGCATGACCCGCTATTTAACAAATACGATAATCATTTCACCGGAGAGGCCACGCGCGCTGCATCGCGCTGCCATCTTCTCCTCCCGCCCAGAGTGACTGATGAATCTCAGGGTTGTATACAGTGTATTAAATTGAATAAGAGTGTACCCTGAAACTTTGAAGCTTAGAAAACAGAGGCTGAGTAATTCAAAACTGGCCACACTGTGTTTCTGCTCCAATAAATTCAGGGCAGAGCGTTAAAGCTGCCAGTTTTTGGTACAGTCCACAACCAATAACCAACCAGTTTGGTCTGCATGTAACTCCAGTCCCACACTACGTGGTTGACTTCAAATGTGACAGCCAGGAACAGGCAATAAATGCTGCCTTTCCATTTGGCCCGCACGCCAAGAAATGTTTTATAGGCTGTGCTTGGCTGGATTCTCAGGAGCTGATTTTTGTTCCTACAGTTCAGCTTGAAATAGAAATGAAGAGCTTGCATTTCTGCTGATCCTCTCCCCATACTTTAAGCCATTGCAGATTTTTTATAGGCTGTCAGGTGATTTTTTTTGAAGTGTAGTCACTGTTATGAAGATGGAAGATATAGCAGAACTATTACACAGTTAAACAGCACAGTGAGATGGTCTGTTGTTTTAGCAATGTTGTTTATGGAATAAATGTTGACCAGAATGCCCAAAACACCTTATTTTCTGTTGGTCTTACCATGGGATCTTTTCCATCTCTCCGCGGGAGCAAACGGACACTCACTTTGGCATCAAATCCAAGAAAGGACGGTGCTGCAGTCCTTCAGAATTGAACTGTAGTGCCAGCCTGGATCGCATGCTTGAGTCTCATGCCTGGCCAATGTCACGTTGGTGTTTGTAGGCGCCTGTTCCATTTACCTTTCTTATATTAGAGCATCAAGTGCACTCCTTTGGCTCATGAGAACAGGTGTACAAGGTGTTTTTGGAGGTATAAGAAGTTTAGCCTACGAAACTCTCCTTCCTCATCACTGGTTACTCTGAAATGGCATTGCAGATTTGTCCCTTGCAGGAGCCAGGACCCGACGAGAAGGACTTCCCTGAACTTGAGCTCTTTGTATATTTTCAGCAATCTACTTTGACAGTGCAGTGTTTCCCTTTTCCCAACAGACGGTATCATCTGTCTCAAGTGTCAGCCTAAAATTACAGGCACAAAGCTCTGGAGTGGGGCTTGAGTCCGAGACGTGTGACTAAGATGTGAGCGTGTTACTCTCTAGCTAAGTCAACAAAAGAAAAGTTTGTTGGCTTGCGAGTGAGTGGAGATCCCAAACATGAATCCCCGATGACGAGGCTGTGACTATCTCCAAGAGGGTGTAGTCATCACTGGGTGAAAGATCATGGGGTGCAATGCAAGGAATTCATGTTAAGTTCGCTCAGTGACAGATTGATTCTTGGAATGAGTATGTCAGTGAGATCTTTTGCACTGTGTTGCGAGGGGAGGAGCTTGTTAGTAATGTAGAGGCTGAATTAAGCTATCCTGATAACTCTTCAATGAGTTTTGAGTGATATTTGAGGATGCCTCTCATTCTATCTTTAACTCAGCGCTGGTTGTAAAGTGACTGGAGATTGAATCCTACAACAGGGAAATGCACGAGATAGTATCTAATCTATTAATAATTTACACATGCAAACTCACCTTTAATCTAATCCTTTAATAGAATATAATCAAATGCATCTAGTTTTTAAACATTATGAAATAAGAAAGCATGGCAAAATTTTTGTATTCTGAGTACAAAATCTAAGATCAGGATACAAAATGCTGGATAAGCTGCATTTCATCTCACCAGAGATCTACCTAGAATTTGTCAACATAGTCTTCTTTGCTAATGTGTTCTACTGAATTCACATTATCCACTTCTAGTTTGAAACCTTTGACTTTCATTGACGTACAGATTCCACAGATACTGACCCAAGACCACAGAGATAAAGATAAAGATTACCTTTATTTATCGCATGTTCACGAAAACATTAGGACACACAATGAAACGTGACAGTCCAAGGATGTGCTGGGCACAGCCCACAAGTGTCACCATGCTTCCAGTGCCAAAGTAGCATGCCCACAACTTAATAATCGTGACCATAAGTAAACCAGAGCACCTAGAAGAAACTCACAAGGTCAGAGGGGGAATGTACAAACACCTTACAGACAGTGGCAGGAGTCGAACCCCAGTCGCTGATCCCTGGCACTATAAAGCAGTGTACTAACTGCGACAATACTGTTCTGCCCTAGGACTAATACGTTATCTAATATTTAATGAGTAGAGCGTGGCCAAGTGCTTAAGGTGACGGTCTAGTGATCTGAAGGTCGCTAGTTCGAGCCTCAGCTGAGGCAGCGTGTTGTGTCTTTGAGCAAAGCACTTAACCACACATTGCTCCGCGACGACACCGGTGCCAAGCTCTATGGGTCCTAATGCCCTTCCCTTGGACAACATCGGTGGCATGGAGAGGGGAGACTTGCAGCATGGGCAACTGCTGGTCTTCCATACAACCTTGCCCAGGCCTGCACCCTGGAAACCTTCCAAGGCGCAAATCCATGGTCTCACGAGACTAACGGATGCCTATGAATAAGCAGAGCATGTCTGTCACTCAGTAAATAACTAAATATGTTTCACACATAACTAAATTGTAGGCAGGGTTTTGCAAAATTAGACCCTCACCTTCACCTAGATCTTCACCTTCACAACGATGAGAAAGATTTATTTCTTTACTGAGATGCAGTGCAGGATAGGCCCTTCTGGCCCTTTGAGCCACAGCTCCCAGCAACCCCTGATTTAATCCTAGCCTAATCACGGGACAATTTACAATGACCTATTAACCCATCAACCAGTCAGTCTTTGGACTGTGGGAGGAACCCAGAGCACCTGGACAATACCCACGCGGTCATGGGGAGAACATACAAATTCCTTACAGGCAGTGGCGGGAATTGAGCCCGGGTCGCTGGTACTGTGAAGCGTTGTGCTAATCATTACTTCTCTATATAATATTTTCTTCACAAATTCTTAAGCATTTCATAATGTTAGTAAGTCATTTTTGTATGTTGATCACTGCTGTTATGTAGACTGAAGTATGCAGCAGGACCTCAATACATGGTATTGAGAAGAGCGGGTTGAGAGAAGATTCCCTGTTGACCAAAGCATTTGGGGGAATTTGTAGCTCCTTCATGAAAAGTGCCATTAGATTGGTCCATATCTAAAGGAGCAATGAATGTGTGCTGGGTGAAATTGGTGACCCATTCTCGACTGAGCCAGTTGGATTTAATTTTGATTGAACTAATAAGATTAAGTCATTAGTAAAAGGTTCTAGATTGAATCAAATTTCTCACAGTCTAAGACAGTGATGCGATCTGAATTAGTTCTTGTATCTCTGATGTGATCGAGCCGCAGTGGGACAATGATGCTGGATGTTTGAATGGAAATGTTTGGATCATAGCACAACATGAACCCTGAGTTCAATGAAACCATCCCTTCTTGAATTGACTTTATTACTTACATCCTTCATATACATGAGGAGTAAAAATCTTTACATTACGTCTCCATCTAAATGTGCAATTTATACTAAATGGCATGTACAACAGGACAGTAACAAGATGGTTAAATATGAACAGTCAATATAATATAGAAGTACAATTGTATCAGTGTGAATTAATCAGTCTGATGACCTGATGGAAGAAGCTGTCCCGGAGCCTATTGGTCCTGGCTTTTATGCTGTGGTACTGTTTCCCGGATGGTAGCAGCTGGAACAGTTTATGGTTGGGGCGACTCAGGCCCCCAGTGATCCATTTCTTTTTACCCACCTGTCTTTGTAAATATCCTGAATAGTGGTAAGTTCACATCTACAGATGTGCTGGGCTGTCCGCACCACTCTCTGTGGAGTCCTGCGATTAAGGGAAGTACAGTTCCCATACCAGGCAGTGATGCAGCCAGTCAGGATGCTCTCAATTGTGCCCCGATAGAAAGTTCTTAGGAGATGAGGCCTCATACCAAATTTCCTCAACCGTCTGAGGTGAAAGAGGCCCTGTTGTGCCTTTTTCACCACATAGCTGGTACGTACAGACCACGTGAGATCCTCAATGATGTGTACACCAAGGAACCTCTCAAACCCAGATGCAATGATGTCAATAGGGGTTAGCCTGTCTTCATTCCTCCTGTAGTCCACAACCAGCTCCTTTGTTTTTGTGACATTGAGGGGGAGGTTGTTTTCTTGACACCACTGTGTCAACCCACCAGCTTCTACTAGCTCAGTATTACTGGGAACACAGAATAGTGGTGACTACTGTATCACAATTGGTGTTCAGTCCAAACCAGACATTGAAAACTCCTGGAATTCTCCAAAAGTCCCAATCCATTCAGTTCTTGCCAATGAAGTTCTGCTCTTCATTGCAATTCCAAAAATCCCAATCCATTCAGTTCTTCCCAATGAGGTTCTGCTCTTCATTGCAATTCCAAGAATTCCGATCCATTCAGTTCTTCCCAATGAGGTTCTGCTCTTCATTGTAATTCCAAAAATCCCAATCCATTCGGTTCTTGCCAATGAGGTTGCCTTCCAATGCACCTTGTGATTTGCTTTCAAGTTCCATGTGCCTTTTGTGTACTCGCCCTCCCACGTTATTAAGTCTCTGATTGGATTGGCTGAGTTGATTACCATTGCTTGCTGGGTTTTTAGAGCTGGCGTCTTTAGGCCTGGTTTTCTCACCCCATTTTACACATGGAAAAGGTTAACAGTGGCATTTACACAGGCAAAGCAAGATCAGCTCACTGAAATATTCGTTATTGTTGTTGGGCTCTTTGTAGTTGTTAGGTCAAAGCAAATTGTCAAAACCTGAGGCCTTCACCTTGACTCCTGAAATACAAAATAAAAGCAGTGTTTTTCCAATCAGCCCTCCAATTTAGAACATATTAGCTGGTAACTAATTAAACGAAGCTGGAAGGGTCGCAGCCCAAGAAGTTGACTGTACTTTTTTTTTTCCATAGATGCTGCCTGACCTGCTGAGTTCCTACAGCATTTTCTGTGTGTTGCCTGGAGATCAGCTGTTAGATTTTTGAGAATTTGGGAGATTTGATGCAAGCGGTTAAGCGCTGTCCTAGTAGACGGTTTACATGAAAAATTTGGCAACTGGAGTTAGCAGTTTCAAACATGCTATGTGCAAAACAATATCTATTGAAGCAGCACTTGGAACAGGTCAAATAGAACTACAAGAAAACATCATTCTGTAACAGGGAGTTCTTAAACCTGCAAACTCATTCTCTTCTCTTGTTTCCCCCTTTCAAGTCTGTGTATTCACTGGCAATGAGATATATATTGTGAATTCATAAAATGCTGGGAATGTTGGAAAAACAGAAATCTGGAACTAGTGAGCAGTTCAGACAACATCTGGAAAGCTAAACAGAATTAACATTTCAGGTATGAGACCCTTTGAAAGAACTTATAAAACATGCAAACACTGTTGTATACAGTATAAAGTTAAAAATGTACAAATAATTTGATACAATTAAAGTGGATGATATGATTTCCTGATGTTTCCTGTAAATTCACTCAAAAGCTAATTTCAACCTAAATAGGTGCAGGCTCCTCTGTACTTTAACACCAGAATTTTCTTAATTTAAAACATTGCTTACTTAAACAGAACCATGGGTATACCATATAATGTCATAAACAGATTGGATCCAATAATCCCAGTAATCTTTGTTCTTAGCGGCTGAATATCTTACAGGACAGGCAAGAACCTGTTAATTGATTGAATTGCACCACTGGTGCTCTTTAAGCTGTAATACAATCTAGTTCTGTAGCTGAGATATGTTCAATAACTCTTTAATGTATAAAATGAAAAATACTTTTGAGCTGGTGTTTAGTCAACACCTTCCACTCCAAATATGGCTCTAATTGGCACCATAATGGCAGGTGAACATCTTCCAAGGGTTCACTTCTTTCTGCAAATACTGGAAATCTTTGGAAGAATGTGGGAAACGCTCTCCAGGTCAGGCAGCATCAATGACAAGAGAAGAAGAGTTAAAGTTTGATGTAGCAGTATTCACCAAGCTTGGCAATTAGCTTGCAGACATTTCATCACCAGTCGAGATGACATTCTCAGTGCACAGATGTTGGTGTTTCTCTCTAGGAGTGCTCACCTTATATAGCAACCCTCCCGCGTTCACTTACCTTGGTCCTGATTGGCTAACCCTTCAGTTGACCTTTGAGTTCTATTGGTTCTCATTTCTTCAAAGAATTCAAAGGTCAGCTGAAGGGGTAGCCAATCAAGGCCAAGGCAAGAGAATGGGGTGGAAGGCTATGTAAACAAGAGCACTCCTAGAGAGAAGCACCAACAACTGCGTACCGAGAGGCCACCTCGACTGGTGATGAAGTGCCGTCAAGCTTGGTGAACACGGCAACATCAAATGCCTCAACCCAAGCGCTGAATACTCACCACCATTCGAAAGAATTAACGTTTCAGTTCGACCTAAAATATTCAGACTGTTTCTTTTATCACAGATGCTGCATGACTTCCTGGCTGTTTCAAGCAACTTCTGTACTGCTCAACATGCTTGCATTACAAAAACAGGATTTCAGCCTGATCTTTAAAATATCTAAAGTAATTGATGTACTTTCTTAAAAGCCAAAAACAAATGGGGTAAGCTACAGCTGCCTTTAATAAGCTGCACTTTATACACTGTATTTAACTAATCTTTCTCAAGTTCTTTGCTTATATAACACGCCTTAATTATCCTTTTGTAATCAATAATGAACTCAGATGTCACTATCCCTTGCTGTGGACTAAAAATTGACTTCACTTCTTTAACCTGCAGACGCTGGTGCTAAGTCACTTGAAACTGACATAGATCATTTAAGAATCTGATCAGATTCTTAGATGTTAATTAGCCTCAATTATTCTATTGAATACAGCACCTAAAACACATTTCAAATAAGATGAACAAAGAAAGAGAAGAATTGTTTCTGATTATCCGGCAGACTCCAAGCTGTCATCACCTTTCCTTCACCATGCCTGTGGAAATGTAAATCTGGGGAAAAAGTCCATATTTTTGAAGTTAAAACAGATTGCAGAGCTTTCAGAGTCTAAATGTGATTTGCATCACAGATGACTGAACAAGAGGCAAACAACAGCACTGATCACACCACGTGGACTGTGACAGACCTGTACATTGATAACAACAGAAATAATGTAGTCATTTATTGTATTTACCTTAAAATAGTTCTTAACTCTTTATGCTTCACCCTTATCCCCTCTTGCCCTGGTTTAAAAACCCTCCTAGTTTACAGTCTTAAGAGGTGCAGGTTTTGTATAACCTCAGCAATATCTCAGCCACCGATCATGTTTCAGTCTTCAGCTGGGTTTGGTGTGCAAAGGATCAGCTTGTAATTTCTCCTTGATCTTTGATCCCTTCGTTGTATTCTTTTCATTGTAAATTATTATAACCTCGATGTGTTGCGAGACACCTGATATTCACTCTTCATTCCCATGTACAATTGCCTCATTTCCTTCAGTTATCCAACAGAATTCTGATTCATTCAAGAGCGCACAAGAGATTTGACAAGGTCATTACATTTTTTTCCCCTTTATGTGTGCCAGTGAATGGTTGTTTGTGAGACTGAAAGGATGTGTCCTAAAGCCAGGGAAAGACTTTGGGGCCACAGCTCTTTTTGCCTTCATTTGTGACTGAGTTTGGGTGTCTTTGTGCCACAGTGCCCTATTAAACAGGATCAGATTGTCACTACGTTCAGATGTGGCCCAAGTGCAGAGCGAGAGACACTGAAGCAGGTCGATAGTTCACAGACTTTAATGCGAACAGAGTTAGAGGGAAAAGAAAACAATAAACGCTAGGCCAAACAGGGCTGTTAGCTATTATCCTCAAATGGAAAACGAAGCCAACACTGCGGCTGAAAGGAATAACTAAATATAAAACAAATACCGCTAGTCTTCGGAGTCAGTTGACTCGACAATCCAATTTCTCAGGCAAGGCTGAATGCAAGTTGGCAGCGAAACTTTGCTGTGCTTTGCTCAAGTCGTGACAAGTGCTACGACAAGAAGAATGGAGTTAAGTGCCATCACAATGAAATAATAATTAGCTGACATGTGCATATTCATGAGCGCAATTTCCGTATCTGCTGCCCTGCCGAATCCGTGGTTGTGACCCAGATAGCCAAAAGCAGTGGTGATGTACCAAAGGTGATGGTAAATCTCATCACTTAGGTCTACCTCTGCTGAGAGAGATGTCTCCCAATGTTTAGGAAGTGGTTCATGTTATACAGGGTCTTGGGCTGACTTTTAGTACCAAGGGGCAGCGTAGCATCATGGAGACAGGAAGGCAGAGGACTCGGTTTTACAGGTGCTAAGTGTGAGGTGCAGCTCATGTGCTTAGAGAACAAATCGACGCTGGCTTAAAGCTTGGCTTCTGAACGTCTGCATGCCTGCATGCCGTGGTTCGATTACTGACGTGGGGAATGAACACTGACCAGACAGAGATCGTGTAGCCACAAGCAGCTGGCGCATTTCTGTCATTTGTGAGGAAGCAGTCGTGAAATGAACAAGCCTGGAAGGAGAGAGGGGAGGGAAGCTGAATGCCCTGACTGATGAGCAGTACAAGCAGATTCACTGATCAGGGAAATATTGGCTCTGAAGAAGAGCTCTGGGGTGACTGCAATTAGAAAGCTCTTTCAAACACCTGGCATGGACTGAAGGGGTTGGATAATATTCCTGTCTAGCTGTTAAGGTGATTCTCGCTTTATGAAAGTTGAAAAGTTTGAGATAATTCAAGACCGAAAGAAGCTGCGGAAGATCGGGAACACGGCGCAGCACATCACACAAACCAATCTTCCATCCGTGGACTCACTTTACACCGCACGCTGTCGGAGCAGTGCTGCCAGGATAACCAAGGACACAACCCACCCAGCCAACACACTTTTCGTCCCTCTTCCCTCCGGGAGAAGGCTCAGGAGCTTGAAGACTCGTACGGCCAGATTTGGGAACAGCTTCTTTCCAACTGTGATAAGACTGCTGAACGGATCCTGACCCGGATCTGGGCCGTATCCTCCAAATATCCCGACCTGCCTCTCTGTTTTTTTTGCACTCTCTTACTTTCCATTTTTCTATTTTCTATTTATGATTTATAATTTATATTTTTAATATTTACTAATTTTTACTATTTTTAATATTTAATATTTGTAATCCAGGGAGTGGGAAGCGCAGAATCAAATATCGCTGTGATGATTGTACCTTCTAGTATCAATTGTTTGGCGACAATAAAATATAAACTAAAGTAACCTTGTTTCACACTTGTGTATTGGGCAGTATTCAAAGTCTCAATATGGGACTCAGTTAGCATGCACGCACACAAGATTGGGGGTGTAGTGGACAGCGAGGAAGGCAATCAAAGCTTGCAGTGGGATCTGGACCAGCTGGAAAAATGGGTTGGAAAAAAATGAAAGATGGAACTTAATGTAGACAAGTGTGAAATGTGCCATTCCAGGTTGGACTTGCATGGTAAATGGTAGCGTACTGGTAGAACAGTGGGATCTGAGAATAGAGATCCATAATACCTTGAAAATGATGTCAGAGCTAAAGAGAGCCTTTGGCACTTTGGCTTTCATAAATCAGAGTATTGAAACGGTATAATACTTTGGTGAGGCCGCATTTGGAGTATTGTTTGCCCATTTGGTCACCTACCTACAGAAATGATATCAATAAGATTAAAAGAGTACAGAGCAAATGTACAAGAATGTTACTGGGACTTGAATTACAGGGAAAGGTTGTATAACTCAATAGTTTCAATCATTCCATTTAACATCAGAGAATGTATACAATATACAGCCTGAAATTCTTACTTTACACAGACAACCTCAAAACAGAAGAAAAGCCCCTAAAGAATGAATGACAGAAAAAAAGACGTAAGAACCCCCCAAAGCCCCCTCCCCCCTACACACAAGCAGCAGCAGACAGCATCAACCCTTTCCCCAGATTATTCTAGCATAAAGCATCAGTATTCCCATCACCCACTGTGGTATTCCCTGGTGTGTAGGAGAATGAAGGGAGATTTGATAAAGGTATACAAAAATTATGAGAGGTATAGATAGGGTTAACGCCAGCAGGCTTTTTTCCACTGGGTGAGACTGTATCTAGAGGTCATGGGTTAAGGGTGAAAGGTAAAATATTTCAGGAAAACTGAGTGGGGGGGATCTTCGTCACTCAGAGGGTGGTGCAAGTGTGGAATGCGCTGCCGGTGAAGTGAAAGATGTGGGTGTAATTGCTACATTTAATGGATGGGAGTGGAATGGAGGGCTATGGTTCAGGTACAGATCGATGGGACTAGGCATAACAACTGTTTGGTATGTTACTATGCTCTATGACTCTATGCTGTACCATCATATTGCGTAAGGACGAATCCTCCTCGTGCCCTGGCTGCGCCTCAGTGAGAAGGGAAAACACGTATTGTGGAGAATCAGCAGCGACTCCTGTGCCGAAGATTCTGGTTTTATTGAACATTTAAGTTTCTGGGACACACTGGAGCCTTGGTGTTCGTACAGCCAGACGGAGGATGCCAACTACAACACTCACATCTTGCATTAATTTACCCAGGATTCTCACTTTGCTTTCCCCAGCGGGAGACGCAAAACTCTTTCAGAGACGTTCAACAGTTAAAGGGCAGTGTATTAGGTAAAGCTCTTAGCAAAACTTGTTTCATAAAGGATCGGCTGTGGGAGGCAGAGAGCCATCTAAGAGACAAGGACATATTATCTCACTCCAGTGAGTCCTCCCAACCCTCTGGGGATTTGACTGAGCTCATGGCCCTTGTCCTATTATAAGACATTGGTGCAGAATTAGGCCATTTGGCCCATTGAGTCTGCTCTGCCATTTCATCATGGCTGATCCAATTTTCCTCTCAGTCCCAGTCTCCTGCCTTCTCCCCATATCCCTTCATGCCCTGAATCTATCAACATTTGCCTTAAATATACATGAAGACTAGGCCTCCACAGCAGCCTGTGGCAAAGAATTCTACAATTCCACCGTGTCAAAGAATTATAGATTCTGGGTCTGACTCTCCCAATCACTGACAATGACAGGCAATTTTTTTTAGATTATGAGAACACTCAGTCTTCTTTTATTGTCATTTAGAAATGCATACATGCATTAAGAAATGATACAATGTTTCTCCAGAGTGATATCACAGAAAACAAGACAGACCAAAGGCTAACACTGACAGAACCACATAATTATAACATATAGTTACAGCAGTGCAAAGCAATACCATAATTTGATAAAGAACAGACCATAGGCACAGTAAAAAAAAGTCTCAAAGTCCCGAGTGGATCGACTCCCGAGTCCCCGATAGCGGCAGCAAAAGGGAGAAACTCCCTGCCATAAACCTCCAGGCACCGTCAACTTGCCGATACCTTGGAAGCAGCCGACCCTGAGTCCATCCGTCTGAAAACTCCGAGCTTTCGAGCAGCCTCTCCGATACAGCCTCCCGAGCGCCTTCAACCTCTCGCCAGCCGCTGAAACACGCAAAGCCGAGGATTTCGGGGCCTTCAGCTCCGGAGATTCCGGTTACCACACAGTAGCAGCGGCAGCGAAGCGGGCATTTCAGAAGTTTTCCAGATGTTCCGCTGTGCTCTCACGTCTGTCTCCGTCAAATCAGGATTGTGCACGATCCCCTACTTGACAAATAACAGATATTCATCACCGAAGTGGCCACACGTGCTGTCGTCGTGCTACCATCTTCTCCCCACTCCCGGGAGGATTCTGTTCACCTCTATAACAGAGTGAAGATCTGCTTGTAGAGGGTATTTCCTACAAAACCTACAGAACCTGGGACCATGTTTGTACTGTTCAGCAAGCCCAGTTTTCAGCTAAAAGCACAAGCATATCTGTTTGCTTTATTTTGGTATATTAAGCTTTGCTTTCCAATCAGGTCTGGTGGAATTGGACCTCACACTCAACAATTTCTCTTTCGGCTCTTCCCATTTTCTCGGAACTTGAAGTTTAGCCTTGATCACCCGCATAGGCCCCAGCTACGACTGCCTTTTCATTGGCTGCTCTAACAGTTCATCTTCCAAGCCATCCCTGGTAATGCTCCCTAACTCTTTCTGCGTAGCATTGACGACTGCATTGGTGCTGCTTCCTGCACCCACGTTGAGCTCATCAATTTGCCTCCAATTTCCACCCTGCCCTTAAATTCACTTGGTCCATTTCTGACACCCCTTCCCCTTTCTCGATTTCTCAGTCTCCATCTCTGGAGGCAAGCTGCCTACCAATATCTTTTATAAACTTACTGATTCCCACATCTATCTTCCCACCTGTCTCCTGTAAAAATACTATTCTCTCTTCTCAGTTCCTTTGTCCCCGCCGCACCGGTTCCCAGGATGAGACTTTCCTTCCCAGGACATGAAATATCCTCTTTCTTCATAGAGCGGGCTTTTCTCTTCCTCCACTATCGACACTGCCCTCACCCACAATTCCTTCATTTCTTGAACATCCACCCTTACTCCATCTTCCCACCTTCTTAACAGGGATAGAGTTCCTCTTTTCCTTACCTGCCATCCTGTGAGCCTCCACATCCAGCACATCATTCTCTGCAACTCCTGCCATCTCCGACAGAACCCTACCACCAAACACATCTTTACCTCCCTCGCCCCCCGACTCTCTCTGCTTCCTACAGTGATCAAATATCATTTTGCCTCCAGAGATGATGCCTGACCTAACGAGTTCCTCCAGAACTTCTTTTTCTGCTCCAGGTTCCAGCATTTACAGTCGCTTGTGTCTCTATAGGGGACACTGTGAGACAATGGCATCCCGTCAAAATGAACCTACCTAGCACTTGTAAACAGGGAGTGGAGTGTAAGTTTAGGGGAGCTGGCAGCCAAGAGTGGTGAGAATAATGGAAAGGAAGATGGGGTCAGTGTAGGAATAGAAGGAAAGGGTGTTCTTCTCTGGGGCATTAATCAACAGGAGGGTAATGGAATTGTAGGGCGTGGAGGCAGCTGTCACATTGATGTGGTCAGGACTGAAATGACACTTAAGTAATGATCTTCAGTCACCAAAATTTCCATCATGCCAGCTTACCAGTAGCTATATTTTCCTCCTATTGACAAGGGAGTGAAGAGAGTCAAATGCCCACAGTTATTTCAGTGTCTCCATTGTGGTTGTGTTGCTGCCCAGGCTCATGGCTTGTGAGTATAGAGCTGTCTGAGGCTGTGTTCTGAGGCTTGGCTGAAACTACACATAATCTGGAAGGATGCGAATGCATTTCATGAGAGTGTAGGTCGAAGGGTCCTTGGTTTTAAGCTTCCTTTTTTAATTTAATTCATTTTTGAGATACAGGCAAGCTTTTAATGTGTGTTTCTGGTTATCTTTGAGAAGGTGGTTTATATGGATTGGTGGTGCATCGGTGTTCATAGGTGGGGAGGTCTAGACTCTACAGCACGGCTTCCCAACCTCATCCAGATGGCAATCAGTTGTATAAGTCAGGTTCAGTCCAGGTCATTTGTTCCCTGCTGGTCTCAGCACTATCAGGGCGCTCTGCTGGTTTCAATACTATCAGGGTGCTCTGCTGGTCTTAGTACTATCAGGGTGCTCTGCTGGTCTCAGCACCATCAGGGTGTCCTGCTGGTCTCAGTACTATCAGGGTGCCCTGCTGGTCTCAGCACCATCAGGGTGTCCTGCTTGTCTCAGTACCATCAGAGTGTCCTGCTGGTCTCAGCACCATCAGGGTGCTCTGCTGGTCTCAGCACCATCAGGGTGTCTTGCTGGTCTCAGTACCATCAGGGTGTCCTGCTGGTCTCAGTACCATCAGGGTGCTCTGCTGGTCTCAGTACTATCAGGGTGCTCTGCTGGTCTCAGCACCATCAGGGTGTCCTGCTGGTCTCAGTACTATCAGGGTGCTCTGCTGGTCTCAGTACCATCAGGGCACCCTGCTGGTCTCAGCACCATCAGGGTGTCCTGCTGGTCTCAGTACTATCAGGGTGCCCTGCTGGTCTCAGCACCATCAGGGTGTCCTGCTTGTCTCAGTACCATCAGAGTGTCCTGCTGGTATCAGCACCATCAGGGTGCTCTGCTGGTCTCAGCACCATCAGGGTGTCTTGCTGGTCTCAGTACCATCAGGGTGTCCTGCTGGTCTCAGTACCATCAGGGTGCTCTGCTGGTCTCAGTACTATCAGGGTGCTCTGCTGGTCTCAGTACTATCAGGGTGCCCTGCTGGTCTCAGTACTATCAGGGTGGTCTGCTGGTCTCAGCACTATCAGGGCGCTCTGCTGGTTTCAATACTATCAGGGTGCTCTGCTGGTCTTAGTACTATCAGGGTGCTCTGCTGGTCTCAGCACTATCAGGGCGCTCTGCTGGTTTCAATACTATCAGGGTGCTCTGCTGGTCTTAGTACTATCAGGGTGCTCTGCTGGTCTCAGCACCATCAGGGTGTCCTGCTGGTCTCAGTACTATCAGGGTGCTCTGCTGGTCTCAGCACCATCAGGGTGTCTTGCTGGTCTCAGTACCATCAGGGTGTCCTGCTGGTCTCAGTACCATCAGGGTGCTCTGCTGGTCTCAGTACTATCAGGGTGCTCTGCTGGTCTCAGCACCATCAGGGTGTCCTGCTGGTCTCAGTACTATCAGGGTGCTCTGCTGGTCTCAGTACCATCAGGGCACCCTGCTGGTCTCAGCACCATCAGGGTGTCCTGCTGGTCTCAGTACTATCAGGGTGCCCTGCTGGTCTCAGCACCATCAGGGTGTCCTGCTTGTCTCAGTACCATCAGAGTGTCCTGCTGGTATCAGCACCATCAGGGTGCTCTGCTGGTCTCAGCACCATCAGGGTGTCTTGCTGGTCTCAGTACCATCAGGGTGTCCTGCTGGTCTCAGTACCATCAGGGTGCTCTGCTGGTCTCAGTACTATCAGGGTGCTCTGCTGGTCTCAGTACTATCAGGGTGCCCTGCTGGTCTCAGTACTATCAGGGTGGTCTGCTGGTCGCTGGTCTCAGCACCATCAGGGTGTCCTGCTGGTCTCAGTACCATCAGGGTGTCCTGCTGGTCTCAGTACTATCAGGGTGGTCTGCTGGTCTCAGCACCATCAGGGTGTCCTGCTGGTCTCAGCACCTTCAGGGTGTCCTGCTGGTCTCAGTACTATCAGGGCACTCTGCTGGTCTCAGTACCATCAGGGTGCTCTGCTGGTCTCAGTACTATCAGGGTGCTCTGCTGCATGTTGGTGGGTGCCCACTGTGTGGCCCTGCACCCAATGACGTATGGGAGGGAACAATGGACACCCAGTGGGGTGTGTTAGGGGTGGGGGGGTAATGTGGGGATTGACCATTTTGGTCTTGGCAACTGAGTGTGATGCTCTCAAAGGTCTGCACAAGGAAACTGGCCCATCACTGGGAAATCCTGATGGGCTTTAGCTTCATCATTGCCTTAGCACCTCAATCAGATATTGAAGTCTGCCCATGGAGGATGGAGAGGGACTTTACCCAGGCTTGCAGTTCCTTCTCCGGGAGTATCAAGTCTTGACTCACTGTCAGTCAGATATTGTAAATCATAAACACAAGACTTTATTTAGATACTGGAAATCTGGAGCAACATGTCCAAAATGTCTGAGGAACTCTATGGAGAGGAATAAACAATGGTCGTTTTGGGCCGAGATCCTGCATCAGGGACTGATGAAGCAGTCCTGGTGAAGGGTCTGACACTGAAATGTCGACTGTTCATTCCATCCATTGATGCTTCCTGACTTGCTGTCAAAACGTTTGGATATGGCTCAGCTGCGGAGAAAGAGAGACATTGAAGTGGGTCAACAGTTCACTGACTTTAATGAGAACTGCTGTAGAATTTAATGGCAAAGATAAACAATAAACACTGGACCAACAGAGCTGTTAACTAAAACTCTCAAACTGAAAGTTAAATGCCAACACTGCGGCTGGAAGCAATAACTAAATATTAAGTTATTACAGCTCCTTTACAGCTTCTGTCGAAAAGGACAAGGACAAGGGTAAGCAGGGAGTATAAATGTTGCTGTGCTTTTGGTCAAGTCGCGACAAGACTAGAATGAAAAGAAGGGAGTTAAATACCATCATAATGAACTGGTAATTAGCTGGAATGTGCATACTAAAAACAAAATTGCTGAATCTATGATGCAGCCTGCCTACGAGGGCGCATAGACCCTGAAGTAGATTCGGTAGTTGTGAGACTATTTTGTGTGTGTTGCAAACACTGGAAGTTCCTCTGATTGGGATTACCACTGTTAGGCCTGCATTGGGGGTTAGGTTGTAGACAGCCAGGGAGACCCAGTGCAGATGATGCAATGGCAGTAGGTATCCAGTTTGGAAATGTGTATGCGCTGTTGGTGAGCAGGGAGCAGGTAGTGTCCCTATGCAAGTTCTGTTGTGCAAAACTTGGGAGATGCTGTTGAAGAAGCATAGGTGAGTTGCTGCCTGTGAACCCTGTGGATAGGTTTTCACCAGAGTTCCAGTGTGCTGGCAGTCGAGGGAAAAAGTGTTGGCAGGAAGAGTGATGATCAAGCAGTCTCCTTCAACCCCAAGCGTGCTGAGCTTCTTACGGGCTACTGGTTTCCAGTAAACTCCTGATCTGTAAATTGTAGGTGTGGAAAGGCTCTGAGTTCTCAACTGCTCATTGAGTCCCTGGCCTCTGCCCCAACTCCCAGAGTTATATTTATATCCAGCTCTGGGCGGAGAGCGTGTTCTCAGTATCTTCTCGAATATCCCATCTCCTTGAAAACTCGCAATTTCCCATCCAGTTCAATGCTTGTTGATCTCCACTGCTTCCTGGTTAAGCAAATATCACTTTTATAGCTCTTGGTTTGAAATCTCACCCTAATCAGACTCAGGTTCAGTATATCTGGCATATATTGGGAAGTCTATTAACTTTGTGGCAGCTGTATAGTGCAATACATGATAAATATAGAAAAATAAATACCGGAAATAAATGAATTGCAGTAAGTATATGTATATTAAATAGTTAAATTAAATATAGTAGTGCAAAAACAGAAATAATAGAAAAAAGTGAGGTAGTGTTCATGGATTCAATGTCCGTTTAGAAATTGGATGGTAGAAGGAGAGGGGAAGAAGCTGTTTCTGAATCAGTGTGTCTTCAGGCTCCTGTACATCCTTCCTGACAGTAACAGTGAAAAGAGGGCATGTCCTGGGTAGTGGACGTCCTTAATAACAGACGGTGTCTTTCTGAGTTGGAGAATTCAATGTTCATGCCAAGGGGCTGGAGACTACCCAGACGGTATATGAGGTGTTGCTCCTCCAACCTGAGTTTGGCCTCATCATGGCAGTAGAAGAGGCCATGTTCCCCCCCCCCCCACCTTCTTTATAGGGTCCCTACCCCCTCCCTCTTCAGTCCTGACGAAACATTGACTGTTCATTTCCACGGATACTGCCTGACCTGCTGAGTTCCTCCAGCATGTTGTGTGCCTTTCTGAGGCACTACTCCTTGAAGGTGTCTTGGATATATGGATGCTGGCGCCCATGAAAGAGCTGAAAAATTTTACAACTTTCTGTAGCTTCTTGCGATCCTGTGCAGTAGCTTCCGCCACACAGCACCACCCCCCCACCAGCCCGCCCGGCCCCAAACCAGACCGTGATGCAGCCTGTCAGAACACACTCCTCAGTATATCTGCAGAATTTTTCAAGTAATCTCAATCTTCTTTAGCATCCCCCATTCTGCACTCTGTTGACGACCTGTAACCTTCCTGTTCACCAGCCTCTTCAACCCACCTTCTTCAGCCCAGCCGCTGTAACGATTGTGTCATGCTCTCTCCAGTATCACAACTGCCAATACTTCATTACGGTAATGCCGTGAATACTTAGTGAAGCATTTGAGGGTGAACGGAGAGAACCTGGTGCCTCCGGTGGAGGGACTTAAAACGAGGGGCACAACCTTAAAAGCAGAGCATCTGTTCAGGACCAATGTCAGGAAGCACTTCTTCACATAAAGAAAATGGGTTCTTCTGCAAATGTTGCTGCAATGGAGTCAATGATTCTGTGATTGATACTTTAATTATTTCCTTTAAAGCATTGTTAATATTCTTTTTGTTAATAAGAAAGGTGATTGGATACCTCATTAATTAGTGTTGAGGCTGTCCTTGTGGAATCTCCTATCTCCTCGACAGATACCATTGCCTAGAACATTACGTGGCGTGCTTTACTTGGCTTCACCTATCGCCTTCTAGCTTGTATTCCTTCCCCTTCCCTCCCCACCTTATTTTGGCTTCTTCTGAATTCAATTCAAGTTTAATTGTGCACAAATACTCATGAATACAACCAAATGAGACAGCGTAACTACGGGGTCAAGGTGCAAAACACAGTACCAACAGTCACACACAGCACAAAGCACACACAGCACATATAAGATAGAAAGGTACAGCCACTGAATAAAAGAGTCCAAACTCCTCTCAGTGGCTGGGAAAATGGCTTTATAGTCAGCGAAGTACTTTTGAAGTGCAGACGTTGCTGTATGCTATTTGGATGCAGCAAGACCAAACAATCAACAACAAGATAATGATCTAACTACTTATTTTGGTGATGGTGAGTGGAGAACCCACTCTGCCCTTATTTGAAAGAGAACCGTGGGGGGTTTTGATATCTCCCCCAACCCCCCCCCCCCAAGAAGCAGACAGGGCCATGGTTCAGTTATCTTGCAGTTTTTCAGCCTGTTTGTTTTATAAGCTTTGACAAACTGTTAAAACCCAGACTTGGTCTCAGCTAACTTCTCCGCATTAAACCTTTGGCTTCCCATCTTGGTTTCCGAGTATAAATGTTGTTTCAGGATCGGGTTCAACACAAAGTAATATTGGGTTGATTGGGCAGTGTTGGATGAAGAGCAAGCGGCTTTGACTACATTCCTGAGAGTACTTAAGTGCTTCTTTGGCTGCGAAGTGCTCTGGGATGTGCAGCACCTCTGGATCATGAGTGACTTGCTTTCCCTCCGGTTCTGTTGGTTCTGGGGTAACTGATGGGACTGGTGTGGGAACGATGGACTCTGCCACAGACGGGGCAGGCAGGTGAGCGCTTGTATGACAGTAAGAACATATACTAAACAAAGGAGGAGGGCATTAGGCTCCTCATCCTCCTGCATCACTCTTCAAGTTCATCACTGACTCTGACCTCAAACCTATTTTCCTGCACTGCTCCAGAGGTGGAATAATGGGGCAGTGGTTAGGGTGGCTGGCATGCAGCTCCAGCGATCCAGGTTCGATTCTGACTTCCGATGCTGCCTGTGATCATGAGTGTTTCCCCCAGATACTTCTGTACCCTCCCCTGTTCTGAGGATGAGCTTATGAGTTAATAGGTTTTTGTAAATTTATCCCTGGGCATAAGAAACGGGGTGCGGTTGATGAGAGATAAAAGGCTAACAGGAAATAACTGGAGGAGTGGGCAAGATGGGTGAGCTCTGAGAGTGGGCATGATGGGATAGCTCTGAGTGGGCATTATGGGATAGCTCTGAGAGCCAGTGTAGACTTGATGGACTAATTGTCTTCCATTTAAAGATCATAAAAATTTGATGATCTCATTGACTGAGCCTCCACTGGGTAGAGATTTCCAAAGATTCACCATCCTCTGAGATTTCTCCTCAAGCCGTTCCCTTATCCGGAGACTGAGACTGCTGCATTAGTGCTCAGCCAGGGCAAACATCCTCTCTGCATGTAGCCTGTCAAGACCTGCAAGAATTTTATATATTTCCGCCTCCTAAACCACAAAGAATACAGTCCCAGCTCAGCTTGTTGTGAAGCAACAATCTCACCATCTATGGAACCAGTTTAGGGAATGTTTGCTGCGCACTCTCTATGGCAAGCACGTCCCTTCTTAGGCAAGGAAACCAAAACTGTATAAAGTACTCTAGGTGCACGATTGCATATGAGATTTGAGCCACTTCTGAAGATTAACAAACTGCAACAACTGACCAGACAGAGGGTAAAAACATGCCAGGTTCATGGATTTTTACATGTAAACAAAGCAGCAAAATAAAGCTGAGGAAAATCCGTTATGATCTTTATCAATGGCATAGCAGCTCATAGATAATCTTCCTACGCTCCTGCATATGTTAGGTTCTAATTAGAGTGATGTGACGATGAGAGGCATCAGTTATATGGTGAGATTCAACAGTCTGGATTGTTTCATTTGTGTAGAGAGATTTGGTAGAGGGAATTCTGGTATTTGAGGGTAAAAAGGGAAGAACAGTTTCTATGGGTGAAATATATCTAGTTCCAGCAAAACAAAAGGATTTATTTTCTGCACTGTCCTTCGGATTTATTTATTTAGAGTTACAGCACGGAGTAGGCCCTTCTGGCCCTTTGAGCCATGTTGCCCAGCAACCCCTGACAACGGCAATTTAACCCTTACCTCATCACGGTACACTGTACAATGACCTATTAACCTACCCAGTATGTCTTTGAACTGTGGGAGGAAACCAGAGCACCGGGAACATCCCATACGTTCCATGGGGAGGACATACAAAGACTCCTTACAGAGGACGCTGGGACTGAACTTTGACCTCCAGCTGTAATGGCGTCACGCTAACTGCTACACTGATCTGGAATGTACTGCCTGTAAGGGTGGTAGAGGCATCTTCAATGGTAACACGTGGCTTGGACATATACTTCGAGGATAAATAATCAGCAGGGCTATTAGAGAAAAGTGTGGTCAATTCAGCAACTCAGGTTCAGATTTAGATTTATTTATCACACGTGCATGGAAACACACATTGAAAGGTGGCATTTGCTTTAACAATCGACACACCGAAGGTTGATCTGGTGGCAGCCCTCAAGTCACTACACATACCAGCACCAACATAGTATGCCCACAGTGTTCAGCAGAATAACACAAGGAGCAGGAACAAACAACAACAGCAACAACCAAATAAAACAACAGCAAAACAAACCCCTTTCCCATCACTCACTCACACACACAGACACACACAGACTAGTCTCCAATCCTAGAACAGGCTGACTCCAGACCTCCAGACCTTGGCCTCAAACACTTAGACTCATAGTCATTGGGCCTTCAGCCTCTAGCCCCTGTCCGGTCTCACAGACATCGGACTTTGAACCTCTAGCCCCTGTCTGGTCTCACAGACATCGGACTTTGAACCTCCAGCCCCTGTCCGGTCTCACAGACATCTGGCTTTCAACCTCCAGTACTCACAGATCATGGGACTTTGATGTTTGGGCCTTGGCCCCAAGTCTCACTGATCACAGAACGGGTGCAATTTATCTGGGGCAAGCTGCCTGCTTCACCTGCAAGAGGGCCACAACCTTATGGTCGGGTTTGGAGACTTGCGTGCCTCAGTGACCTGGAGAGCTACGTTGGCTGGAGTCAGGGCCTTGTGCTTTCACTCTTGGTAGGGTCACCTATGCTAAAAAGGTCAAAGGGTAGAGGTCAGACTAAGAGTGGTCTACTAGTCCTCCAAATTCGGAGGTTCAGCTCAGGGCTAATGACCCCGACTGGTAAAGAATTGTTACGGAAACAGCAATGAAGAATCCTTCTATATCTGTGTGTAACGGTATGGACAGACTGAAATGGAGGACCTTCATTGCTGCCCTAAATGCCAGCGGTGTAAAGGGGCAGTAAGTAAGGAAGAAAAGTTGCCTGTTTCAATTATAATTCAGATTTTCCTCCAAGACCACTAGGCTGTAAGGACATGGGCGATTGGTGAGATTGCAGAGGAGCTCATGCATATTTCTAAAGCAGCCCACACTTAGGAAGCAATTTGTCATCAGCTCCTTCCTCAACTCTGAGCTTCTCTCAAACTGTCATCTGTGATAGTGGAATTGTGGAGCTTACTAATTGTGTCATTAATTCGCAGAGATTTGGCATGACATCTAAAACTTTGACAAACTTCTATAGATGTGCGGTGGAAAGTATATTGACTGGCTGTATCACAGCCTGGTATGGAAACACTAATGTATTAAGCGGAAAATCCTACAGAAAGTAATGGATACGGCCCAGCCCCATCAATAAAGCCCTCCCAGCCATCGATTGCATCTGCATTAAGTGCTGCTACGGAAGGCAGTATTCATCATCAGGGCCCCCACCTCCCAGGACCTCTCAGTGCTGCCAACGCGAAGATGGTACAGGAGCCTCAGGACTCACGCCACTAGGTTCAGGAACAGTTATTACGCTCAAACATCAGGCTCCTGAACCAAAAGGGATAACTCCACTCAACATCACTTGCCCCATCATTGAAATGTTCCTACAACCAATGGACTCACTTTCAAGGACTCTTCATCTCATGTTCTCATTATTTATTTATTATTTTTGTGTTTGCACAGTTTGTTGTCTTCTGCACGCTGGTTGAACACCCTAGTTGGATAGTCTTTCTTTGATTCTGCTATAGTTATTATTTTATAAATTCATTGAGTATGCCCACAAGAAAATGAATATCAGGGTTGTATATGATGACATATATGTACTTTGATAATAAATTTACTTTGACCTTTGGTGTTGCCATAGAGATACCGGCTCCATGCTAATTACCACTAACCACAAAAAAACTGCCAGACTTCAGAGACAAACTCAAACATTCCACAGCCCTGTGTGAAAATTGGTCAGCTCCAGAAATGTATTCCTCATTGCACCTCACAGCTGAATTATAGCCTGTGTTCAACCTCAATATACGAATATTACTCCAAGTTGTGAAGACCCAAGAGTGGAAACCGCAGCATGAGGTCCCACACCAGCAGGTTCAGGCACAATAACCCTTCAACCATCAGGCTCCTGAATCAGCATGCATAACTTGACTCACCTCAACACTGAAGGGACACCACAACCTATGGACTCACTTTCAAGGACTCTACGGTTCCTGTTCTCAGTATTATTTGTTTATCTGTCTATCTATCTATCCATTTATCTGTTTGTTTATTTATTTATTCATTGCATTTGCGCAGTTTGCCATCTTTTGCACCTTGGTTGGTTGTCAGTTTTTGCTTGTGTGTAGTTTTTCATTGATTCTTTTGTATTATTTGTTCTACTGTGAATGCCTGCAAGAAAAGGAATCACAGAGTATTATATGGTGGATTCCGGTTAATTGGGACACATCAGGACCAGTACATTTTGGCCCAATTAAACGACTACCTCATTTAGTCGAAGTTTCATGGAAATAGTTAAAAAGTATAAAAAGACAAAGTACTGTTTACCTGAGCAACAAATTAAGTATTTAAATGAAATACAGAACAAATTAGAACACTATCAACATTACTATATTACTGTAAAACCATGTATTAGTTCCTAATAGTTATCGACAGAGGAATTCATCCAGTGTACCTGTACAGTGCTGGGTTTTTTCAATTGACTGGAAATGAGCAAAATCAGCGCGGACACCTAGTGCAGATAATGGACTGCCTCATGAAGTGCTTTTGATGACTGCAATCTCTGAATTTTCATTTTCATTGTAACATTCAAAATGATTGACAAAACCATCAAATTCTTTGTAGTTCCCAACTTGTTGAAGTAGTGAAATACCTTTGTAATTTCATTTTCACTCCCCATCATTTCTGGCCTCTCCAAGCCTGAATGCTTGAAACCAAAGTGAGCAAACAGTTCTGAAATGTCTTACTGCTTATTGCTTGCCAACTAACAGTGAAAAAAATGACAGGAACTGATGCTATTTAAAACTGTTTGCTCTGAGCACGGTGTCGTGTCTAACAGCCACACAATTGCACACACCTGACACTAGTTACAAATCAATTGGAAACAGTCTCTTCCCCAATTAAGCGGTACAGTGTCCAAAATAAATGAAGGGAATACTGGCTATTTTCTCAATTATCTTAGGTGTATAAGATGATGAGAGGCGTTGATCATGTGGATAGTCAGAGGCTTTTTCCCAGGGCTGGAATGGCTAGCACGAGAGGGCACAGTTTTAAAGTGCTTGGAAGTAGAGGAGATGTCAGGGGTAAGTTTTTTACGCAGAGAGTAGTGAGTGTGTGGAATGGGCTGCCGGCGACGGTAGTGGAGGCGGATACGATAGGATCTTTTAAGAGACTCCTGGATAGGTACATGGAGCTTAGAAAAATAGAGGGCTATGGGTAACCCTAGGTAATTTCTAAGGTAAGGACATGTTCGGCACAGCTTTGTGGGCCGAAGGGCCTGTATTGTGCTGTAGGTTTTCTATGTTTCAATGATTACTTTTTGTTGTCTGAGAGTTGTCCCAAATAAATGGCTGCCCTGATTAACCAATGGCCCAGTTAACTGGAATCCATTGTGCACATTTTGATAATAAATTTACTTTGAACTTTGAGCTTTGAATCATTGTATTGGGAGCTTTGTATATTTAATCCATGCTCTACCTGCCCTAGTGGAGTTTAAGTTGACACTGTAGGTGGAGTGGTACTCTGAATTCAAACATTTTCTTTTATTCTCTGGTTTTGCCCTGGGACAGTGCAGACAAAGCTTCAGTCTCCTTTAACCACTGCCCTGGACATGTTTGATGGGACAGTACAGAGGGACCTGAACCTTGCAGTGCTTGGCCAAGAAGTGCTGGGTGCTAACTCTTACGTGGCTCTCCTGACTATTTATTTCATGTTTGTCCCATTCTCCTCCTGTGGGCATCACCTTGTTCAACATGTGAATTTTAGTGTCCCAGGATGACTGCAGGCACAACAAAAATGGCTGCTATATCTAAAAGAAGCAGAGTTCAGCAACTGGATTCATGCTTGATGGCTAAATCTTTTTCAAAGAATTATATTTTTTCCTTTGGCTTAGAAATATGCAACTTTTCCTAGCATTTTGAAAACTTCTGAGAGTTTTGCAAGGCTTTGGAAGTTGTTGACAAGGCTACAAAATCCATAATCTCAGACAAACATGAAATCATGGAGTCAAATTATTGAAGAAACAAAAAGAAAGTACCATCAATTCATGTTTTTAAAGGACTCTGTTTGCTGAAGCAGTTGGCTGGACTCAGATGATTGGATCTCTAATTTAGAAATGGGCTTTAGATCAACAGGGATGTTTTTAGTCGGTACCAAAAATAGACACCCATTTAAGAACTACAATACGTCCAGTCCAGTTTGGATAACTCAGTGAAAGATTTAAAATTAGCTTTATTTGTTACATGTCCAATGCAACATACTGTGTGTGAACTGTGTTGTTTGTGTCGATGGTGAACACAGTCCAAGAATGTGCTGGGGCAGCCCACAAGTGTCAGCATGCCCACAACTTACTAACCCTGACACCTTTGGAGTATGAGGGAAACCAGAGCACCTGGAGGAAACTCAAGCGATCACGGGGAATACATACAGACTCCTTACCGACATGGTAGGAAATTGAACCCCAATCGCTATCTCACTAAAGCAGTACGCTAACCGCTATCCCACAATTCCCTGTTCCTGACCCCTATCTCTAGCCTCAATGTGTTCCAGTCAAAGGTGGGTTGTTTTCGGCTTGCGTTTTCAATAGCACCTTCTTCTGGGGTCTCCCTGTACATATCTGATTTCAAGTGTTATGGACGCCCCTTTCTCTCAGACCTATTGCCCAGCTGTCTTGAGATCTTTTTCCTTGTTGTGTGCCACAAGATAAGCAGGCAGCAGTCTCTCCTGACTACTCACGTCGATATTCCTGAAAGGGGCTAGGCATCATCCACAAGCCCTAGAAATCACTCTGTGAAATAAAAACCTCTGTGTAATCTATCTATTCCCATTTTGAACAATGTAACAAATTTCATTCATGGTCTAAATTCCATCCAACCTGTAAAACTCCAGTAATCTCTCAATCCATGTTCAGGCAATACTTGCTTCTAAGGCAGCACACAAAGCTCTCGACGAACTCAGCAGGTCAGGCAGCATTTATATGACTGTTGACTTCCTTCCACGGATGCTGCCCGACCTGCTGAGTTCTTCCTCCAGTGCTTTGTGTGTTGCTGCAGATTTCAGTGCCTGTGTCTCCACTTGCTTCTGAGGGTTGGATGGCGAGAGACTGATTGGAACTTTGGACCGTTCCTGATCCTGACACTGCATCAGCCCAACTTTTGGGTTCCTGGTAAGGGACGGTTTCAGGGAATGTAACTGCTCTGTCTCTTGTGGGCCAGAGAGGGCTGTATCCTGGATCGGCTGGATCAGCCCGAGCCAAAGTGCAAGCTGAGACAGCTCTGGGAATCAGTTCAGCATAGTGAGCAGGGGAAATGTAAACCATTCTAATTTCAAGGGTAGCTACATTAATAAAGTTCCAAGTGTAGCTGGTTTAGAGATGAACTCATTGTGGGTAGAAGGGAGAGAGTCATTGTAATAAAAGTCTTTGACTGGCGCACAAACCCAATGAGATTCTCTGTATTTTCCATCAGTGTAGCATTTTAAAATAAGGGATTTGTTACTATTGAGATCAGTTGGCTTGCTGCTTTGAATTTAACCCAAGTTGCCACTGTTCCCAGCAGTCACTGACAGTATCTAAGGAGGGCAGCTTGGTCACAAGACCTCGCACAACAGTAAGGAATGAGTAAACCTTCCCATGAAATCTCTTCCTCTGTTCTCAGACCTGTGCATAACATCAACAAAAACGCCGAAGTCCTGAGGTGCTTCCCAGAGCCAAACAGCAAAGGAGAGGAGCGGATCAACTTAAGGAAAGATTAGGGGAAGCTATCCAAAGTTTTGACAAAGACATAGTTTTCAAGGAGAGCCTTTGAAGTTGTGAGTGTGGAAGACGGGAGTTTAGGGAGCAATCCTAGTGCTCTAGGACAGCTGAAAGTTCAGGGGATATAAACTGCAGGAGTGCAGAGGGCTTAAATTTGTAGGGCTTGAGGTGATTACAGAGATTAGGAGCATGTAGGACTGGTGACAGAGATCAGGAGAGATGTAGGAGTGAATGAGTTTTGCAGAGATAAGGTTGGGTGTCGAAGGGGAGAAGGCAGCAGGGATAATGGGATGGATGCAAAGTTATGGAACATGTCAGGCGTTGCTGACTCTGTTATAAATGTTCACTGAGATTAGTCGATTTTTGTCTACGATAGATATGTGGGATTGGGACAGTGAAAGATGTGGCAGTCAGATAACTGAACCTCACTGAATAGTTGGTAGACTCGAGAAACTTAGTAACCCTCTTCAACTACCAATGTTTTTATAACATTTTTCCTCCTGGTTGCTTGTGTGTAACAGCTGGTGACTGAAGTCATTGATACTTCTGATTCATTTCTCAAAGCTACTGAGTGACGTGAACTTCGCCTAAGCCTCTGCCTCTCTGTAACCTCTGCAACGTGGGTGACCCAGCCTCTGCAACCCTCTCTCACTCTACCCCACTGAGCACAGGCACATTGTGGGACCTTTCCTAAAAGTTTTGCAACAGCTTGCATAGCCTTGCTGCAGTTGCTATGATCAGGAAAGCACAGTAAGGCACAGCTCCGCCAAGAGCAATGTGACAATGATCAGAAAATTTTTGACTGAAGAGTTAATACTTGCCCAAGGTGCTAGGAGAGGTATTTACGGGGTGTTACTTAAATGATGTTACTGGGTTATCACTGGCCGATGATGGAAGAACTGGATGTTTCCTTCAGGATTACTGCAATGCCTTGCCAAGGCTCCACCGGCTGCCCAGAACCATGATCTCCACAATATAGAGCAGGAGTTCCCAATCTGGGGTCCGCAAACTCCCCTGTTAATGGTTGGAGTCCATGGTTGGGAACCCCTGATCTAGAAGTATAAAGGCTGTGACCTCTTCCAGGTGCCCCAGTGAGATGCTTAACATTGCGATTTAGAAGTATATCATTGCTCCTTCATCCTCCCAGGGGCAACTCACTGTTTGTCAGCAGAATGGGAGCACCTTCTCCATGTGTACGAGGAGGAAGCCCAGGAAGCAGTTAGAGGGAAGTGTCCAACCAGCCCGGTGCACAGTATTCACCTCCTTACAGACACCAAGAACCCCTGGTAGATAACGTTGAAGGCCGGAGCATTAACTAGCTAGGCCAAGCAGTCTCTTTCTCCTGACGCTAAGGTGCTTAGAGCAGCCAGTTCAGTGATTAAAAATGGGATGAACTCATCTGACGTGGCCTGGCCTGGCCTGGCCTGCCGAATGATGCAAGCTGTCCAACTCTCTGCTGTTCAGTTTGTTGCCCTTGGAGGCATATGTTGTAAACTGCCGACAAGAAGTGGTGGATACAGCCCAGTCTGTCACAGGTAGAACCCTCCCCACCTCTGAGCACGTTTATTTATGTTGAGACACAGCGTGGAACAGGCCCTTCCGGGCCACCGAGCCGCACTGCCCAATCACAGGACAACTTACAGTCACCAATTAACCTCCTTAAGCAGTACGTCTTTGGGCTGTGGGAGGGAACTGGAGCGCCTGGAGGAATCCCACACGTGCACACGGGAAGAGCGTAGAAACGTTATTAGCGAGGACACCAGAACTGAACTGCGATGTCCCAAACTGCAATAGCATCACACTAAAAACTATACAACCGTGGCGCCCCACGTCTACAGGGAGCACTGCCACAAGAAAGCGGTATCCATCACCAAGGATACCCACCGCCCAGGCTAAGGTGTCTTCTCACTGCTGCCAACGTGGGAGATTTAGGTCCCATACCTGCAGGTTATTACCCTTCAACCATCAGGCTCCAAACCAACATGAACACTCATCTCAACTCTGAACACTTTCAGTAGCTCTACAACTCATGATCTCAGTATTTATTTATCTATTTATTTTGTACTTGCACGCTTTCTCTTCTTTTGCAAGTCTTAGCGTGTGTAGCTTTTCATTGATTCTATTGTATTTCTTTGTTCTACTGTGCATGCCTGCAAATAAAAATGAATCTCAGTGTAGTATGTGATGCCATATACGTACTTCGATAAAAATTTGCTTTGAACTTTGAAACTGAGTAAGCCTGTGACCGCTGGCAACTGGCGGTGACTTTGGTAGCTCCTGCCGCAGAGTGGACTGCACTACGTCAAGGTGTGGTGGTTGATGGTACATAGTCGCTTGCAGTGAGGGGAGTCTGTTTCTGTGATGTCAGTGCGAGGGAGGGAAGCTGGCTCTGTGTAGGGTCACTGCTGACATTTGACAGATTGTTTTGATATCCAACAACTCTCCGTACGGGAGCATTAACCTCAGCCTCTCCCCCTGATGTCAGGGAGCACGCCCAACATCTGAGGTGTGCCTGAGGTCTCATTCTCGTTGTGTGCAGCGTACAGGAGATTTTTGCTGAACAACCATTTTGCCAGGTGTATAAATACCACAAATTGGCAGCAATATAATTGAAAGCTTAGGAGGATGGCACCCAAGCTAAAACTGGAGAGGCATTGTTTGCCAAGTATGAATGGAGCTTAAAGAGGAACAGCTGTGGCTCCAAGTCCTCAGTGTCTGTGCCAACCTTCCGATGACTACACATTCTCTTTAATCGCTTCAGATTTCTGATCCCAACGTCACTCGCAAGAACATCTCTCTCTCATGTTCTGATAGATTAGAGTCAGATAATGGGGGCTTTCAATATTTCTGCCTTCCTGTGAAATCCAGCAACAAATTTAACAAACAAATCTGTGTGCCAAGGTATGCGGCCAGACCATGGGGAATCTGACACTCACCCCCGTTTCCTCCTCAAGGGATGACTACAAACAGTGACACACCCAGAAAACATAGAAACATGGAAAACTTACAGCACAATACAGGCCCTTCGGCCCACAAAGATGTGCCAAACATGTCCTTACCGTAGAAATTACCTAGTCTTACCCACAGCCCTCTATTTCTCTAAGCTCCATGTACCTATCCAGGAGTCTCTTCAAAGACCCTATCGTATCCACCTCCACTACCGGCAGCCCATTCCACACACTCACCACTCTCTGAGTAAAAAACCTACCCCTGACATCTCCTCTGTACCGACTTCCAAGCACCTTAAAACTGTGCCCTCTCGTGCTAGCCATTTCAGCCCTGGGAAAAAGCCTCTGACTATCCACACGATCAATGCCTCTCATCATCTTATACACCTCTATCAGGTCACCTCTCATCCTCCGTCGCTCCAAAGAGAAAAGGCGGAGTTCACATTCCCGGGGGATTCCCTGTCAACACTGATATGTTCCCAGAGGCTGCCTGTAAACCGTGATAACAACACCCACCCCCCCGCACCCTGTAAACATTGACAATATCCCTAACCTAGTAAACACTGGCACAACCTTGGGGAATCCCTGAAAACATTTACGCATTTTAGGAGGGCCTATTAAATCTGACAGAGCAATAGGAAGGCAGCCCGGTGGTGTGTGGGGGAGACATGGTGGCTTTAGGGGTGGCGCAAGTTTTCATGCAACGGTTTCACAGCAGCAGCGATCGCTGGTCGGGGTTCGATTTCCGCCGCTGCCCGTATGGTGTTTGTTCGTTCTCTGTGTGACCACGTGGCCTTCCTCCGGGTGCTCCCGACCCCTCCCACATTCCAAAGACGTATGCTTCAGGGGTGGTGAGTTGTGGGCATGCTGTGCGTGGGCGCCAGAAGTTCGGCAGCGCTTGCAGACTGCCCTCAGCACGACCGTCGGACTGAGTTGGTCGCTGGCGCACACTTCGCGCTTCACCGTATGCTTCGGTGCACGTGTGACGGACAAAGGTAATCTTCGACTCTCTCCCTGGGTACAGTGACCCACTTTCAGGAAACCTCTGTTAACACCAACACATTCCCTGGAGACCTCATCTATATAAAAAAATGCCAACACACTCCCGGGGATCTCTTGTAAACACTGACTCACTCCCTGGGGACTACCTGTAAGCACTGAGACACTTTGAAGGAACCACTATTGAAACTAACACACTCCTAGTAATCCCCTGTAATCAATGACACATTCTCCGGGAACACTCAGGGAAACCCTGCAAAGACTGGCAACCCCCTCTAAAGGCTGACTCACTCACTGGGGATCTCTATTTTTTATACACACAAAATTTATTGAGCTGACGACAATGTCACAATATGCAATATTCAGAGAGCATATACACACTAATTACAGTTTCAAATTAAAATATGATTATCACTATTTGCAATGCACTCGAGCCCCTGAGAGACCTCTGTGGACACCCTGTAAACACTGACGGAATTTCAGGAAATCCCCATTAAAACAGACATGTACCAATAGTCCCCTTATAGCTACTGACACACACACCAGTGACCCCTGTGAACACTTACACACTCCTAGGGATTCCCTTTAAACACCGACGCACACCCAGTGACCCCTGCAAACATTTATACATTCCTAGGGATTCCCTAGAAACACGTACACTCCTAGGGATTTCCTGTAAACACTGACACACAGCCAATGACTCCTGTAAACACCTTTACACTCCTAGGGATTCCCTGTAAAAAACACACACACACACACACACCTGTAAACACTTGTACACTCCTAGGGATTCCCTTTAAACACTGACACACCTCCATTGTCCCAGACATTACTGACATTTGACCAGCTTCTCACCATTTGGAGAGAAAAGCTTGCATGGTAATAAAAGGTTACACGCAATTTGAAAGATGACAATAGTCTGATTGCACGTGAAAGGAGGTTGGCAGTTTCTGAAGTACTCAAACCACCCCATCTGGCACCAACAATCATTCCACAGTCAAAGTCACCTAGATCACATTTGTTCCCCATTCTGATGTTTGGTCTGAACAACAACTGAACCTCTTGACCATGTCTGCATGCTTTTATGTATTGAGTTGCTGTCACATGATTGGCTGATTAGGTATTTGCAGTAATGGGCAGATTAATGGCCACTGAGTGTCTATTTTAATTGTCATGCAGAGTGCCGTTGGGGAAGTTACTAGTAATAATAGTAAACGTTTAAAGCAAAGTATGTTACTGATCTTTGACATATGTGTCAGACTGTTCGTGCACAGATTCAGTGTTTCGGGGTGAGGGGGGGATCTGGGTTCGGATGCATGTTTATTCTACGTGAGAGGAGGCTACGCAGCATCCACACCAGGATCACCAGACTCAAAAACAGTTCTTTTACCCAAGCAGTAAAGCTGATTCACACCTCTACCCACTAACCCAGCCCTCCTCAGCCCCAACCACCACTACTTTATCATTTCCTGTCAGTCACCTTATGTACAGACACTCCTGTGCCTAACACCACTTTATGGACGTATAGTCAATCTCTGTATATAAGCTTTCTTATGTTTTTGTATTTGTTGTGTTTTTTCATTATTGTTATTGTGTTCTTTATCTTTTGTGGTTTTTGTTGAGCTGAATCGGATCTGGAGTAACAATTATTTTGTTCTTATTTACACATGTGTGTTGGAAAGACATTAAACAATCTTGAGTCTTTAATCGGCTCGGTGCTTGCTGAGCAATGCTCCTCTCCATCTGTGCCCATATTTATAGAAATACATTTCTTACTTTGAATGCCATGGTTTACTGTGGGATTGTTCTTCCTTTCGCCTGTCTTGCCATTCCCTGCCTCTGCCTTTGACTCTTTATCACACTCCCCAATTCTCCCCTCCACCTTCTTACCGTCTGCTCTTTTCGATCCTCTTCTCAGTTCTCTGTCCCCCTCTTGATCATTTTCTGAATTTGTGCCTGCCCCACATCTTTACAATCATCTCTCCAATTCTCTTTATAGCTAATTTTTTTGACAGAATTCACTCTGATGTTTGTCCCCATCCCCTCTCTCAGCATACTGTCTGCACATTCCCCTCTCACCCCACTCCTCTCTCTGCCTCTGCACTTGTCTCTCACTTCCTCTCTATCTCTCACTCGTACGATCACATCCATCCAATTCCTTCTCCTCTGTGCTTTCTTTCTCCCACATGGCCCTACCTCTCCACACTCTCTTCCCATCGTTCCTTCTCTCTATCTCTCCCTCGGCTTTTCCATCTTTCCCTGTACATTAGATTTTGCTTTCACAGGTAGCTAATTGCTCTTGTCATTGTCTACCTCGATATGTACCAATAAAACAATGATAAATTAGCAAAGAATATTTAATCCCCCCACCTTCTTATTCTGACACCTCCCCTTCCTTTCCAGTCCTGAGGAAGGGTCTCGGCCCGAAACATCGACTGGTTACTCTTTTCCAGAGATGCTGCCTGACCTGCTGAGTTCCTCCGGCATTTGGTGTGTGTTGTTCTGAAAGGAATTCTGGAAAAGAAACAGAATTTGATAGTATCACGCCCCAGTTCATTAGCGAGCCACATCAGCAAGATGGTCGGGCAGCCGGCCAAGTAGCCGGTCCTCCCACGGTGGGGAATCGCACTGAGGATTCATGGAGGGAGCTGTGACAAGCAGAGGATTTTGAACTTGCCTTGAGGCAGCAGGTACCGGAGTGCTTTGGTAAGGCAGAGGTGCAGGTTGGGTGCTGGCTCGGGTTCAGGCTGCAGGGTGCAGCTGTTGCTGTGGCCTTGCATAGACATGTTCGTTCTGTGTTCCCAGCGCCGTCCAGGTTGCCAAAGCAAGCTGCTCATAATCAGCAGCTGCAGGGCTTCAGTGTTGTCTGGAGCTCACCGACATGACAGGCTCTACTGGAGCTCACCGACATGACAGGCTCTACTTGGAGGGTCTTGTTTAAAGTGAAAATGCAACATGAGATCCCTGTTATCAGACAGGAAGCTGGGGGAGGGGAAGGGTAGAGCTTTGGTAAAATGAGAGGGGGAATGTTAGCACAGGGAGATATAAACATTAGTCAGAGTGTGACAATCCCACAGTACTGTCCCTCTGACAGTACGACTCTCCCTGTCCCTCTGACAGTTTGACACTCCCTCAGTACTGTCCCTCTGACAGTACGACTCTCCCTGTCCCTCTGACAGTTTGACACTCCCTCAGTACTGTCCCTCTGACAGTGCGACACTCCCTCAGTACTGTCCCTCTGATGGTGTGACACTCCCTCAGCACTGTCCCTCTGATGGTGTGACACTCCCTCAGTACCGTCCCTCTGACAGTGCGACACTCCCTCAGTACTGTCCCTCTGATGGTGTGACACTCCCTCAGTACTGTCCCTCTGATGGTGTGACACTCCCTCAGCACTGTCCCTCTGATGGTGTGACACTCCCTCAGTACCGTCCCTCTGACGGTGTGACACTCCCTCAGTACTGTCCCTCTGACAGTGTGACACTCCCTCAGTACTGTCCCTCTGACAGTACGACTCTCCCTCAGTACTGTCCCTCTGACAGTGTGACACTCCCTCAGTACTGTCCCTCTGACAGCGTGACACCCCCTCGGTACCGTCCCTCTGATGGTGTGACACTCCATCAGTACTGTCCCTCTGACAATCTGACACTCCCTCAGTACTGTCCCTCTGATGGTGTGACACTCCATCAGTACTGTCCCTCTGACAGTGTGACACTCCCTCAGTACTGTCCCTCTGACGGTGTGACACTCCATCAGTACTGTCCCTCTGACAGTCTGATACTCCCTCAGTACTGTCCCTCTGGAGATTTCCAGTACAAATTACACATTGAAGATGCTGGAAGCAGGTTAGAGCCACTTCACAGGTATTCTTGCTGTGCCTTGGGGAGAACATCCTTGGCCACCGCTGTCGCGTGGAAGCAGCTCTCCAGTGCCTCCCAGAGAGCAAGTGCAGAATTTCAACAGCTGGTCTCTGTAGAGCTGTGTTCTGGGGGAGTGACCGCCAAGGAGACAGAAGAGGATGAATAGGACAGGAAGGATTGTTGGAGAAATGTATTTTTGGAAAGGATTTAAATGAGGGAAGGATCTGGTTACTTTCCTCACTGCATCCCTGTACAGCTCTGCTTCATTCAGCATACATCTTGAAATTAGGTGTGCTTTGAACAACAATCAGTTGCTTATATTACGAGTCTTGCCAGTGTTTGATCTCAGTCCTAAAGCTCCTTCTTCAAAATCAGTTAGTGGGTTCTGATTCAGCAGCCAGTGATCTGAGATTGTGTTTTCAGAAGAACATTGACAGAGAAAACAAAAACACCCGCTGATTCTGGAAGTCATCAGTAAAGTCAGAAACTGCAGGAAACACTCAGCTGGTCAGGCAGCATCTGCGGTGAAAGAAACAGAGTTAATGTTTCGGATTGAATTTCATGTTGAAAGGTTGGATTTCTCTCAATAAATAGCAATTGTTCCTTGTCATTCAGCTTGAACCAGTCTGGCTTGATGGTCCTGATGAATGGTCTCAGCCCGAAATGTTGACTGTTTATTCATCTCCCTAGATGCCGCCTGGCCTGCTGAGTCCCTCCAGCATTTTGTGGGCAGTTTGAGTCCCTCAGGTCTGCTGGGATTTTCACACTCAACAGTCTCCAGAGTTTACAGAGAATGGCGCACGAAACAAAAGCCATCCAGTGTGTGGCTGGCCTGTGGGCAGAGATACTTTGTTCGTGAGAGAGGTCAGGGGAAAATGGTCAGGCTGGTTCAAGCTGACAGGAAGGTGGCAGTAGCTCAAAGAATGATATGTTGCATCAGAGGCGTGCAGAAGAGTATCTCTGAAAGCACAACACATCGAACTTTGAAGTGCATGGGCAACAGCAGCCAAATACCTCAAACAGGGACTACTTGATTAGGTACACGAGGTAGCTAATAGAGTAGCCACTGAGTGTATTTTGTGACTAAATTTTCAAAAGTGTGAAGCAATAGGCAATAGACAAAAGACAATAGGTGCAGGAGTAGGCCATTCGGCCCTTTGAGCCAGCACCACCATTCACTGTGGTCATGGCTGATCATCCACAATCAGTATCCAGTTCCTGACTTATCCCCAAAACCTTTGATTCTGCTATCTTTAAGAGCTCTATTCTTCTTTTTCTTGAAAACATCCAGAGACTTAGCCTCCACAGCCTTCTGGGGCAGAGCATTCCATATATCCACCACTCTCTGGGTGAAAAAGGTTTTTCCTCAACTCTGTTCTAAATGGCCTACCCCTTATTCTTAAACTGTGGCCTCTGGTTCTGGACTCACCCATCAGCGGGAACATGCTTCCTGCCTCCAGCGTGTCCAATCCCTTTAATAATCTTGTATGTTTCATTCAGATCCCTTCTCATCCTCCTAAATTCCAGTGTATACAAGCCCAGTTGCTCCAATCTTTCAACATATGACTGTCCCTCCATCCCTGGAATTAACCCAGTGAACCTACGCTGCACTCCCTCAATAGCAAGAATGTCCTTCCTCAAATTTGGAGACCAAAACTGCACACAATACTCCAGGTGTGGTCTCACCAGGGCCCTGTACAGCTGCAGAAGGACCTCTTTGCTCCTATACTCAGTTCCCCTTGTTTTGAAGGCCAGCATGCCATTAGCTTTCTTCACTGCCTGCTGTACCTGCATGATTGCTTTCAGTGACTGATGTACAAGCGATACACTTTGGAAGGTCAAACTTGAGGGAAGACTGCAGGGTTAATGGCAGGATTCTAGGCTGTGTGGAAGAACAGTGGTATCTTGGGTCCAAGTCCATAGTTCACTCAAAGTTGCCACACAAGTTGATATGGTGGTTAAGAAAGCGTTATGGTGTGTTGGCCTTCGTTAGTTGCAGCTGTATAGAAATCTGATTGAACCACATTTGGAAAATTGTGTTCAGCTCTGCTGGCATCATTACAGGTAGGATGAGGAAGCTTTAGAGAGAATGCAGAGGAGATTTGCCAGGGTGCTGACTAGATTAGACAGCATGTCTTATGAAGAAAGGTAGAGTGAGCTAGGAGCGAAGGAGGGTGAGAGGTGACTTGATAGAGGTGTACAAGGTGATAAAAGGCATAGGTAGAGTGGACAGCCAGCGCCTTTTCCCCAGAGTGGCAAAAGCTAATAAGAGAAGGTATAATTTTATGGTGATTGGACCAGAGTATAATAGAGAAGTCAGAAGTAGTGTGTTTACATGTAAATGAGTGGAATGCACTGTCCGGGGTGGTGGTAAAGGCAGGTACTTTACGGACATCTTAGATAGGCACATGGATGAAAGAAAACTGGAGGGCTATGTAGGAAGGAAGGGTTGATTTTGTGTAGGTTAAAAGGGTGGCACAGTATCCTGGACAAAGAGCCCATACTGAACTGAGCCCATAATGTTCAATGTTTGAAGTTTTAAAGTTGTAAAGGGATCTGGAAGAGGGCTGAATATCTGGCATTATACCAAAGCGCTTCTGTTGAATGGCAGTAACAGGCATCAGTAAAAGCCTCATCTTATTCAAAAGAAAAATTGTTCATGACTTTTGATGGAAACTTGGCTGTGTCTTCGATCTGCTGTGATTGATATCGTTGGCTTTTTTTTCTCTCTTACAGGGGGATATCCAGCAACTCTTGATCATACCTGACCACAGAGCAGCTCATGACTACTGTGAGCACTATAGTCCTGACTGTGACACCCCGTTCCCTGAATCACCACAGTCTCAGGATCCCAACGTCGACGACCTTGATGTAAGTACCTCCCAAAAGGCAAAATCTTGCAGATGTGGGAAACCTGAAACGCAAACAGAAACCTCTCAGGTCAAGTAGCATCCACAGAGAAAGAGGGAGGTCGAACAATTCAGGCTGATAACCTCTAAGTACCTGTGACCTCTCATTGCAGTTGTTGGCCTGGCACTGGGTTCATGGGGAATCTCGCATGGCTTCAGGTGACGAGTCCTCCAGTATCCCAGCAACCTGGAGGGACTTGCTGACTCTGAACTGAGCGTATTCCGTGATGGATTGTCACATGACCTTGTACATCATTAATACCACCAGCACGGTTACGGTTAATTCCTTCCAAGTGTCCCCATTTTAACATGGGCATCAGAAAAGTAGAATCAGAATCAGGATTATTATCACTGACATGATGAGAAACAGAATGCAGTGCATCATCATTATCATCGTTATTTGCCATGTCATTTGATGGAGGTGATCATGGTCTTTGACCGTGATTGTTCTTGGGAAATTTTTGTATGTAGATGGTTTGTCATAGCCTTCCTCTGGGCAGTGTCTTTCCCAGACGGGTGACCCCAGCCATTATCAATACCCTTCAGAGATTGTCTGCCTGGCGTCAGTGGCCACATAACCAGTGCACCAGCTGCTCATACAACCATCCACCACCTGCTCCCGCGGCTTCGCGTCACCCTGATCGGGGGCCAAGCAGGTGGTTGCACCTCGCCCGAGGGTGACCTGCAGGTTAGCGGAGGGATATAGTCATTGTCATAGTCATAGTCATAGTTATACTTTATTGATCCCGAGGGAAATTGGTTTTCGTTACAGTTGCACCATAAATAATTATATAGTAATTAAACCATAAATAATTAAATAGTAATATGTAAATTATGCCAGGAAATAAGTCCAGGACCAGCCTATTGGCTCAGGGTGTCTGACCCTCCAAGAGAGGAGTTTTAAAGTTTGATGGCCACAGGCAGGAATGACTCCTTTGGTAGAGACATATCTGAACTCCGCCACCCCAGTACAGTGCAAAGCATAAATATTATTATTAATTATATAAATAGATAAATAGTTGAAAAGAGGACTAACGAGCCAGTTCGTGGACCATTCAGAAATCTGACTGCGGAGACAAAGAGAGGAAGTCTCTTTATCTGGTTTATAAATTTTTACTTGCAGTCAGAGCTCAGATTTTCCACCCTTAAAATTTTACAATTAATTAAAGCCAAAGAAACGAGAAATAAAGAAGTTCATCTCTGGAATGTGGTTGATGCCCGATAACGTTTTATCCCGGGTTGTTTGCAGCTATTTTGGGAGATTTCAGACCAGTGCTGGGATTGTGCTGGCACTTCATTCACAGCGGATATTGCGGTGTTGGGACTGGAGGGGGTGTTGGGGCTGGTTCTGGCAATGAGTCACACTGACCACTGTACACCGCAGATTCAAGCCTGCTGCCAGCCAGTGAGCCTGGAGCAGAAATTCAAGTCACATTCACTGTCATGTAACTATATACATATATATAATTATATAATATATATAGAAACAAGACCTAGGGTGTAAAGCACTGCAGTACACATAACACACAAAAACTTAAGAAGGAATTTTTTTGGGATGTAAAATTTAGGTCACATGTAAAGATGTTAGAGGTGGGGTGGTGGAAGGAGATTCCCAAGACTGATATTGTCTGTACCTTCAATGTTTTAATCCCACCCTGGAGAAAAGCACACCAGGTTTTCCATCCCACCATATTTCAAAACTAATAAACAAAAGTGCTCGAAGGAAGTGTAGGAGACAAGCACACCCATTTTGTTGTGTCGCTTTCTAGTTTACGCTCAGCACTGTCCTGGACGTAGCTCGTTGGTTCCTGCAGACTGGGGGGGGAGCAATCTGGTGCATTGACAGGCTGTAGGGGCTCCCTCCGGGCACTGAGGTTTCCCAGTTTGCTTTCACTGCCCTGCTGTGGCTCCTTGCAGGAAACTGACCCCTGAGTGATCCCACCAGGTGTAATCGTCACGTTCCATCAGCCCGGTTTGTCGCACAGTGTTTACAGAGAGGGGAGCTTTTGAGAATGCTTTGAATAATTATTTAGGCCATTCCACTGGGGCCCCTGCCAGTTTCAAGTGCACTGTAAATCCTTAAAGAAGTTATTGTTCAAGATGGAGATCAAAACTGAGTATCATTGACAATGAATGACTGGCCTAAAGGGGGAGCAACAGTGGCTGATTTGCAAGACCAAGTCTTAAATGTACGGTTGTATGTCTGAACTGCTTGGTTACTTGGAGGAATTTCGTGTGAAGACTGACTGGCTGTTCCAGGTACGGATTCTTTTAGAAGGGACAACCGAAGTCTAACTGGAAACTTAAAGGTTCAAAGCAATGGAATAATTCTCCCTACAGTGTTCCTTGTGACTTCAAAATTGCAGGTTTCTGCAGATCCTTCCATCACTTCTCAAACCCTTCTCCCAACTGGCTGATCTCCTTCCCTCCCTTCCCCACAGACTCCCCATTCCCTCCTTTTCCTACTCCCCTTTCTCCCTCACTCCCTGCTCCCCATTTCCCATTTTACCCTCTCATTCCCCTTGTCTGCAAGCCCACCCCTGTCCCTCTCCTTTCCCCTCCCACTCCCAAGCAAATCTCTGCCCTTGTCCGGTGGCTGCCTGTGGTTGTCTGGATCAGCTGGAGCATTCCGCGGGATGAGCATGGTGTGCCTTCTCCTCGTTAATCGTGCACACTAAGAGGCAGATATATTCAAGGTGTTCCTCATACCCATCTCTTGCCTTCCGATGCATTCTATCCTGCCGGATGTGTACAGTTTTGGAGCTTGGGAATTCTTAGGTCCAGGTTCAGGAGATTATGGTTCAGCCCAGGGCTAGATAGAAATCAGAACAGCTTAGTAAAGTGAAGGTTTTAAAGGAATAAGATGACATGAAGACCACGGCAGATGAAGTCAGGCTGGGCTTGTGGGGTTTGATAAGCTGCTTCACTTTTGCCAGTCCAGTTTCACAAACTCTGCTCACATTCACCTCACCCGTTGCAGACTCCGCTCTCTCCCCTTCTCCCGTACCCCTTCTCGTCAAGCTGGCCAGCCTGAGGGGATAAGAGTCCAGACTCCTCAGTCGACAAGTCCCTAAGTGACATTGTGTTTTCCCTGCAGCCCACGGAGGATAATTACTATTACGAATATCCTTATTATGAAGAATTCCCGGATGACTATACCGATAAGCCCTCTGAAAAGTTGCCGGAGTATGGAGAACAGATCAACGGTCCTATCACCGAACTGCCAGATCAAGAAGTAAGTTCTGGATTTTGGACAATGGGGCCGTGGAATTATGGGGCTTTGGGCACAGGGATGCCGGGAAAATGGAACGCAAGGACAGAAAGGTGATGGGTCAATGGGGTAATGGGAAATGGAGCACAAAGCAGCGGGGTAACGGGGGCTTTGGGGGAATTGGTGCCATGATCCCTGTGGCTTGCCATAGAGAACTGAGCTTCTCGGGTTTTTGAGCAGCCGTACTTACTAATCGTTTTCTTAACTAGAGTTGTTAAGCCCTTGTGTTTTTGGTTTAACCTTGTCGAGTCTCCTGACCTCTATGATTATTTAAAGAGAACTCTCAGTCGGTGCCTTAGTGGGGTCACCGTGTCGGAGAGGATGAATTCTTGTGGTGTCCCTCAGTCGTTTCTTCAATTCCGATTCCATATAACCATATAACAATTACAGCACGGAAACAGGCCATCTCGACCCTTCTAGTCCATGCCGGACTCTTACTCTTGCCTAGTCCCACCGACCTGCACTCAGTCCATAACCCTCCATTCCTTTCCTGTCCATATATCTATCCAATTTAACTTTAAACGACAACATGGAACCCACCTCAACCACTTCTGCTGGAAGCTCGTTCCACACAGCTACCACTCTCTGAGTAAAGATTCCAATGTTTAACTTCTTGTTCCTGTCTCCCTGCGGATCCCACCGTTCCTCCGCATGTGGGTCCAATCCTTTGTGAGCGTACCATGACAACTGGAGCATCCCAGTTCAGAAGGCCAATGGGGAAGTAGAGAGTGAGGCATGAGGTTAATGTCCTAATGGGGCTGTGGATCATGGGGTATTGGGTATGTAGGTGCTGAGGTTAGGACATGTTTGCAATGGGATAAGGAAGATTTAGGGGTTTGGGAATCAGGGTGCTGTTCTAAATGGGCTTTTGGTAATTGGTCACAATGGAACCAGGACAGTGGGCCAATGAGGGGCTGTGGCACATGGCTGTAGATCGGGTTGGGCTATTAGGGGATTGGGGCAGAGGGGTGAAGCTGGGGCAGAAGAATAATCGGGAAGTGCATGTTGTTGGCGACGTGGTCTTGGGGCACTCTGGAAGGGTCCAGTGAGGGAGCTGGGCAGACAAGGACTGGGGTAATGGGGGCAGGCACAGGACACCAAAGAACAAGGACAGTGGGGAGCAGTCACTGGGAGACTGGAGTTCAAGAGCACTGGGCCAGTAAGGTCCAGGGTAGTATGATACCGAGACAGGTGGGGTAGAGTACTGGAGGACACATGGGAAACTTGGTGGAGTGGGCTAATGTGATAGGATATGGGGACAGTGAGGCAGTGGGTATATGAGGGGATTCTCAAGGGCAAAGGGCAAATGGGACTGGGACAGTGCAGCCCGGGGACAGTGAGGATTAGGGTGCTGGGGTGCACAGCAGCGCGGCACAGAGAAAAATGGAACAGAGCAGAATGGCGTTCCAATAACGTTTCTAAATTATTAATTAATAGGAGACTGTGACCGAAAGGATGGAGGAGGTGATTGAGGAAACCACGCCGACTGTCCGTGAAACCACCCCTGCAGAATACCCCATTGTGGAAACAGGCTACTATGATAGCTACGGCGATGAATATTATTACCCAATGTTGACAATCACAGACAGTAATTTGGACAAAGAGGACGGTCTCGTGACTTCAGGGCAAGGATTTGATAACGAGGTTGAGTATCAAACTCTCCACGCTTTTGATCCCACGTATGGACGTCAGGCCCTGTCTTTTGACCCGTGTCCTTTTCTGAACTCCTGAAGATATTAGTCATTCCTGTACTCTGGACTTGACACGTGCCAGTCGGCCCCCTGGTAACCTTCTCCCTGAGCTTCTGTTACCTACTGTCTTGACTGTCAAACCTGATCCTGTGCAGTAACAGTTGTGCACAGGCTCTGAACGTAGAACAGTAACAACAAAGGAGCTAGCTGAACTAATGACTCCAGTAATTCCCTAGCGAAACTAATCCTTTCTACCTGTGCAACGTCCATATCCCTCCATTCCCTGCATCCACCATGCTCTGTGGAGGGGGGGGGGGATCTTGCCCCGCTTATCTTTTGAACTTGCCCTCTCACATTTGATGTACACCCTCTTGTGTTAGGCATTTCAATCGCAGGCGAGAGATACCAGGTATCGTCTCTATCTGTGCCTCTCATCACCAGGTTCCCTCCCACCCCTCCCAGCCCGCGCTTCTCATTTCTAGGCTCAGGTAGGGCACGTTAACATTACAACCAACAGGGGGACAAAGCACTTTGGCTGCCTGGGATGGAATGCTTCAGTTACTGGATAGGCTGGACTGGTTTACTTTGGAACAGAGGATGCTGGGGTACGGGCGGGACGTCGGTATTGGGGGGCAGGGAGTGACGCTGAAGCATCTGGTCGAGGTATGTAGAATTACGAGAGCCATAGATAGGGTAGGTAGTGAGAAGCTTTGCCCTATGCTGGAGCTATCTAAGAGCAGAGGGCGGAGGTTTAAAGTGAAGAGCAAGGGGGGAAATCTGGAACGCCCTGCCTGAAGCCTGTGCTTCACAGCATTAAAAAATATTTGAATTGGCAGGATAGTGAAGACTACGAACGAGGTGCTGGCACATCAGACCAGTATAGATGGGTATTTGATGGCCAGCATGTATGCGGTGGGCTGAATTTCTGGGCTATAGAAACAGTCCATTGTGACTCCATGACAATGATTCTGAGTTAGGAGACAAGTCCACTAAGTCTCACCGTGCTGTGCGCCTGAGTGTACAATAAGGGGTGATCCAATGTATTTGTGATGACTGTGGTGGGGGAGCTACTTCCTCTAGTGTGTCGCTGTGTTAGGAAGCGTCTCTTCACACAGAGAGGATGGAAATCAGGAATTCTCTTTACCTGCTGCTGAGAATGGGAGGCAATGGAAAATTTCAGTGCTTGGGCCGATAACAGTCTGTTAGCCCATAACCAGATTATGCAGAGGGAGTTGGAAGCAGATTGGCTTAAGCGCTGGGACTGGGTAGAGGGGCTGGGTGGCTTGCTCCTCTCCTGACACTTCACCCCTAACATTAATGGCCAGAGCCCCCCGCGTTATGACCAGCAACAGCCCTGGCTTCTCTTTCCTCGTTGCTTCCGCTGCTGATTGCAGCGGGATCTTACAGCCCGGACCTTTCCTGTGGCCCGTTGAGAGCCTCTGTCACTTGAGTGGGTGCACGTTATGTCTTTTGGGCTCCAGCTCCGAAAGGTTGCATAGTAGTGGGAACGGTGGTGTATTGGTTAAACTGTCGTCCTCTGAGCTGTCCTGCCTTCTGGATCACTAATTCAGAGAGAAGGGCAGTTCAGAAGACAACAGCCTGCACCAAGCTACTATAGTTAGCAAGATTCATCATGGTGTGGTGTGCTTGTTGGAACAAGCTTATTAACTATACCCGAGGAAATCTGGGCTCCCTGACTGGTGCATCCACTGCACTGGCCCAGCCAGACACACGTTTATCTCCAACCCGTGTTAGAGAGTCATGACCTTCAGATCCTACGGCCCTGTGGAAGCACCTTCGCCAAGTTGGCTGCTGGAGTTGACAGGGTGGCCAGCCTTAGGCGGGTGGTAAATGCCAGTGTTGGCAGCAATATCTACATTCTGCTCTTGAAGGTCTTGTGTCTTCAATTGGAATTGTGCAAGGTACTTGGCAAGTCAGGTAGCATCTTTGGAGAGTGTGCAGTATTTTGTTTTGGGGTTTTAAACAACCCGACTTCCTTTGTTTTTATAACTACAGGGCAAAAATTGTATAATATTTAACTCTTCCTATGGACATCATAACTCTGAAAACCCAAAAGTTTAAACAATGTAACTCAAAAGAACAACTAAATCTGAGATACGAGCTCCACGGAGAACACAGCTCGGGCGCTGCCCGGGGAGGACGGGCGGGCGGGAGAGAGAAAAGGGTCTTGTTTTGTTACATTGTTGTGCTCTGTGTTGTTCTGCTGAGCATGTGGACATGCTAAGTAGGTGCCAGAACGTGGGGCACATCCTTAGGCCGTGTTGGTTGTTACCACGAACGGTGCATTTCACTGTTTGCTGTGCTGTACGTGTGATAAGTAAATCTGAATCAACAGGCGGGAGAGATGGGAGATTTTAAACTTAGTGGCTGGGGCAGTGTATCTTGTTTCATTAATTGTCAATCACTTCTTAGTGCAGTCGTTTTTCACTAGTGATCTCTCTTTCTTCCGTTCAAAGACGAGCCACACCTATGAGAAGAGCGTACCCAGCCTTAACGACACTGAATACGAAGGAGGCTCTGAAAGCACCATTGAGATTGTCAACGAAGCAGTACCTGGCCAAGGGACAACATCTGAAGATAAATTCAACGTAACACTGATCAGTGAAAATAATACCGACGCATATGACTATGACATATACGACGTTTACTACGAGTATGATGATGATGTTACTGACCCTAATGCAGATCTTGGCCCTGGTTCGCCAGCCATCACTGACTATGACCGTGGCAGGGTAGGTTAGGAGGATCTTGCTCCTCCTGATAAATCTCTCCCTAGCCTTTCTTGCCTTCGTAAGCGCAGTCCTCAAACCCCTTCCCTCTTCCACACATCCTCACTGCGCCAAGGCAGGACGTCAGGGTGGGGGCTCCTCATCTCCCCCAGTCCCATGGCTTTCCAAGCTCAAGGTCAGTGTTAGCTAAACAGCTGCTTGTTGTGCATCCCCGAGCCATGGGGAGAACACGCAGGCATGTGCCCAAGTACAGTACCCAAGCAGGGCCGTATCTGTCCATCAAGTCCTGTCAAGGAATGTCTGATGGGACTGGGGTAGAGGGAGCTTTACACGCTGTGTTTCTCCTCCTACTATTTCTTGTACCTGTGTCCATCCCTGAGTTCTTTAATATGAATTTAAAGTTAAATTTCTGTTCTTTTAATTTCCAGGGCGGAGCTTTGAGAGGCGAGAAGGGTCAGAAGGGAGAGCCAGCCATCATTGAACCTGTGAGTGTGTATAGAGAGCTTTGAAACTTGCTACAATGCTCTTCTCTTGCACTGACTGCAGTTGGGGTTTGGTGTTGAAGGAGTGTGACAGGTTGTGTTGGAGGTTTTGCATCCCAAGACACTCTCTTGTTCCATCCCTGCTGCCCCCGTGCCCAAGGCAAACTGGAGCCTTCTGGGAAACTGCGGGGAGGTGACCTTTGTGTCCCCTTTACCCTACCTCCGAGGCCGACTGCACCTGTAGCTGGAGACCCCTGAGCAGGCGGAGAGTGGCTTGGATATCTTGGCGAGGTTGCGCCGTGTAAATCTGCTGGGGATAGACACTGGAACATCTGCACTGTAAGCTCTTGACAGTGAGGTTGTGCTGATGAAACCTCTCCACTAACGTGGCCAGCACTCTGTTTCCCAACACCGGCCATCTGCTGACGAGCCTGATGTGTGCTTGTGGGATGGTCAAAGGGTTTATTGTTCCATTCCCTGTGAGCAGAAAGGTGAAGGGCAGGGTTCCCAAGTCAGAGACTGGTGGGTTTGCTGCTCGCTTCAGTCAGACCGGCTGCCCCTTCTGGGACAAACAGACCCTGCTCTTGAACGCTGAGGTTGGAACTGTGACCTTTAACCCTTCCCTAGAACCCAGAGTTACTCAGCAAGACTGGTTAAAGACACCCAGCATGACAGTGCTACTGGGATACCTCTCAAGATGCAGTGTTCACCCACCAACATGCCCTTCCGTAACATTACCACCCAGCTAGATGGCAACATTCCCAAAACAGAAGTGTTAGCCTTTAATATTGAGCTGCGATTATAATCCAGTATTCCCTTTCCTACAAAGTTCACTTGGCTTGTATTTTCATGTTAGCTAGGAGCGGCCGGGTAAAATGCAGGGGAGCGTGAGGACATATGGAGAGTGAGTAACAGCACAAGGACACACAAACACGGATAGGAACGTGACAGCATCACAGTATATGGAAGAATGGGGGGGGGGAGGCACGGTAGCCCAGTGGTCAGTGCAACTGCTTTGGAGTTCCAATGACCATCGAAGGGGGTTCAATTCCCACCGCTGTCTGTCAGGAGTCTGGACATTCTTCTCGTGACCCCATGTTGTTTTTGTGTGTGGTGTGACGAACTGGATTGACTTGGCACTTTCTACAAAGGCATGGGTTTAAATCCCACTGCTACCACCAGTTCCTTCCCTTCTCTTCCACACGTTCTGCTTCCTCACTGCCCATAACACTGCTGCCGATTCAGGCAGTAATGAAGGTCCTTCATCTCTGTCTGTCCATAGCATCGCGGGCTGATATAGAGGGATTCTCCATTGCTGTTTCCGTAACAATTTTTTTTTGACCGATCGGGGTTGTTAGCCCTGAGCTGAACCCCCGAACCCGGAGGACCGGTGGACCACTCTAAGTCTGGCCTCCACCCTTTGACCTGCTCGACATGGGTGACCCTACCAAGAGCCAAAGCACAAAGCCTTGACTCCAGCCAACACAGCTCTCCGGGTCATTGAGGCACCCAAGCCTCCAAACCCAGTGGCAAGTTTGTGGCCCTCTCGGAGGCACAAGTTCTGTGCTGATAAGAAATGCACTGGGAAGTGTTTCCGAGGATGATAGAAATGAAAGGTTCTGTAGGGAGGAAGGGTTAGATTGATCTTAGAGTGGGCCAAAGGGCTTGTTATCTGCTATATTGTTCCATGTTCTATGAAATAGCAAATGTTGGAAAAAACTCAGCCAGTCAGGCAGCATCTGTGAGTAATTCTGGGCCCCATATCTAAGGAGGGATATGCTGGCTTTGGGAAGATCCAATGGAGGTTCACAGGAATGATCCTGGGAACAAAGGAGATAATGAATCATTGTTTGATGACTCTGGGCCTGGACTCGATGGAGTTCAAGTGAATGAGGGGGAATCTCATCGAACCCTACTGAATACTGAGAGGCCTGGAGTACACATGGAGAGGATGCTCTCATTAGTAGCAGAGCCTAGGATCCCAGGGCACAGCCTCAGAGTTAAAGGATGTGCTTTGGAATTGACTTGAGAAGGTGTTTCCCCAGCCAGTATGTGGTGAATCTGTTGCAGCAGAAAGTTGCGGAGGCCAGGCCATTGGGTTCATTTTAGGTTCTTGACTGGTGAAGAGGGTTAAGTGTTATGGGGAGAAGGTGGAAGAATGGGGTTGAAAGCAATCAAGCATGATCGAGTGGTGGAGCAGACGCAATGGGTCAAGTAGCGGAGTTGTACTCCTGTATCTTATGGTCTGTGGAAGGACAAACTAGTCAATGTTTCAGCTCGGCGGGATTATGAGAATAGTGGAAGATGTGCGGATTTCAGAGGTGGGCGAGGAATGAAGTGTAAGAACAAGCCTAAACCGAGAAGAGTAGATGTTGTACATAAGGTCTGACTGCTAGCTGGGCGTCTGGTAGAAGTGGGAGGGAGGAAGCAACGGGAGACAATGAGAGAGCAGCTAATCTGGAGTTAGAAAGTGTAATGTTCATTCCAGAGGCTTGAAGGAAGATGAGATGCTATTCTCTTTGGACGTCCCTGTGGAGGTGGAGAACTGAGTCTCCTGGGACAAGTGCACGATAATATGGGGTCACGGCAAAATGAGCAGGCCTGGGTGAAAGGAGGTGGTAATGGAGCAAAGTCCCGGCAGTGAAAAACAAAACCCTTCCGCCCTGTTGGCCGTCAGCCAGTCTCTGTCGGTCTCCCGGGTAGCCACTCACTCGGGCTCTGCTCGGGCATGAGACTCGTGTGCTTCCGCAGACTGTTCTCTCGACAAAGGAGCTCTCAGCAAGATGCAGCCTTTACTGAAAGAAGCAGCTGTAAAGAATTATTCAATTGATCGGGGGCTTGAACTGTCTTCTGAGTGCAAGTCTCACCCTTCCCGGACATTGACAGAATGAGGGAACGGTATTAACATTGTGAGGATGCAGAGGGGACCATAGGGATGGGATACTGTGAGGGAACAGAATTTATATAGGTTTGGCATCTCCCTCGCACACAAAGGAGCTCTGCCTGTTTACAAACTGGCACTCCCCTCTGTATCTCCAGCTGAGGCCTCCGTCGGTCAGAGTTGATAATGGATGTTGTGACCTAGCTGTCTAGCTATGCAAGCCTGGGCTGTACGGTACAGAGAGCGAGCTGTTGCCCATACGGCAGGCTCCCCCTCCCCACGCAAACGACGAACCCAAAGGAACGGCGGAGACCGATACGGTTCGGTGCCAGCAGCGCCTCGCAGTGACTCACAGGAGTTGGCAGTCAGCACTGAGCTCAATGTAGGACTGCCTTCGGGACTCCAGCTCCAGAATCTAGTCCTGAGCTCTTCCCCATGCGAGGGTATAGCTGCAAGGCAGCGGAGCTCTGAGATCAGAGCTTTCCTCCTCCTGGATGAGTTGCCAACCATGAATGAGGAGCCCCATCTGCCCAATGCGACTGGTCTTAAGGAGCCAGTAGCCTGCTGCCCCCCTTTTCCAGACAGTAGACATGGTTCTGCAGGGCTCAGTAGCTAAACCCCACAAGAAGGCCAGGATCTGGGCTTGGTTGTCAGAGGCTATTTGAGGCACACGCCATTGGGAGCATTTAATAGGTCCCCACGACCACCTTAAGGACCTCTTGTATAATGTGCATGTAAAATTCGAACAGTCCATTACATCTCTTTGGGTTTAATCTGTCTGGAGTGTCTCTCACCCAGGGGTTGATCTGTCTGGAGTGTATCTCCCCCGGGGTTTAATCTGCCCTCTGTGCCTCACCCGTGGGGTTTAATCTGCCCTCTGCGTCTCTCCCGTATGGTTAATCTGCCCTCTGCGTCTCTCCCGTATGGTTAATCTGCCCTCTGCATCTCTCCCGTGGGGTTTAATCTGCCCTCTGTGTCTCTCCCGTGGGGTTTAATCTGCCCTCTGTGTCTCTCCCGTACGGTTAATCTGCCCTCTGCGTCTCTCCCGTATGGTTAATCTGCCCTCTGCGTCTCTCCCGTATGGTTAATCTGCCCTCTGCATCTCTCCCGTGGGGTTTAATCTGCCCTCTGTGTCTCTCCCGTGGGGTTTAATCTGCCCTCTGTGTCTCTCCCGTACGGTTAATCTGCCCTCTGCGTCTCTCCCGTGGGGTTTAATCTGCCCTCTGTGTCTCTCCCGTACGGTTAATCTGCCCTCTGCGTCTCTCCCGTGGGGTTTAATCTGCCCTCTGTGTCTCACCCGTGGGGTTTAATCTGCCCTCTGCTTCTCTCCCCTGTGGGTTAATCTGCCCTCTGCGTCTCACCCGTGGGGTTTAATCTGCCCTCTGTGTCTCTCCCGTGGGGTTTAATCTGCCCTCTGTATCTCACCCGTGGGGTTTAATCTGCCCTCTGCTTCTCTCCCCTGTGGGTTAATCTGCCCTCTGCGTCTCTCCCGTATGGTTAATCTGCCCTCTGCGTCTCTCCCCTGTGGGTTAAACTGCCCTGTGTGTCTCACACCCGTGGGGTTTAATCTGCCCTCTGCGTCTCTCCCCTGTGAGTTAATCTGCCCTCTGTGTCTCACCCGTGAGGTTTAATCTGCCCTCTGCGTCTCTCCTCTGTGGGTTAATCTGCCCTCTGTCTCTCCCGTGGGGTTTAATCTGCCCTCTGTGCCTCACCCGTGGGGTTTAATCTGCCCTCTGCGTCTCTCCCGTATGGTTAACCTGCCCTCTGCGTCTCTCCCGTATGGTTAATCTGTCCTCTGCGTCTCTCCCCTGTGGGTTAATCTGCCCTCTGCGTCTCTCCTGTGGGGTTTAATCTGACTTCTGTGTCTCTCCCGTACGGTTAATCTGCCCTCTGTGTCTCTCCCGTGGGGTTTAATCTGCCCTCTGCGTCTCACCCCGTAGGGTTTAATCTGCCCTCTGTGTCTCACCCGTGAGGTTTAATCTGCCCTCTGCGTCTCTCCTCTGTGGGTTAATCTGCCCTCTGTCTCTCCCGTGGGGTTTAATCTGCCCTCTGTGCCTCACCCGTGGGGTTTAATCTGCCCTCTGCGTCTCTCCCGTATGGTTAACCTGCCCTCTGCGTCTCTCCCGTATGGTTAATCTGTCCTCTGCGTCTCTCCCCTGTGGGTTAATCTGCCCTCTGCGTCTCTCCTGTGGGGTTTAATCTGACTTCTGTGTCTCTCCCGTACGGTTAATCTGCCCTCTGTGTCTCTCCCGTGGGGTTTAATCTGCCCTCTGCGTCTCACCCCGTAGGGTTTAATCTGCCCTCTGCGTCTCTCCCCTGTGGGTTAATCTGCCCTCTGTGTCTCACCCGTGGGGTTTAATCTGCCCTCTGTGTCTCAACCGTGGGGTTTAATCTACCCTCTGCGTCTCTCCCCTGTGGGTTAATCTGCCCCCTGCGTCTCACCTGTGGGGTTTAATCTGCCCTCTGCATCTCACCCGTGGGGTTTAACCTGCCCTCTGCGTCTGTCCTGTGGGGTTTAATCTGCCTTCTGTGTCTCTCCCGTACGGTTAATCTGCCCTCTGTGTCTCTCCCGTGGGGTTTAATCTGCCCTCTGTGTCTCACCCCGTGGGGCTTAATCTGCCCTCTGCGTCTCTCCCCGGGGTTTAATCTGCCCTCTGCGTCTCTCCCGTGGGGTTTAATCTGCCCTCTGTGTCTCTCCCGTATGGTTAATCTGCCCTCTGTCTCACCCGTGGGGTTTAATCTGCCCTCTGCGTCTCTCCCCGGGGTTTAATCTGCCCTCTGCGTCTCTCCCGTATGGTTAATCTGCCCTCTGTCTCACCCGTGGGGTTTAATCTGCCCTCTGTGTCTCTCCCGTATGGTTAATCTGCCCTCTGTGTCTCTCCCGTATGGTTAATCTGCCCTCTGCGTCTCACCCATGGGGTTTAATCTGCCCTCTGCGTCTCTCCTGTGGGGTTTAATCTGCCTTCTGTGTCTTTCCCGTATGGTTAATCTGCCCTCTGCGTCTCTCCCGTGGGGTTTAATCTGCCCTCCGAATCTCCCGTGGTGTTTAATCTGCCCTCTGTCTCACCCGTGGGGTTTAATCTGCCCTCTGTGTCTCTCCCCCAGGTTTAATATGTTAATAGTTAATTATTCCAGGTCTAATCTGACCCCCATCTTCCTCCTGCGTCGAGGGTTCCCATGTCTCCTTGTTGTGGGTACCTCCCCCCCCCCCCGAGTGCGCCACGCCATTCTGACCCTGTAATTCTGATACCGAATGCACGGTCTGTCTATTGAATTCACATTTATTCATTGTGATTTTTTTCTTATTCTAGGGAATGCTGGTTGAGGGGCCCCCGGGTATGGAAGGTCCACCTGTAAGTCACATGCTCCAAAGCCCTCAGGACGCATTTGAGATTTATTTCTTTATTTTTCTCACCATAGTTCTAACTACATACTTGTCGAATTACTAACACGTGTGGTGTTTGGATTTGTCTGCACTGAGAATATCTGAAGTGTTGTCTGTTGTCTCTTGCTAATACTTGAGGCCCCGCTATTTTTCTGTCGACTACGGTCTTGATGCTGGATTCAGACTGGCCTTTACTGTGTTCTTTTACAGGGAAGTCCAGGCCATCCTGGGCCTCCTGGTCCTCCCGGCCCCGTTGGTGATCCTGGTTTGAGGGTGAGTGAGATTGTTTGAAACTTTACATTGCACTGCATGGAGACGAGTACTTAATCAGTGGGACTTCTTCCAAAACTCCCGAAGCAATTAAATTGATTGTGAGTTTCCAGCCTGTTCTGACTCAGAGCGAGGACAAAATCTTTGGGGAAAACTGCCAGAATCTTAAAACAGCCCACAGATCGTAGCTGAAGTCTCATGCCATTAAACAGGCGGACAGAATCATTTTATCATTCCCCTCTACTTGGGCGGGCACTGTGACAACGTGCACAGGGATTGGGGATGGTGGGGGAGGGAGAGCGGAGGGGAGGGCAGGGTTACTGGGAAAAGGGTTGGGGTGAAGGGGTTGGAGGGAAGGACGAGGAGGGGGAGGTGGACTCGGGGAGGGTGGTGAAGAGGAGGAGAAAGAGGTGGACTGCTTTTTCTTGGGTGGAGTTGAGAAGGTAAGGGAGCTCTCACTTTAAGCAATGCAGGGCCCATCTCACAGGCTTGGGGCAGAGCACGGAAAGAGAGGGAGGAGGGAAGGGGTGGGAAGGAGGGGGGGAAGAGGTGAACTGTTCAGGTTGGGTTGAGAAGATAAGAGGACTATGGAGTGAGAGGATGGAAAAAGAAATGAGAAAGGGGTGGGAAGGAGGATGGGGGAAGAGGTGAACTGTTTAGATTGGGTTGAGAAGATAAGAGGACTATGGAGTGCGAGGATGGAAAGAGAAGAGAGGAGAAGGGGGTGGGAAGGAAGAGGGGGAAGAGGGGAATTGTTTAGGTTTGGTTGAGAAGATAAGAGCGCTGTGGAGTGCGAGGATGGAAAGAGAAAGGAGAAAAGAGTGAGAAGGAGGAAGGGGAAGAGGTGGGTTGTAGGTTGGGTTGGGCTGTGGACTGATAGAGCGTGGGGAAGAGGAGGTAGGCATGGAGAAGCAGGCAGCGTGGTAAAAAACAGGAGGGTTGAGGGGGAGAGATGCAGAAAGGCTCAATGGAGAAGGGTGGGGCGTCCGCCCATCTGTTTCAATCTCAGCTTGGTCTCCGGGGCCCTACCTGAACTGAGACTCCGGATGGAGTTTAAACTGGGAGAAATTAATTGCCGCCATTTGGCAGGGAGTTGCCCACCCCGTGACTCAACCTGAACTATCTGGGGCTGCTCACTGCCCCTTGAAGCTATCCAGAGGAGTGGAAAGGGATAAGGTACCCTCTGCGTGCCTTGTGATACCTTTCATTCCCATTTTGAATTGACCTCAACCTGTCCCACAGCTTGTAATCTCCCCAGTTCTCTGTTTCAGATCCTAGCTTTAATCCTGTAAATCTGCACACACTCTACTCTCTCCCAGGGCAGGTCCCCAGTGGAGAAGGGCAGCACTCCCTCGGTTACCAGTTCCTGGAACACTCTGTTCTCACTTTTAGCAATGCAGGGGCCATCTCACAGTCTTGGGGCAGAGCAGAAATGTGTCTAGATCCTCAAACACTGCTCTCACATTGAATTTACTGCTTTCCTGAGTAGGATGTACACAAAATGACAACTTTGTATACTTGGAAAGTTCTCCACCACCTGAACAAAAAAGTAAGACATCATAAAAGCTGAGTGCAATGGAGTACTTGACATCTTCCAGTTTGGGCTGACCATAGCACTGCGACTGTAAACTCCTGCCTGTCATTCTCAGGCTCTCACTGCCACCTGGTGGACGAAGGCTGTCATAGCAGGCGGTCGCTGGCTCCTGGAGACAGGCTGCCAAGTGAAGTAGGTCCCACCGAGGGCCTTCCCCTTCTCCTCAAACCTAAAACCTTTCTCCCTGAGATCCTCCCTGATCCCAAACACTCTCCCTCAGCACTCCTTGGCCTTACCCACCTCTCCTTCTAACTTAAGCCCCTTTATTTTAAAACTCTTCTCCCTCATCCCTTCTTCATCCCAACCTGCCCGGTACCCACTGAAATTTTCACTCTCTTACCTCAATGGTTCTACAGGAGAATGTTAAAAATATCATGGACCACACACACATCAAATGAAGAAGTTCTCAGAAGAGCCCAAGCAGTTTGATTACTCATACCAACAATAGGAGAAAGACAACTCAGATTCCTAGGACACATCATGCGGAAAGATGAACTAGAAGAACTCATACTCTCTGGAAAGATTGAGGGGAGCAAATCTAGAGGAAGACCTTGGCTTATGTACATCAAAAGCATAGCCAGGCGGCTACACATTGAGGAAATGGAAGTCATCCAAAAAACAAAGTATAGATCTATATGGAAAATCATGGTCACCAAAGTCCGGATCGGATATGGTACCTAGACAGACAGACAGACCTCAATCTCTTCTGCCTCTCACCCTTGAGTTCCCTCGCCTCATCTGAAAGCCCCTATCCATCCATAACCCCCCTTATCCTCTGAGCCCCACCCTCTCGAAATCCTGGAGTACAGAGTTCAGATGTTCATCGTCTGGGATGTTGTCTCCCCATTTGTAACCTTTGCTTTCTCCGGTGACAGGGTCCGATAGGTCGATCCGGCCTTCCTGGAGCCGATGGGTTACCTGGGCCTCCAGGGACTGTCCTCATGCTGCCTGTAAGTATAGTCGGATTACTTTACCACCAGTCTAACTTGGAACCTCGTGTGTACAAATTCCCGGTTGTACCTAGGAATTGCCGTCATTAGGCCTTTGGTGGGTGCAGACGTTCCCTACCTTGTTTCCGAGTCGTGCAGCTACAGTCACCGAGCCAAGCTCGGGATTCCAGCAGGACTACCTGTACAAGTTTATGCTCGTCAGACCCAATCCAAAGTTCAAAGTAAATTTATCATTGAGGTGCATGTATGCAAGCATGTACTACGTGACATTCGTTTTCTTGCAGGCACTTACAGGGAAAAAAGAAAAGCAATAGAACTTGCTGATAAACTGTGCACAAAGAGTGACAAACACCATTGTGCGAAAGGAGACAAACTGAGCAAATAAAAATAATCCTGAGAACAAGAGTCGTAAGGAGTCTTTGAGTCTGTAAGTGGTAGAATCAGTTCAGAATTGTGGTGAATGAAGTTATCCACGTTGATTCAGTCCTGATGAAGGGTCTCGGCCTGAAATGTTGACTCTTCGCGCATTTCCACTGATGCTGCCTGGCCTGCTGGGTTCCTCCAGCATTTTGTGTGTGTTGCTTTGGTTCAGGGGCTTGGTTTGTTGCAGGATGATATCTGTTCCCGAAGTGGGACCTAAGGCTCCTGTACCTCCTGCCCGGTGGTGGTAATGAGAAGAGGGCACGGCCCAGAGCGAGGCTGGGACTGGAACTGGAATTGGTTTATTATGATCATAGAAATCAGTTAATTGCACAGTGCACTGGGGTGGAATAGGGTAAAGCAACATTAGAACGCAGAGTAAAGTGTAACAGCTACAGAGAATTTGCTCGGCTCCATCTTGGGTCTAGCCTACAAAGTACCCAGGACATCTTCAAGGAGCGGTGTTTCAGAAAGGCAGTGTCCATTATTAAGGACCTCCAGCACCCAGGGCATGCCCTTTTCTCACTGTTACCATCAGGTAGGAGATACAGAAGCCTGAAGGCACACACTCAGCGATTCAGGAACAGCTTCTTCCCTTCTGCCATCCAATTCCTAAATGGACTTTGAACCCGTGAACACTACCTCACTTTTAAAATATATATTGTTTCTGTTTTTGCACGATTTTTAATCTATTCAATTATAGATATACTGCAATTGATTGACTTATGTTTTTATTTTTACTTTTTTTCTTTTATACTTTGCTAAATTAACAAATTTCACGGCACATGCCAGTGATAATAAACCTGATTCTGATTCTGAAAGTGCAACGCGGACAGACATAACGAGATGGATTGCGAGGTCAAGAGTCCATTTTCTTGTAAAAGGGACCCTTCCCTTTACACCAGGATTCTTAACCTGCCGTCTGTGAATAGATTTGAGGAGGTCCATAAATCTTGTTATTTAATGTGTTAATAAAGAAGCGCATATATTACTACATCACAAATTAGTTTTCTTTATGTTTTGTTAACTGCATTTCAATAAAATTGGTTTCTTTTGTAATCCTATGTGTTTTGTATATCTAAATACATTACTCTGAGAAGGGGTCCATAGGCTTCACTGGACTGCCAAAGGGGTACGTGCCATAAAAATGGTTGAGACCACCCCCCCCCCCCCCACCACCCGCCGATCTACACTGTCCCATCAAACTCTCCCAGGACAGGGGCAGCACATCTGTGTATCTCGTACTCTGCGTGAAAGCCCCACCCCAATCCTCCTGAAAGAAACACTGTCAGACAAAAGCTCAAGAACCTTGATCAGACATCCCATTGCCGAGGACCTCTGACTGCCCTTGGTCTCCCCTACAGAAACTGGCTGGGAGAAAAGTTCAGAGATCCCCCGTGGGTCAATAGTGGCTGAACGGCCTGCTGGGGCCAGGAAGCCTTTGGACGTAGCACCGTGCACCTATCCGGTCTGAGTGTTCCTGAAGAAGTCAGGGAACACCAGCGCTGAATGTCTTCATTTGGCAAGGATGCTGGACTTGTGTCCACTGCTCACCTGGGGTGCTGAGCATGAATCACAAAGGCTCAGTGCTGTGGTTCTGGGTCATCGCAGTTCTGACCCCGGGATTTATGTATTCCTCTGGACAAGAAAGAGCTGTGAGTCTCTGGCACAGTCTTGTGTCTGTGGATGGGAAGGATGCCCCTACAATTGACCTCGGTGACAGTTCTGTGCTCTCCACCCACACCACCCCCGGGGCTGTGCGTGTTCACCCTCTGCTGGGCCACTGCCTGTCCCGTGTTCACTCTGTGCTGGGCCACTGCCTGCCTCGCCTGCCTGGCTGAGAGAGTTGCCTGTGCTTTACCGCCTTCCCTTCACAGTCCGGATTGGTGCCACCTCCATATGCAGAAGTTACCGGCTTTCAGGGCAACAAAATGTGTGAAGGAGCCAGTCAATGGAGTAGTGAGCTGTGCCTCACCGTGGCTGAGCTCACCCGGGACTCCATCACAGGGAGGGTCAGGGAACCTGGGCAAACCCAGGCAGCTGAATCATTTGTCAGACTCTGGCCAGTGGAGCCAGTCTTCCTCCACAATCTGGCTGCTCCTGCATATTCCCAAATCCCTCTATCTGATCAGCTGCCTGAATACACTGTGGTGTGGAAAGGGTCACCAAGGAGCCCCTTCTGCCTGTGTGAGAGCGCCAGTCGACACTGGGGACCTGGGGTGGCGGCTGTCGCACAGAGTAGACTTTTTAACAGCTTTATCGACGTGTCGTGCCCAGAAGGGTTCCTGTTGGTAAATGGTTTATTAATGTCACGTGTACCTGGAAGGTTTTGTTTGCACTTATGCAGACATATCATTCCACACAGTACGTGGAGGTGGTAGAAAGGGGAAATAGAAAGAGAACATGGAAATGTGGTGTTACAGTCCCACAGGAGGTACGGTGCAGGCAGTCAAATGAAGTGCAAGGCCCCGACGAGGTAGAAAAATACAATCCCAAGCAAGAGAAAATCTGCAGATGCTGGAAATCCAAGCAACGCACACAAAATGCTGGAGGAACTCAGCAGGCCAGGCAGCGTCTATGGAAAAAAGGTGCAGTCAATGTTTCAGGCTCACACTCTTTGGCAGGACTCCGAAGTGTCTCGGCCTGAGACTTCGACTGTACTTTTTTCCATAGATGCTGCCTGGCCTGCTGAGTTCCTCCAGCACTTTTTATGTGTTGCTTGAACAGATACAGCTCCTTTATTCCGCAGACTAACTGGAGACCTGGGCAGAAAGGTAATGTGGTCGGTCTGCCAGTGAAGCTCTCATCATCCTGTCAAATACTCCCCGGGCATTTACAGCCCACGAGACAACGGAACGTCAGGGCAAGTTGGGAATTGCCTGACACTGAAATATGCAGTGAGGTTTCCTTGCAATGACAAGAAAGGTACACCTGCATCTTTACTTGCTCAGAAGGTTTAGGAGGTTCAAAGGGTCTAGCAGATCTAACAGATGGACTGTTGACAGCGTGCTGCCTGGTTGTATCATGGTCTGGTACGCCAATTAGAATGTGTTGTACAAGAGCGCAAGAAACTGCAGGGTAGTGGGCTCAGCCTAAACATCACGGGCACATCCCTTCTCACCGTCAGTACTATCAGTGGGAGGCATTGGCTCAACTAGGCGACCTTGACCGTCAAAGATCCCTCCCGCTCCTTTCATACTGCACAAGGTACAGAAGCCTGAAGCCCCACGCCACTAGATTCAAGAAAAGCTACTTCCCTTCAGCCGCTTGGTTTTTGAACTGAACAGCACAACCCTCATCACTCCTTAAAGCCCAATTTATACTTCTGCGTCAAAAGTACGCTGTAGGTACGGCGTAGCCGCCTACCCTACGCTGTACTCTACACCGAACCCTACACCGCAGACTAACGCGCACCTCTCCCAAAATGTAACTACGCATCGCGGCAACGCAGACCGCAACAACTGTGATTGGTCCGCTTGGTAGCATCGCATTTTCCTCATACGCATTTCCGGTTGCTTCTTCTTCTCCGCCATTTCAGAATTGAGAGAGGAAAACTCTTGTTCAACACTTATTATCTCCAACTCCAACCTGATGCGCTCAGTTTCAGTACAGAGTACAGGAAGAAACTCAACACAGCGGCACGGAATCCCTACCGCCAACTAGCGTTTTGGCGGTGAGCTGCAGAGCGACGCAGACACACCAACGCACAAGTATAACTGCTCATAACGGCGTAGGCCACTCCCGTAGGCTACAGTGTAAGCTACAGCGTAGCCCGTACGCACAAGTATAAATCAGCCTTCAGTGTGATCACCTTGCCCGACTTCATTCTTTCTTTTGTTTTAATCGTTCGCTTCTTGAAAAATTAATTTGTTCCTAGTTAATATTTCTCTTGTGAACAACACACACCAAAGTTGCTGGTGAACGCAGCAGGCCAGGCAGCATCTCTAGGAAGAGGTACAGTTGACATTTCAGGCCGAGACCCTTCGTCAGGACTAACTGAAAGAGCAAATAAGTACTTGTTCCTAGAGATGCTGCCTGGCCTGCTGCGTTCACCAGCAACTTTTATGTGTGTTGCTTGAAATTCCAGCATCTGCAGATTTCCTCGTGTTTGCGTTTCTCTTGCGAATGCCGTTTCAAAGAGTCAAAGTGCATTTATTATCGAAGCATGCCTCCCTGAGTGTGTTTCTCTGTTGATACGCTGCTTCAGGTAAGTTTTTCACTGCACCTATGCATACGTGTACTTGTGCACCTGACAATAAACTTGACTTTGACATGAGTCTGTTCTCTCCGCCTGGTGGGGGATTGTACCGCAGTCCGCTGTGAATGAGTATGCTGTACTGAGGGTAGTTCTCCCTCCGCCCATGAGGTGCGACATTAGCTCATGGCGTGCAGCTGTTCCCTGTGAAGTGGATCAGCAGGTTTCCCCGGTTTGTGGTCCCAACACTGATCCTGTGTTTCTTTTCCTCTCAGTTCCGGTTCACCGGCGGCGGCAGTGCTGGAGAGAAGGGACCGATGGTGTCAGCCCAAGAAGCCCAAGCGCAGGCGATACTACAGCAGGCTCGGGTGAGTGCCCGTCACACACAGCACCAGATCACAGCCGTCAGGCACGCCTCATTTTCTGCATCTGTCCCCAAAGACTTGAGCTTAGTACCGAAATAAATCTCGAGTTGGAAGCTACGTCGTTAGAAGTGACCACGGAACTACTGGGATTGTCACGAAATCCATCTAGTTCATGAATATTCTTCAGAGAGGACCTGCTAACCTTGCCCATTGCAGCTTGTTTCTAATTCTGTGAACATATTAAATGCTCTCTGAAACAGTCCCCATTCCTGACTCACTTCAGGGCCAATAAGTCCTGGCCACTCGAGTGAAAGTCATCAGAATAACAGTGATGTTGCAGTCTGTCCTGGGTTCCCACCCTCTCCCCATGACAATGTGGGCTCTCGCCCTCTCCCCGTGATGATGAGGGTTTCCCTGGGTGTTCTAGTTTTCTCCCACTTCCCATAAACATGGTGGTGGGTCAATTGGTCACTGTAGAGTAACCAAAACATGGTAGTGGGTCGATTGGTTACTGTAGATTCACCAAAACATGGTGGTGGGTCAATTGGTCACTGTAGATTAACCAAACCATGGCGGTGGATTAATTGGTCACTGGAGATTAACCAAAACATGGCGGTGGGTTAATTGGTCACTGTAGATTCACCAAAACGTGGCGGTGGATTAATTGGTCACTGGAGATTAACCAAAACATGGCGGTGGGTTAATTGGTCACTGTAGATTAAACAAAACATGGTGGTGGGTTAATTGGTTACTGCAGATCACCCCAGGGATGGACAATGGCAAAAGGAATCTGAGACAGAGTTGGTGGGTTTGTATGAAAGAAAGATTCAGAGCCACAGTAAGATTGAGAGAAAGAGGATGAGATTTTCTAGGGAAGCTGGCATGAACCTGATGGGCCAAATGGCCTGTATTTAGGTTGCAAGTGTAGAGTTGATGAAGATTGTCACATCACAGACCCCGGGGAGTCACACATCCACAGCCTCCAGCCCAATTACTCCCTGACCCTATTGCTACCTCGCATCCACTGAGTTCCTCCAGTGCTTGGCTTGTTGCTCCAGAATGCATCATCTCAGTCTCCTGGGTATCCAAGATAGCCATCTCAGTCAACTCACCCTTAATCCTCGGGACTTAAGGCCAGCGAGGTAGATGTATCATTTCAATCTACAAGAAGCAGGCCTTGTATTGCTGAAGAGCAAGATGATGTCAGCTCCACCCCCAACATCACTCTGAATAGATGGTTATGAAGTTGTGCCAAGTCCCTGGCTGGGCCCTCCCGAGACAATCCAGGGAACAGTCCCTTGGTCATTGCCCAGTTGGTGGTGAGGGGCCTCTTAGGGACTGGAGTTTCAAACAATGGTCAGGGCGGCTCAGAATATCTGTCCAGGGTTTGGGGAACCTTTCCTCTTTACCAACAGTACGCGGAGATTCACTGGGTTCCGTGGGTCAGCAGTTGAAAACTGCGGGGTGGGGTGGGTGGCTGGGGTCAACAGAGGGTACAGGCAGCAGTCGGCAGGGCGTACCACAGGGAGGAGGTGGCAGGCTGATTCAGCCGTAGGCCCTGCAGCCCGGGTCGACTCCTAATCTCCATGCCGGAGTTGGCATAAGCCCCCGTGTGTTTCCATGCTGTCTCCAGCTTCCACCCACGTACAGAATTTGGGATATTGGTTGGTGAACTGTGGTCAGAGAATGAGCTGTTTCCAGAACTGGGCAAGTTGATGGGAGTGCAGGATGAAAAGGAATGGGACTGGAGCATGTGGGTGCTTGTTAAAACAGTTTGAACACAATGGGCTGAAGAGCCTGTTTCTCTGCTCTGACTCGAAAACTATCTCCGCTTGCCACTCACTTGCGGAGTTTTCACTCAGGGCACAAGGCACTTCAGGGAGTAGACCTGACCCTCGGTATCAGCTGGGTCCCATGGTTTCACCCACAGTCGGGCATTTCACTGCACGTGAGGCTTCCCAGCCTCCGCAAGGGTGGGGCTGGGAATATCGATGTCCCTCCCTCCTTCTCACGACCCCCACACCTGGTACAAAATCTTCAATGTCTCTTCCTGAGGAGTGTCACACTGTCAGAGGCACAGTACTGAGGGAGTGTCGCACTGTCAGAGGGACAGTACTGAGGGAGTGTCACACGGTCGGAGGGACAATACTGAGGGAGTGTCACACCATCAGAGGGACAATACTGAGGGAGTGTCGCACTGTCAGAGGGACAGTACTGAGGGAGTGTCGCACTGTCAGAGGGACAGTACTGAGGGAGTGTCACACGGTCGGAGGGACAATACTGAGGGAGTGTCACACCATCAGAGGGACAATACTGAGGGAGTGTTGCACTGTCAGAGGGACAGTACTGAGGGAGTGTCACACTGTCGGAGGGACAGTACTGAGGGAGCGTCACACTGTCGGAGGGACAGTACTGAGGGAGTGTCACACTATCGGAGGGACAGTACTGAGGGAGCGTCACACGGTCGGAGGGCCAGTACTGAGGGAGTGTCACACGGTCGGAGGGACAGTACTGAGGGAGTGTCACACTGTCAGAGGGGAAGTACTGAGGAACTGTCACACTGTCAGAGGGACAGTACTGAGGGAGCGTCACAGTGTCAGGGGGACAGTACTGAGGGAGCGTCACACCGTCAGGGGGACGGTACTGAGGGAGTGTCACACTGTCAGAGGGACGGTTCTGAGGGAGAGTCACACTGTCGGAGGGACAGTACTGAAGGAGTGACACACTGTCAGGGGGACAGTACTGAGGGAGTGTCACACTGTCAGAGGGAGGGTTCTGAGAGAGTGTCACACTGTCAGAGGGACGGTTCTGAGGGAGTGTCACACTGTCAGAGGGACAGTATTGAGGGAGTGTTGCTCCTTCAGAGGAGTAACCCAAAACATTGACTGTTAATTCCTTCCTGTTGATGCTGCCTGACTTGCTGAGTACCTCCAGCATTTTGTGTGTCTTTCACAAGAACACCACGACTGTCTGAAATCTCACATTCATAAAAGTCGAAGTTTGGTTGAGCAGTTATTGATGCAGAGTGTTTCTGTTTGCCTTACAGCTGGCATTGCGGGGTCCAACAGGTCCAATGGGATTGACTGGCCGGCCTGGCCCCATGGTGAGTACTGACCACTGGTTTTTGGTTTATTATTGGGAATACCGTGAGGATGAATACGGCACTTCGCGTGGGCCAGCCTCGCTGGGTTGTGCCATCTAGTAGTTTGCTGGGCTGGGATAAGAGGCTTGCAGAGACAGACTGTGTGTCCTGAGACTGTGTAGCACGCTAGGTGTGCTGGGACTGTGTAGAATGTTGCGTGTACTGGGACTGTGTAGAATGCTGTGTGTGCTGGGACTGGGATTGGGGCTGTTTTGCACTGGGTCTGTGTCGGGGGCTCATTTGCGCTGAAACCGTGTCGGGGGCTGCTTGTGCTGGGTGGGACTGTGTAGGAGATGCATTATGGTGGGATTGTGTAGGGGACTGTGTTGTGCTGGGACTGTGTGGAGGTCTGTGTACACTGGGACTGTGTAGAGGCTGTGTGTGCTAGCCCAGGGGTCCCCAACCTTTTTCGCACTGCGGACCGGTTTCATATTGTCAATATTCTTGCGGACCGGCCAACCGGGGGGGGGGAGGTAAGGGTTGTCAACGGACAAGAGTAGCAGTCAAATACGCTGGGTTTCCCTGGAAAAAAAGACTACGATGACCATGAAGCCTTGCGCGGGCACCAGTGCGCATGTGTAACTTGCGCATGCGTGTACGATTTTTTTCTTCAAATCGTTTCTGGCGATTATGTTCGCGGGGGGGCGGTGCGATGTTAATCACGACTGGAATATAGATGATAATTAGCTAATACACTCAATTTCGTTTCTAAAAGGGTTTCTCTAACAAATTTAATATTAAACACACAGCGCATATTTTCCTCTCATGAATATAGTGATAAGTCAATTATCAGGGGAGGACAGGGGAGCTTGAAGTGTTGAACGAACTTCCAGTAGAAGTGATAGAGGCAGGATCGATATTATCATTTAAAGGAAAATTGGATAGGTATATGGACAGGAAAGGAATGGAGGGTTATGGGCTGTGTGCAGGTTGGTGAGACTAGGTGAGAGTAGCGTTCAGCACAGACTAGAAGGGCAGAAATGGCCTGTTTCCGTGCTGTAATTGTTACATAGTTATATAAGTCAATAGCATCATAACATTTTAAGTATCGTTTGGATATTAAACACACAGCACGTATTTTCCCTGTATGAACATATAAAATCATTGCAACACACCAATATCGCTGAATCAGTGGGAGCCCCGGGATTGTTTCCCTGCAACAACACGGTCCTATCGAAGGGTGATCAGAGACAGTGATACTCGAAGGGGGTTCCTTATATCCAGTCTATTCCGCAATTTGGTTTTCGTTGCATTCATTGCAGCAATATGATGTTGGAAATGGAAGCAACGTTTTCAGTGCTTTCGTGGCTACCTCAGGATATTTAGCCTTGACTTTGATCCAGAATGCCAGCAGAGATGTTATGCCAAACATACTTTTCAGCCCGCCGTCATTTGCAAGCTCAAGGAGTTGATCTCCTTCCTGCGCTGACATGGACGACGCGCGGGTAATGACCTCGCATGCATAATGGCTCAACAGTGGGCGTGACAGGGAACGAGGGAAGGTGCAGCTGACTCATATCGCCAAATCATATCGCTTCCTCGCGGCCCGGTGGTTGGGGACCTCTGTGCTAGCCAATCCAAGGATTGTATAGGGAAGGGCAGTGTTTGTGTGTGTCAAAGTCTTGTAACCGTCTCATTTATCTTCCCTCAGGGGCCACCTGGTTACATCGGAATAAAAGGTGATATGGGAGACATGGGTCCTCAGGTGAGTGAAAGTCAGGGGAAGAAGGCTTGTCCACCAATTCACTTAAAGAGCTGGTCGAAGTATTCAAAGATACCGGGCTGCCCTAATCAGCCTGTGTGAAGGACTTTAGATGTGGTGAACTGTTTAATGCGTAGACACTGCTTGTAGTTATTGGTGGCTCTATTCACCTCTCATCATTCCTTTCACCCCAGGGTCCAAGAGGTGCCCAAGGTCCACCTGGTCCCACCGGAAAGCCAGGCCGCAGGGTGAGTGTCCCTCATTCTGAGAGTGTGCCCTTGAATTCGGGCTCTGGAGAGCTGGGGCTGTGGGAGAAGGGGGATGGGGGTTGATGGAATTCGGCAGTATGCAGGGAACCTCTGGGAGCTTAGGGTCCGTCAAGGAGGGAAGGAGCAATAGGACAGGCATGAGGAGGGGAGAGGGTTGGGGTTGGTGTGCAAGGGATGCAGAATGAAATAGATCATGGACTGGAGAGCGGGCTGCGCATTGAGGGGGAGGAGGAGGGCAGGGGAGGGGAGGGTAGGTGGATAAGGGGTAGGAAAGAGGGCTGAGGAGATGAGAGGAAGGAATGAGGGTAAATGGAGAAAGGGTTGGTGCGGTGAGGAGCAGCAGAGGAAGATTTGGGGGGGTGAGTGGGAGGAGAGAGAGGGTTGGTGGGATGAGGAGGAGGAGAGGAAGGTTCGGGGGTGAGGGGGAGGAGGGAGAGGGTTGGTGGGTTGAGGAGGGGGAGGGAGAGGGTTGGTGGGATGAGGAAGGGGAGGGAGAGGGTTGGTGGGATGAGGAGGAGGAGAGGAAGGTTCAGGGGTGAGGGGGAGGAGGGAGAGGGTTGGTGGGATGAGGAGGAGAGGGAGAGGGTTGGTTGGGCAAGGAGGAGGAGAGGAAGGTTCGGGGGCTCGGGGAGGAGGGAGAGGATTGGTGGGGCGAGGAGGAGGAGGGATAGAGTCGGGAGCGCTAGGAGAGGAGGAGAGGGTCAGTGGGATGAGGAGGAGGAGAGAAAGGGTCAGGGCAAGGAGAAGGAGAAGGGAGAGGGATGGTGGGGTGGGGTGGGTGGAGGAGGGAGAGGGTCAGTGGGCCAAGAAGTGGGACAGAGAGGGTCCGTGAGGTGATGAGGAGAAAGGGTTGAGGGTGAAGGGGAGGGGATCGACAGGGCAGCAGAAGAAAACTTCCTGTTGCTCACTGAGCTGTCATGTGTAGAAGATGCAACCGGGCAGTTGAGGGGGTGCGGTGGAGTTAAACTTATTCAAAGTTAACTTTCAATACGGAACTGGATAAATATTTGTAAAGGAGGAACGTGGAGCTGTTTTTGGGGAGGGAGTTGAGTGGGAGAAATCAATGAATTGGTGAGAAACTCAATGGGCTGAATGGCCTCCTGCGCTATGGAATTCGATGGACGCAGGTTACAGTGGCAGGAGGACAGGGCCCCAGGTGAGCAAGGCTGCAGACCTCCTCCCCCTTACTTGAGCACAGGGCAGACCATGGGGTGGTGGGGGGAGTGTTTGATAGAGTGGGTAGAGAATCATCGAGTTGGGAGGTCAGAACAAGGGAACACGACCTTTACGTTAGAGCTGGGAGCTGTTCAAGTTGCAGGGAGCTACTGACACCACAGAGGACAGCAGAAAATCAGGTTCACCAATCCCATCTTCCAATCTGAGTGTTTGCTTGGTTTAGTTAGTGTTTACAGAGCCGCTGCACAATGTGTATTAGGATAAAGATTCACTCTGATCTAACTGAGGGGCCAGATACGTCCTCCAGAATCGAAGGTTCTGGGTCTGAGTCTGGAAGGGGTAAGCACTCAGCCATGTCTCTGATCTTGACCACGTTCAGTAACTTGTGGCCCAGTGCAAATCGCCCCTTCAGGAGGGGAGAGGCCTGAGGCTCGGGGAGACTTGCGCAACGACCGGGAGGTTCCTGTGACGGACTTTTGCTTTGTTCCAGGGTCGACCAGGAACTGACGGAGCCAGAGGGATCCCAGGGACTACTGGACGAAAGGTAACCGTCGAGCAAACAGCGGTCCCAGTCTCCCCGAGTGCCACCGTGTCGCGTAACGTCCAGGACCACGGGCTGAGCCGCGTACTGCCCTACGGCGGCAGGCAAGACCTACCCCCTCCCCGTCCCCTCCATCAAATTGAAACTCTTTCTTGGTTCGCAGGGTGACCGAGGATTCGACGGACTGCCTGGACTCCCGGGTGAGAAGGGCAGCAGAGTGAGTATTGTACATGACCGCCAGAGATGCTGCAGGAGATGGGGAGAGGGTGGTGGGGGCGGAATGTACTTGAAACCGGAGCTGACGTTTGTTGAGGGGATGGGGTAGAGGCAGACTCAGTCCCTGCTGTAACTCCCTCCATCTTGTCTTCTCTCCCACCTGTTTAGTCAGCTCACCATCTGATTCCTTGTTCAAGCCTGAGGAATCCTCAAACCGCCAGACTGTAATGAAATCACCCGTCAGTGTGTGTCCATCAGTCCAGCCCTGCACTGAACTCACCTGCCTCCGGGAAGCTTCACGCCCCGTCTCATTTCTTTCGGTCTCCGTCTGAACACGGCTTGCTTCGAGGACGGACTGTGCTGGAGGCCTGAAGTATTTTCCACCTGTGTTCTTTGTTGCATTGCTACCTGTCCTGTCAGTGTGTTCTGAATTTCACATCCCCCCCCACCCCCCGAGCCATGCTGTTCCTCCCCAGCCACATTCCCTGTCCCTTTATCTAACAATCTCTTCACTTTGGGGACAAACCAGGGCAGCAACTGTAAAAGACTGACTCCCTCACCAACACACGCAGAATGCTGGAGGGAGTTAGCAGCCCAGGCAGCATGTGTGGAACAGAGTAAACAGTCGACGTTTCAGGCCGAGACCCTTCAGTAGGGGTGGGGGAAAAAAGACGAGGAGTCAAAGGTAGAAGGTGGGTGGAAGGGAGGAAGAAACACAAGGTGAGAGGTGAAACTGGGAGACAGGGTGGAGTGAAGTAAAGAGCTGGGAAGTGGATTGGTGAAAGAGATACAGGGCTGGAGAAGGGGCAATCTGATTGGAGAGGACAGAAGGCAGTGGAAGAAAGAAAAGGGGGAGGAGCACCAGAGGGAGGTGTTGGGCAGGGAAGGAGATAAGGTGAGAGGGGGGAATGGTGAAGGTGGGGCATTACCGGAAGTTTGAGAAATCGATGTTCATGCCATCAGGTTGGAGGCTACACAGAAGGAATATAAGGTGTTGTTCCTCCAACCTGAGTGTGGTCTCACTGCAATAGCAGAGGAGGCCATGGACTAACATGTCAGAATGGGAATGGGAAGTGGAATTAAAATGGGTGGCCACTGGGGGATCACGCTTTTTCTGGGGAAGGAGTCTTCCAATCTATGCCGGGTCTCAGCAATGTACAGGAGGCCACACTCGGAGCACCTGATACAGTAAATGACCCCAGCAGACTCACAGGTGAAGTGTTACCCCACCTGGAAGGACTGTTTAGGGCCCTGAATGGAAGGGAGGGAGGAGGTGTAGAGCAAGGATCCTCCCTGATCCGCTTGCAAGGGTAATTGCCAGGATGGAGGTCGGTGGGGAGGGACGAATGGACAAGGGAGTCACATAGGGAGCGATCCCTGCGGAAAGGAGAGTAGGGGGAAGGGACAGATGTGCTTGGGGCTGGGATCCCATTTGAGATGAGGGAAGTTGGGGAGAACTATGTGCTGGGCACAGAAGCTGGTGGAGTGGTAGGGGTGGTAGGTGAGGTGAGGGCAGATGTGCATGAAATAGAAGTGACGTGGTTGAGGGCAGTGTTGACGGTGGAGAAAGAGAAACCCCTTTCTTTGAAGAAGGAGGGCATCTAAATGATGGATGTGAATGTCCAAGGATGCACAGTGTATAGGAAAGATTGGAAGGTAGGTAAAAGGGGTGGCGTGGCCCTGATGGTAAGTAACGATATCAAATCACTAGAAAGAAGGGACATAGGATCAGAAGAGGTAGAATCCTTGTGGGTCGAGTTAAGAAATGGCAAGGTTAAAAAGACACTAATAGCAGTTATATACAGGCCTCCAAACAGCAGCCGGGATGTGGACTACAATAGAAAAAGCATGTCAGAAGGAAAATGTCAAGATAATTATGGGGGATTTGAATATGAAAGTGGATTGGGAAAGTCAGGAAGGAACTGGATCTCAGGAGAGGGAGTTTGTAGAATGCCTACGGGATGGCTTTTTGGAGCAGCTTGTCCAGAAGCCCACCTGAGGACCGGCTGTTTTGGATTGGATGCTGTGTAATGGACCTGAGGCAATTAGGGAGCTGGAGGTAATGGAACCCCTTGGAAGTAGTGATCATAATATGATTGAGTTCAGTTTCAAATTTGAAAAGGAGAAGCTGGTATCAGGTGTATCGATATTTCAGTGGAACAAAGGAAATTACAATGGTATGAGAGAGGAACTGGCCCAAGTTGATTGGAAAAGTAAGCTAAATGGAGGAACAGTAGAGTAGAATTGGATGAAATTCCTACAAGAAATAAGGAAAGTGCAGGAAAAATATATTCCAAGAAAAAAGAAAATCATGATTGGAAAAATGGCACAAATATGGCTAACGAGAGAGGTTATGGCTAAGAGACGGCGTACAAGGAAGCAAAAATTAGTGGGAAAACTGAGGACTGGAGGACTTTTGAAAACTTACAGAAGGAAACTAAGAAAATCATTAGGAAAGAAAAGATGAATTATGAAAGGAAGTTGGCAATTAACATAAAAAAGGATACTGTGAGTTTTTTTTAAATATATGAAGAGTAAAAGAGTGACACGGGTAGATATAGGACCAATTGAAAATGATGCTGGAGAAATTATAATGGGTATTTGATGCTCTATCAATTACTCCAAAAGACTGGAAGTAGAGTAAATACTGAAAGGCTTTTATTAACAGCAAATGGACCAACGTCCATGCTGAGTATCTGCCCTGGACTGAGGCAGGAGCAGTGACACAATCACCTTTATTTAGGGGTCTGTGGGAGGAGCAAAGAGATAGCAGAGGAACTAAATGAGTATTTTGCATCAGTCTTCACAGTGGAAGACATTAGCAACATACCTGATAGCCAGAGGCCTCAGGGAATAGAATTAGGTACAGTCAAGATTACTAGAGAGAAAGTGCTTGGGAAACTAAATGGACTAAGAATAGATAAGTCTCCCAGACTGGATGAGGTGCACCCACGGGTTCTGAAGGAGGTGGCTTTGGAGATAGTGGAAGCATTGGAAATGACCTTCCAGGAATCAAGAGATTCTGGCATGGTTGCGGAGGACTGGAAGGTTGCAAATGTAGTTCAGCTGCTTAAGAAAGGAGGGAGGCAGCAAAAAGAAAATTACAGACCTATTAGTCTGAAATCGGCAGTTGGAAAGTTATTGGAGTCAATCCTCAAGGATGAGGTTATGAAATACCTCGAGGTCCATGACAAGATAGGCCCAAGCCAGCATGGTTTCAAGAAGGGAAGATCCTGCCTCACCTATTGGAATTTTTTGAGGTAATCTCAAATAAGATTGACAGGGGAGAGGCTGTGGATGTTGTGTATTTGGGTTTTCAAAAGACCTTCGATAAAGTGCTGCATAAGAGGCTGCTTAGTAAGATGAGAGCCCATGGAATTACAGGAAAGATATTGGAATGGGTGGAGCATTGGCTAATAGGCAGAAAGCAAAGGGTGGGAATAAAGGGATCCTATTCTGATTGGTTGCCGGTTACTAGTGGTGTTCCGCAGGGGTCGGTGTTGGGGCTGCTTCTTTTTACAATGTATATCGATGGTTAGATTATCGATTAAATGGTTTTGTGGCTAAGTTTGCGGATGACACCAAGATAGGTGGAGGAGCAGGAAGTGTTGAAGAAACGGAAAGGTTGCAGAGAGATTTGGTCAGCTTAAGAGAGTGAGCAAAGAAATGGCAGATGAGATACAATGTTGAGAAATGTACGGTTGTACATTTTGGAAGAAGAAATAATCGAGCAGATTATTATTTAGATGGGGAGAAAATTCAAAAATCAGAAGTACAAAGGGGCCTGGGGGTTCTCATGCAGGATACCCTAAAGGTTAACCACCAAGTTGGATCGGCGGTAAGGAAAGCGAATGCTATGTTGGCATTCGTTTCAAGAGGAATAGTGTATAAGAGTAAGGAGGTGTTGATGAGGCTCTATGGGGCACTGGTGAGACCTCATTTGGAATACTGTGTGCAGTTTTGGGCCCCCTATCTTAGAAGGGATGTACTGAGATATCCCTTGGAGAGAGTTCAGAGAAGATTTACGAGGATGATTCCTGGAATGCAGGGGCTAACATATGAGGAATGTTTGTCGGTTCTTGGACTGTATTCATTAGAATATAGAAGAATGAGAGGGGATCTCATAGAAACATTTTGAATGTTGAAAGAGTTGGACAGAGTATATGTGGAAAGGTTGTTTCCCTTGGTGGGTGAGTCCAGGACAAGAGGCCACAGTCTTAGAATTAGAGGGTACCCATTTAAAACAGAGATGAGGAGAAATTTTTTAGCCAGAGGATCATGGATTTATGGAATTCATTGCCACATACAGCTGTGGAGGCCTGATCATTGAGAGTGTTTAAGGAGAAGATTGATAGGTATCTAATTAGTCAGGGTATCAAGGGATATGGGGAAAAAGCCAGAAATTGGAACTAGATGGGAGAATAGATTAGCTCATGGGTGGAGTGGCAGAGCAGACTGGATGGGCCGAATGATCCACTTCTGCTCCTTTGTCTTGTGATCTCCTCATCCTGAGAGCAGATGCGGCAGAGACAGGAATTGAGAGAAGGGGGTGGTGTTTTTACAGGTAACAGGGTGGGAAGAGGTATACTCCAGGTACCTGTGAGAGTTAGGCGGTTTACGATAGGCATCAGAAAATAAGGTCTCGGCCCGAAACGTCGACTATGCTCTCGTCCATAGATGCTGCCTGGCCTGCTGATTTCCTCCAGCATTTTTTGTCTGTGTTGCTTGGATTTCTGGCATCTGCAGATTTTCTCTTGTTTGTGATTCCTTTGCCCTTCTCTTCTGCAGGGAGGAACCCCAGCTCTCCCAAATGGGTGATCTGACCCAGAAAAAGCACCACACCCTCCCTCATCCACAACCTGCCTGTCCGACTGTAACTTGGCAATTGTTCCTGGAGCTTTATTTCTTCAGTGAATCGAGGACAAAACAAACAACAACAAAATTCAAACTATATCCCTGTAGTTTCTGTGAATTTTCCCCCAAGACTACACAAATTCTTTCTGCTTAAGTTAAATTTTACCATGAAGTATTAGTGCAGCAACTTAATCCAGATTTCGGAAGAGTCACAGGCAAAAGCGCCATCTGCTGAGAATCTCCAGGATTGCAAAATTTATAATAAAGGGCCTCAGAAGCTCAAAACAAAGGAATGATAGAGTGGCATAGGGGCACATGAGGACAGGTGACTGAGAGCTCGATCCAGGAGGCACATCTTGTGGGGGAATGATGGTTAAAGATGCCATAAGTTTAGAGAGAGCAATCTCAAACACAGAGCAGCTAACACTAGTGACAGAGTGGTTCACATCGTCAAAAACAGCAGTAGGCCGCAAGCCTGCCAACTATTCAATGCAATCATGCTGATAATTGCTGGCCTCAGTTCTTCTCTGTTCCCCATAATCCTCAATTGCTCAACCTTTCAAGCATTTATCTTGCTCCAACCATAAATATATGCGATGATCCAGCCTCCACCACCAAGGGAGCAGATAATTCCAGAGATTCACCACTAGGGTTGCCAACTTTCTCACTCCCAAATAAGGGACAAAAGTAGCAGTCAAATACGGGACACTTGTGCTTACCCCGAGAAAGACTACCATGACCATGAAGCCTTGCGCGGGCACCTGTGTGCGCATGTGTGACGTGCACATACATGACGTGCACATGCGTGTACGTGCTGATTTTTTTCCTACAAATCAGTTTTGGTTTAATCTTCCCGATTCTGTTAAAGTGAAACTACACTGTACATACATTATTTCTACTTTAAATAGGCTGTGTATTTATCATATCATTCCTACTTTCACTGTATGTTAGTGTTATTTTATGTTTTATGTGTTATTTGGTATGATTTGGTAGGTTATTTTTTGGGTCTGGGAACGCTCAAAAATTTTTCCCATAAAAATGAATGGTAATTGCTTCTTCACTTTATGTCATTTCAGCATGAAATGTTTCATAGGAACGCTCTACCTTAGCGGGGGAAATACGGGACTAAGGCGGTCCCGTATGGGACAAACCAATTTAGCCCAATATAGAGGATGTCCTGGCTAATATGGGATAGTTGGCAACCCTATCCATCACCTTCAGTGAAAATAAATTTCTAGGCACCTCAGTCTTAAATGACTGGCCACTTATCTTGTAGTCGTGTCCCCTTGTTCAAGGCTCAATCGGTACTAAAAACCAAATCTAGGATGAGGAGAAGCCAGAACTGGAGAATGGAAATGATGGAAGATGATAAAGCTGGAGGAATTTCTAGAGAGAGGGACAGTCAAATAAGGCTGAGAACCTTAAAGCCAAGTTTGACTGGAGCAGGAACTAGTGCAGGGGTGTGAGCACGTTAGGTAGATGTGGGAGGGGGTTGGGGGACGGGGTTCAGGGGGTCACCATTGGAGGTGAGCTAATGAGAAGGATACAGGAAGATAAGGCATAAGTGAAAACTTAACAGACATTTCATCAGGATATTGAGGCACAGAGAAAGTGCAAACAACAGGAAAGCACAGTGCTCAGTGTCAGAGCAGAGCAGTGAATAATGACTATTGTAAATATTAACCCACAACCTGTGAGGGGTTAACTCACGGAGATCTGTCTGCTGTTTCTTCCCAGGGAGATGCGGGGCCTCAAGGACAACCTGGGCCATCGGGAGAGGATGGAGAGCGGGTGAGTGGAGGTGGACAGGGGGTTAATACAGACTCTGCTCCTGGGGCCATTCCCAGCAGCAACTAACCTCCAGATGTTGCCACTGACCGCAGCCTCTCATTGTCTGTTACAGGGGGATGATGGAGAAGTTGGCCCAAGAGGGTTACCCGGTGAACCAGTGAGTATAACAACACAAGAGAGTTATTCTGTGCAGTGTGGGATATATCAGTGTTTCACTGAGGGTGTGGGGTATATCAGTGTTACACTGAGGGTGTGGGGTGTATCAGTGTTACACTGAGGGTGTGGGGTGAATCAGTGTTACACTGAGGGTGTGGGGTATATCAGTGTTACACTGAGGGGTGTGGGGTGAATCAGTGTTACACTGAGGGTGTGGGGTATATCAGTGTTACACTGAGGTTGTGGGGTGTATCAGTGTTACACTGAGGGGTGTGGGGTAAATCAGTGTTACATTGAGGGTGTGGGGTGTATCAGTGTTACACTGAGGGTGTGGGGTAAATCAGTGTTACACTGAGGGGTGTGGGGTATATCAGTGTTACACTGAGGGGTGTGGGGTGTATCAGTGTTACACTGAGGGTGTGGGGTGTATCAGTGTTACACTGAGGGTGTGGGGTATATCAGTGTTACACTGAGGGTGTGGGGTGTATCAGTGTTACACTGAGGGTGTGGGGTAAATCAGTGTTACACTGAGGGTGTGGGGTATATCAGTGTTTCACTGAGGGTGTGGGGTGTATCAGTGTTACACTGAGGGTGTGTGGTAAATCAGTGTTACACTGGGGGGTGTGGGGTAAATCAGTGTTACACTGAGGATGTGGGGTATATCAGTGTCACAGTGAGGGGTGTGGGGTAAATCACACTGAGGGTGTGGGGTATATCAGTGTAACACTGAGGGGTGTGGGGTATATCAGTGTTACACTGAGGGGTGTGGGGTATATCAGTGTTACACTGAGGGGTGTGGGGTGTATCAGTGTTACACTGAGGGTGTGGGGTATATCAGTGTCACAGTGAGGGGTGTGGGGTAAATCACACTGAGGGTGTGGGGTATATCAGTGTAACACTGAGGGGTGTGGGGTATATCAGTGTTACACTGAGGGGTGTGGGGTATATCAGTGTAACACTGAGGGGTGTGGGGTATATCAGTGTTACACTGAGGGGTGTGGGGTATATCAGTGTAACACTGAGGGGTGTGGGGTATATCAGTGTTACACTGAGGGGTGTGGGGTATATCAGTGTTACACTGAGGGGTGTGGGGTATATCAGTGTAACACTGAGGGGTGTGGGGTATATCAGTGTTACACTGAGGGGTGTGGGGTGTATCAGTGTTACCCTGAGGGGATAGGACATGTCAGTGTTACATTGACGGAGATGTTAGTGTGTTAATGGGGGCAGTGGGTTAAAGGAGGGTTTTGCAGCAGCTAGTTGATTTTGGGAATGCCGGCCTGTTGAACGGTATTCCTGCAATATCGGCTTTTTGCTGGAATGCTCTGTGAGGTGTCCACATCTGCAGGCTGCCGACTGAACAACCAAGAGGGCAGCTGAGCGTCTGCTGAAGTTCAAATCTCAGCAACCGGATACAAGTACAGCAACAAAGCTGGGTTGCCTCATCGCAGACTGTGACCAGAATGCAGAGTCAAAATTGACGGGGCTAGTTCAGAATATTGGCTGTGAGCGCAGGACCAATATCAAACTGGATATCAATACGAACCTGCAGTTGGAGATTTTGCAATGGAATTACTGCAGAATATTTATAATTCATGGCCTGGAACTGGCATGTACAAATTTGGCACGGGAATTTTATTTCAAGCTTGGAAAGGGAATTCTGTGCAAAACCTGGAATGAGAATTTTGTGCAAAGTTTGGAATGAGAGCCCGAAACATGGGCAGGATTACAAGGCGTGGAACTACAGTGAAATTCAAAACTTGGATCAAGGACAATAGAGAAAAAACAAGCATTGACAAAGTACTGGATCCACTGTCAATAAAAGTGGGGTACAATGCCATGCACTGGACGTGCAAAGAGGTTGATTTTGAAATAGGCATTATGTCGAGCCTAGATTCAATGACTGTTGTTTTTCAAACCATCAGAAAGGAAAAGAAATGGAAGTACTTTGCAGTTCAGGCAGTACCTGTGGAGAAGCAACACTGAACTTTCATCAACATTGACAAATCTTCATGATAAAGCAAGCATATTTTATCCACAGCTCATGATGTGAGCTCTCCTATACTGGGGAGATCAGACACCAATCAGCTGGCTGCTCTGCAGAACACCTTTCCGTCTGCGTGTGAAGTCGAGCTTTTGGTTGTCCTGTGCATTAATGGTTCATCCCCCTCTGACTTCTGTAATGTCAGGCCAACATGAGTTCGAGACATGGCACCTCTTCCTCTGACTAGACACGTTGCAACCCTCCGATCTTAACAATAAATTCAACAGTGTCAGAAAATCAGCATTTACGGAATTTAAATTTCTGATGTCCAGCATTCCTTCCTCTTCCTCTGGTAACTTCACATAATTTTTCTGTATTTGCTTCTTTCCAGACTCATAATTTTCCTCCTTCACCGTCCCAGTGCTTCACACTTCCACTCATCTCCTCTGCCACACACCTTCCCTTCAGTGCTCTTCTCTCTTCCCACTTCCTACTTCCTTTGCATCTTCGTTGAGCACCTCCGCACCATCCGCCACAAGTGGGACTTCCCGGTGGCCAAACATTTTAATTTCAGTTCCCATTCCCATTCCGACGTGTCAGTCTGTGACCTCCTCTTGTGCCAAGGTGAGCCCGTGCTCAGGATGGAGGAGCAACACCTTGTATTCTGTCTGGGTACCCTCCAACCTGATAGTATGAATATCGACTACTCCTTCCAGTGAACACAAATCCCCCTCCTCCCTTTATTCCCCACTTTGACCTTTTACTTCTCCTTGCCTGCCTATCACCTCCTCCTCTTTCTCCTATGGTCTACAGTCCTCACCTATCTCCTATCAGATTATTTCTTCTCAACCCTTGACCATTTCCCATCCCCCGGCTTCACCTATCACCTTCTAGCCAGCCTCTTTTCCTCCCTCCTTACCCCCCGCTGTTTAATTCAGGTATTTCCTCGTTCACTCTCAGTCTTGATGAAGGGTCTCAGCTGGAAACGTCGACTGTTTACTCTTTTCCATAGATGCTGCCTGACCTGCTAAGTTCCTCCAGCAGTTTGTGTGTGTTGCTTTGGATCTCCAGCATCTTAGAGCTTGCTTTATCTAAAGCTTTTCCAGGTTGTATGAAAGTTTATTGACGTGAAATATCAGTTTCTCTCTCCTCACCTTCTGTGTATGTTGCATTTTTCATTTTTTACCTCAGATTTACCTGGTTCTGCGTTATCTTGCATTTACTCAATTTAAGTTGTGCAACTCAGTACAAGGGGAGATAAGACATGGAAGCCCATACAAGGAGTATTCCGGAGGGAGTTGGTAAAGATATGGTTATGTGTCTCTACTGATCAGTATTCCTTTCCCTGGCAAGTGGCCGATAACAGAGAGAAGGGGCTGCAGGTTGTTGGCTCCTTTTCTGGTTGGACATGACGAGATGGTGGTTTGATTTTCAGGTGGAATTACTCAATATTTGGATGGAAGATTGGACTGTTGATTCTGGATGGGATTGTTCAATTGTGACCAGGATTGCTTGAAGTTTTGCTGTATTGTATATCGGATGAGAATGCTCGGTTTCAGTAGGAGTTGCTTGATGTCTGGTGTGTTAGCTTTGTTAGGTCTCAGGCAGGGATGTTTGATGTTGTGCCTGACTGACGTTGGTTGACTTTGTACAAATCTATGTGGGATGCTTGTTGCAAACTTGTCGTTGTGGGTTGCGGTGTTTAATCGCAGCTTGGACTGCCTGATTCCAGTTGGAGTCATTTGCTTCCGCTTGGGATTGTGTAATGCCGGGTGCAATTGTCCAACACAGGCCGGAATTTATTGACATTGTTCCTGATTGATACAAATCCATGTGGGAGTATGCAATGCTGGTTGGAAACATTGCATTGGGAGTTGAATAGTTTGTTTCCAATTAGGATTGACATGCATTGGGATTGTTTGTTGTCAGGCAGGATTATTTAATGATGGACTTGATTGTTTGGCACTGATGTTGTTTATTAGATGCTGGGTAGGATTGTTCCATGACTGGCATCATTGCTTACTGCTTTGATGACCTACTGGTGTGATACCAGGTGCTATCGTTTGACACGTTTTAGTTATTAGATTGCATGACACTCATTGGCTTTCTTGGAAGCCAATTTCGATCATTTGATGCCAGTTGAGTTACTTTGATGCCAGTGGGAATCTTCTCGCTGCGTCCATCAGGATGAAGGTACAGGAGCCTCAGGACCCTCACCACCAAGTTCAGGAACAGTTATTACACCTCAGCCAAAAGGTACTTGAACCATAGGATTTAACCTCACTCAGCTTCACTCGCCCCATCACTGAACTGTTCCCACAACCTATGGACTCACTTTCAAGGACTCTTCATCTCATGTTCTCGACATTTATTTCTTGTTTACTTGTCTGTTTGTTTATTTATTTGCTTATTGAATGAATGAATCAATCATTCATTCATTCTTTTGTATTTGTCCAATTTGTTGTCTTTTGCACATCAGTTGTTTTTTTTTGGGTGCGGTCTTTCACTGATTCTATTGTGTTTCTTGGATCTACTGAGTATGCCCACAAGAAAATGAAAATGGTGAGATATATGTACTTTACTTCGCACTTACTTGTTGCTGGGAGATACTGTTTGATATCAGCTGGAATGTTCCTCACTGGGTGGTATTGCTTGTGTCGGTCATGTTGGTTTGATGTTGGGTGGGATTGTTTAATGACACTTGGAATTGTGTGATTTGTCCACTGCCAGCTAAGATTGTCTGATGCCAGCTGGGGAAGTTTGATGCCAGGTGGGACTGGTGGAAGCCATGTGTTTTATACCAGATGGGATTATTTGTGTTGTTTGGAATTGTTTGATGGTGAGCTAATGTAATTGATGCCCAGCATTGTCGCCTGGTGCTGGGCAGGATTGATTTTGGCTGGAATTATACAAATCCATGTGGAATGTTTCAGAGAATGTTTCATTCTGGATTCTTGAATTGCAGTTTGGATTAAATCCAGTTGGATTGATTAATAATAGATTTGAATCATTGGTGGTTTAGTTTATGATCTGTTGGCTGGGATTATATCTTACTGGGTTGTGTTATTTGACGAGCATTTTGATGTTGGCGAGGATTGTTCAATGGTGGTTTTAATCACTTGATGTATTGGTTTTGTGATTTGGCGCTGTTTGTGATTCATTGATGAAGGTTGCAATTATCAGTATCGGTATTGGTTTATGTTTGTCACCCACACCAAGGGACAGTGAAAAGCTTGTCTTAGCAACCATTCATGAAGATCAGATCATTACACAGTTCATTGAGGTAAAACAATAACTGTTGCGGAGAATGGGTGAACCCAGACGCAAGACACTGACACAGAGGTAGAATAATCTGACAAGTGTTTATTAATGGTTGCAGGGAAGGCCGAAGAGTGAGAATTAGGCAGAGGAAAGCTGAGGAATGAGCGAGGTTTGACCGGGAATCAAGCCCGGGTCGCTGCGGTGAGAGCGCAGCGTTTAACCACTGAGCCAGCGGAGAGTGTCGGCGGGCGGCGGGACGAGGCAGAGCAGGGATGCAGACTAGGGTGTGAGCGTGGCTGGAGGAGAACGGCAGGCAGCAGGGTGAACGGGAAGGCAGGTGGCATGCAGTGCTCCTGTTAACACGGAGAGACAGAGTTAACACAGGTAAACAACAGCGCGGAAACAGAACTTAGGATACACAATTCTAAGCGGCCTAGAACGTGAACAACTACACTGGCTGAAGCAACGATCTGGTGATGAGTGGATGGAAAGCCGGGGTACTTATGCTGCAGGTTAGATGAGATTCAGGATCGCCGCAATCAGAGGAGCCCGGGAGAAACACGGGGAAAAGGGAACTAGGAGAACATGAATAAATGGACAGGACAGCCGGAACTGTGACAATAGCAATACAGAATAAAGTAAAAGCTACTGGAAAAGTTCAATGCAGGCAAATGATAAAATGTAAGATCTTAGCAAGTTAGATTGTGAGGCTAAATCCATCTTATCGTACAAGAGACTCTGGTAACGGTGGGATAGAATTTGTCCGTGAGCCTCCTGGTATGCACCTTTTGGGTTTTGCGTCTTTAGCTTGTTGGGAGAGGAGCGAAGAGAGAATGCATGGGCTGAGTGGGGTCTTAGATTATGCTCTTCTGGTATTTGAGGCCAGTTGAGATTTTGTGATTCTGGATGGGATTGTTTGCTGCCAGGTTAGGATGTATGATCGTAGGCACGCCGGATTGCTACCCGCTGGTATGTTAGATACCTGGTGGGTTGGTTCGTGGTGAGTGACTTTTCTGATGCAGCCGGTTGGGATTGTTTTGTTGCAAGCTGGGGTTTTTGTCATTCTGGGCGTGATTGTTGGATGCCCAGCTGGAATATTGGATGCCAGGCAAGATATTTTGTCAGTTGGAATTATTTGACTGTGGGTGGAGGAGCTTGGCACAGTAGAGACCATTTGATGCCACATGCCTGGTTAATGTTGGTTTGAATTGTACAAGACCATGTGGGAACATGTGATCCTAGTTGGGATTATCTCATTCTGAGTTGGAAATCTTAATTCTAGCTTTAATTGTTTGATAATGCGTGGTATAATGTCTGGTGGGACTGTTTAATGTTGAATGGTATTGGGTGGAGTTGGCTGGGATGGATTCAGGCCATCCAGAATTGATTGTTTCTTATTACTTAGGATTGTTTGTCTCTGTATAGTATCGTTTGATGGTAGGCCTGGTTGATACCATTTGGAATGGTTTGATGACACTTGTGCTAATCTGATGGTAGGTGGGAGTGGTTGTTGCAAGGGGGAATAGGGTTTGCATTGTGGGATTGTTTGGTGCTGGGCAGGAGCAGTTTGAGATTGAACAGGATTGTTTGATGCTGTTTCAGACTATTGATGTTGACAAAGATAGTTAGATCTGGAGTGGGAGTTTTTTGAAGCTGAGCAGGAATGTTTAATTCTGTCTTTCTGATGCCACTTGGAATTGGTAGAAATCCAGGTGGATTTGTTTGGAAATCATTGGGATCATTTGTTGCCGGATGGAATTGCATGCTGTTGGGTGGGACTATCAGTTGCCAGCTAGGAATCTTCAATGTCAAGTGGAATTGTCTGATAATGAGCACGATCACTTAATGTTGGTCAGATTTATTCGATGCCAGTTGGAGAGTGCAGTACCATTTAGGATTGTCTGATGCCTAGGATGGGTTTGTTCAATACCAGGAAGATTGCCTATTGCCAGGCAGGTTTGAACATAGAATGTAGACATTTACAGCACATTACAGGCCCTTTGGCCCACAATGTTGTGCCGACCATGTAACCTACTCTAGAAACTACCTAGGATTTCCCTAGCACATAGCCCTCTATTTTTCTAAGCCTCATGTACCTATCTAAAAGTTTGATTTAATGCGGGCAGGTTTATCAACAGTCATTTGGTATTTTTATGATGCCTGACGGGAATTGGTTTTGCAGGTTACACTTGTTTGACGATAGCTTGGTTAATTTGATAGTGGTTGGGATTTTTTTTTTTGTTGCCAGGCAGAATTTCTCGACGCCAGTTGGGACTCTTTGTTGCCAGACGGGAGAGTTTGAAGTTGGGTGGAATTGTTTGATTTCAGGCTGGGCTCTTGAGTTAATCTTTGGTTGGATTTGTTTGATTCTGAATGGGGTTCCACATGCCATCCCTGGTGAAAGTGAATACTTCCAGTCGGAGTTGTCTGGTGACGCGCCTGGTGTTTTCTCCTCGCAGGGCCCCCGTGGTTTACTCGGACCAAAGGGACCGGCAGGACTTCCCGGACCCCCTGTAAGTATCTTTGGTTGTTGACCTCCATCCGAGGATCCACCGTTGAGTGAGCTTCAGGCATCAGACATCATGAACATCCACCCCATCAGCCACCTCTCCCTCATGTGTAACTAGAGGCAGAACACCAAGTACACAATTTCACCTTAATGCCCCTTTACTATGTGATCCAAACTAACCTCTGTTTACTTGAGCATGAATTACAGACTTGTCACTTTAGAGAACAAAGCCCCGGAATCCATCGATGTCCAGTGTGTAGGTAGATTCCTACACAGACCAGTACAGCTTGATGGGTTCTCTGGCCTTGTTCTCTAAAGTGACAGGTTTCCCTGCTAAGTATCCTGTCTCAAGTGCCTCTCCAATTTCCTTGCGAAATCCCTGAATGTCTACTCAGGGAGCTGCTTCTCCCTGCACAGCATAAACCCATAGATCCCTGTAGATCCGTATTCAGCTCAGTTCCATCTATCCCCGGTCGAGGTCCAGTGCTGTTTTAATTTCTCCGCATTTTGGAGATGATCTCTGAACTGATCAGCTCATCACCACCTTCTCAAGGGCAACTAGGGATGGGCAATAAACACTGGCCTAGCTGGCGATGCCCACATCCCGTAAATGAATAAATTTTTTAAAATATATATATTTTTTTGTTTAGGACTCCAGAGAGCTTGTTTAGTTCCTGGTAATGGGATCCCTGCGATCTGGAGGCCAGCATTATGGCTTAATATCAACAGGTACCCAAGAGGCCCATCAACCAAGAACTTTGCTGAATGTATTCCATGTTAACATGGGCTAACTCGCCATCCCTTCAAACCCTGTGCATAATCAGCAGGAAATTGCATTGATGGCTGCACCTTTGACAACATCACCTCTGGGCACCACGGTAGTGTAGCGGTTAGCGTGACGCTATTACAGCTTGGGGCCTCAGATTTCAGAGTTCAATTCTGGCGTCCTCCGTAAGGAGTCACTCTACATACTCCCTGTGGGCTTTCCTCAGGTGATCCAATTTCCTCCTAGATTCCAAAGACATACCAGGTAGGTTAATTGACTATTGTAAATTGTCCTGTGATTAGGTTGGGGTTAGATCAGGGTCTTTGGGGGTTGCTAGGGCAGTGTGGCTTAAAAGGCCGGTCGGGGCTACTCCGCACTGTATCTCTAAGTTAAATATAAAAATAATCATCGGTTATCCTGAGGCGTTTCACTACTGAACTTGACAGTGAAGGCTCAAAGTGAAATACTGGAGCAAATGGAAGATTTCAGGGAGCTTATAAAGAGAGGTTGAGAGTCAGATGTGTAGGGGAGGAATTCAGGAGCTGGGGCCCTGGGAGTGCTGGGCAACTGAGCCGTGGTGAGGCGCCAAAGTTTGCAGTGGGCAAAGGTAGCAGTGCCTGTGCCTTGGAGGGATGGGACTGAGCAAAATTTACAGGGATAAAAATAGGTGAGACTATGGACAGATATAAAAACAATGAGAATCTAGTAGGTTGCTGTTGAAAGGAGTGGGGGGGGGAGCAATATAGATCAGCAAACACTTTCGATGTAAATTCAGTCACACCGGGATCAGATTGGGCCTCTTGGTGAAGTGGGACCGAATTACCAGGGAAGTAAAATGCAGATATCATATGTGAAAAAAAAATCAGCTTTACGTGACCCGTCACCCTATGGGGCTGGCTGCCTCAGACTCTGAGGTCTCATCATTTGCGATTGTGACTGACCTTTCACGCCATGGGACAGGGCCAGACCAGCTGTGACCTCGGGGTCTCGATGGGTCAGTCACCAGCATTTCTCCCTTTGGGATTGGTTATGTGGGTGCACTTGGTTTCATGAAGGAATTCATTTCTTGACAATAGTGACCAGTTTCCTTGTTGGTCAGAAATGAAGATTCAAACTGAAAGTGAATGGGCCTGCCCTGTCCTGGTCAGGGTGAGCACCGGTGTGGGAGATGGTAAAATCCTTCTCTTAAAATCAGTGCAAAAACTGGATAGAAGGAACTTCCCTCTCTCCCTGGCTTTGCAGGTTGCAGAGAGGTTCAAAACACAGGAGCATAGGGCAAAGCCGTACAGAAAGAGGCCATTGGTCTGTGAAACTCTCCAGCTCTTTCCCCAGTCTTTCTGTCCTCAGGTATTTGTATTGTTTCCTTTCGAGGTTTCCATTTGATTTTGTATTTGCCACACATTCAAAGGCTTCCAAATCCTAGACAGCCAGAGTTTTTCCTCATGTTTCCACAGGATTTTGCCCTTCACCTCAAATCTGTTACCCTGCTTCCCACCCTGTCAACCCCCCAGTAACTGTATTTACTTCAGTAAATCTGTTACCCTGCTTCCCACCCTTTCAACCCCAGTTACTGTATTTACTTAAGTAAATCTGTTACCCTGCTTCCCACCCTGTCAACCCCCAGTTACTGTATTTACTTCAGTAAATCTGTTACCCTGCTTCCCACCCTTTCAACCCTAGTTACTGTATTTACTTAAGTAAATCTGTTACCCTGCTTCCCACCCTGTCAACCCCCAGTTACTGTATTTACTTAAGTAAATCTGTTACCCTGCTTCCCACCCTTTCAACCCCAGTTACTGTATTTACTTCAGTAAGTTCTTCATGATTTTTGCTTTCCCAAGGACCTCCTTCCCTAAGAATACTCCAGGCAATGCCAGGGGCTGCAGGGATGTAATCCCGCGACTCAGACTTGTCCAAGAGGCTGTTAGTTTGGAGTCATGACGCACTACAGCGCAGACACAGGCCTTCAGCCCGTCAGGTGCCAACCTGATCTTCTGCCTAGTCCCACCTACCCTCACCCGGACCCTAGCCCTGCTTACCTAATTTTCTTCCAAGCTGTTGATTCTAAAAGCTCCCTCGTCATTGGCACCAAGTCTGGAATTTTTCCAGTCATCCTTTCAGTTTTGTTCATGAGGCACCACTCCTCAAGGAAATGGCAGACTGCAGGCAGCACCTCTCCTGTTTCTGCCCTCACCTCCCTCAGCAACCTGCTATACATCCCAAGACTTCCAGAACGTTGAGTACCTGAGGTACTACTTCAATTAACCGGCCTTCTACTTACTTTCCAGGGAATTACAGGAATGGATGGTCACAGTGGCCCCAAGGGAAGTCAGGTAGGTACCACTGGTGGACGTTTCACAATGTAGGTGACCCTGAGGGACTCATTCTTGCCCCTTGACCCAGCCTCTCTCAGCCAACGCCATCCTACGTAGCTCAGCAAAAGCTGACCCTGCCTGTTTGCCCTGAGTTCATCTCCTTGACCTGAGCTGTTGCTCACCCGGGGATGAGCCAGGAGCCTGCTGTGGGAGAAGGGGTCAGGTTCAGAGCAGAGGGACCCGGATCTGAAATAGGCGGAAGGACCGTGTTCGTTCCTGGATCACAGAGAAGGGTTTTATGCATTCCCGGAATGTGGAAGTGGCATCTTGGGAAAGAATTATTGGAGGCCAATGGGATGTACAGTTATTATTCTGACCTTCTGCCTCTGCTGGGTAGTAGGCAGCTCGTGTGGTCTTCACACTGAGGGGGAAGCTTCTCAGGAAATGTCTGTCCAACCTCCCCCCAGTGTCCATTCCAATGGACTGACAGGTGTCCCAGTCCAGCCAAACATTAATGAGGTCTTACATCTATCACCATGTATCTGCCCCACGGCCCTCTCTCCCCCAGACTCCTCCAGGGTAGCTCCGTCTTTTGTTGTCCAGCAGGCCGAAGATCTCAGCTGCAGAACCAAAAGGGCAGGTCCTGATTGGGCTCTTTGCTTATGAACTGATCTGGGGTGGGTGGGGGGTGGTGATATTTCTTGCCCCTTTGCCCCATCCTCTCATCATTTGTGATAAAGCTTATACCCCATGTTTCCTGCCCGGGGTGGGGGCGGGGTGAATGGTGGTGGCACTAGCTGTTATGTTCTGTGTGAGGGAGGTGTTTGTGCACATGAATAATTGCGTGTACGCGCGTGTGAGTGAGAGGTGATGGTCCCATTAATCTTATGTCACACCTTGCCTGGAGTTACCCTCAGCAACTCCTGCCTTTGCTCTGGGCGGCCTCAACCTGCCGTCCTCTGCAGATGGAAGCTTCACCAATTTCTTCTTTCTTTTAGGGCCCTCAAGGTGAACCCGGACCTCCTGGGCAGCAAGGGAACCCCGGTGCTCAGGTAATCTGTCCCACCCTAACACAATCCACACTCCAGCTGCCATATCGCTGGATTCACCTGCCCCCACCTCCCCATTCCCTCATCCCCTTCTCCATCTCGCCCTCTCACCTCTCACAGACTGCTTGATCTCCCTCCCACTTGGTCATCCTCCTCAGTTGCACTTATCTCCCCACTTCCCGTTACCTCCTCTCTCATTTTCCCCGTCTCTTCCTCTCACCATTGTCATTCACAACCCCCACCCCTAACGTCTTCCCTCCCCATCACTTCCCTCCTTCGCCACTCCAATATCATTCCCTGTTTCTCCTTTAAGTTCCCAATCAAGTACGCTGCCTTGGCTCTCTCACCTTGCCACCTCACTCACTACCCCTTCATCCTCCCTCAGTTTGCCTTCCCACCCTCAGCTTCCTCTCTCCACCTCCTCCCCTCCCTCCGCTCCTCTAACCTTTAACTGACTCCTCTCCCTCACTTCACCTCCCTTGCATATGTCCTCTTGTCACACTTCACCTTTACCTGTTGCGTGGTAGCTCGTGGTTTAGCAGGCTCAGGTGAAGAGCCTGTTTACAATTACACCCTGGATTGGAGTTTGGCTGTCCCCACCACAAGTCCACTGTTCTTCTGGTCCGCGCTTCTGTAACGGGTTGGAGACTGCCGCAGGACTGCAAGTCCTGACACAACCTACAGGGGGAGCAGCGAGCCTGAATGTTGATCACTGGGAACTGGGAGCAACTGAGAGCTGGAGGACCTCAGTGGGTCTGGTAGCATCTAAGGAGAGAAATGGACAGCTGACGTTTCGGATCGAGACCCTTCGTCTGGACCTACTGACTGACCAACTGACAGTCAGTCCAGATGACGGGGTACCACCCAGTACATCGACTGTCTGACACACAAAATGCTGGGGGAAGTGTGCAAATTAGGCAGCGCCTATGGAGAGGAATAAGCATTCAACGGATAGGGCCAATTCCCCTTATCAGGGCTGGGAGGGATTTCCAGCATCCACAGAATCTCTTGTGTTTATGACATTGACTGTCCGTTTCCCTCGGTAGGTGCTGCCTGATCCTCCGGTGCCCTCCAGCTTTCTGTATGCTGTTTATGATTCCAGCATCTGCAGAATTCGTGTCTTTGTCGGGAATAATGGCTGACATCAGCGACTCAATAGCATCAGGAAGCACAAACATTGGCATCGCAGCATGCAGCTCCTAAAAAGCATGGACTTCTTAAAGATATATAGATAGATACTTTGGTGATCCCAAAGGATCAATAAGGCATGTAATTCTTCAAAGTGAATGCACAGGACAAGGGAAGGCCACATTTATTGTCCCAGTACTGAGAACCCATCTAAAGGAAATTCAGGCAACACACACAAAATGCTGGTGGAACACAGCAGGCCAGGCAGCATCTATAGGAAGAAGTACAGTCGACGTTGGAAAACCACCTTGTATTGTCAGACTAGGGGACGAGTTTTCATTAATCACGTCTTCATCAGAAGCACTGTTCTGGGAGCAAGCTGTGGTGAAACACATAAACAACCCATCTGGTTTATTATTGTCCCGTCTGCCAGCTTCACGTGATCTGGCCGATAAGCACATAAAGGGCAGATCATGTGAAGATGGACGAACGATAATAATCCCGATGGATTTCCATGTCAACCTCAGTGTTGACACCAGCTTTAAATTCCAGACTCATTTAGTTCCAGGAACCTAAATTCCCCCAGGATCATATTGATATTCAAACTGACATTCCGTGCTCAGAGTTCTGGCCCAGCTGCCACCCCCAAGTACAGTGGGGCAAGGAGATCACAAATCCACCACAGGTAAGCTGGGGGCTTCAAGTGAAGCCTTTCTACTTGAAGCAAGTGTTAGAGCTGGCTTTGAGAGGAAGTTGAATAACATGTTTTTAGGATGTAAAAAGGAATACTAGTTGGGTGAAGAAGCAAAATGGAAGAGGCCCACACGGGACATGATTATATACGTCGATTAGTGGGACTGATTGGTCCGTTCTGTATTGGGAGTAATCCAATAAAGCATCCTTTCCAGTTGTAACTCCTGTTAGTTACATAATGCAAATGAAATCCCTGCTGGCTTTACCTCTAATCTGTCGCTATCGCTTCTGTTTAACAGGGTCTTCCGGGGCCACAAGGTGCTATCGGACCCCCGGGGACTAAGGTAAGCCGGGGCCATTGACACTCTGCTAGTTTTTAAATTGCTGTGTTCTCCAGTTGCCTCTGAGCTCATTTTAAATCTTGTCTTTTTAACCCACAGGGCCCCACCGGTAAACCAGGTCTTCCTGGAGTCCCAGGAGCTGACGGACCCCCGGTGAGTCATCACCAGACCCTGGGCCCGTTAATCTACGGGCTGGGGTAGAGTTGTGCAAGGGGGAGGGGGAAAGTTGTATGGGAGGATAGTAGTACAGGGGAGAGTTGTTTAGGGGGTGGGGGAGTATTCTACAGGGGGTAGGACGAGAGTTGGCAGGGAGAGAGAAGTGTTTATGGCAGGAGGAGAGTTGTACCTGGGGTGGGAAAGAGTTGTAGGAGGGGGGAGACAATTAGAGTTGTACAGGGGAGGGAGATAATCATGCGGGCCAGGGGAGAGTTCTGTGGTGAGGGAGGGGGAGACACGTAGACTGAGTTTCAGCCACTGAAGATCAGTAATGAGCCCACTGGGTTTTAACACAACGCAGTCAGCTTCACAACTACTTTCACTAATTTCAACTTTTTATTTCCAGATTTTTTAAAATTCTCATCAAAATTCCAAATTGCCCAGTGAGGTGTGGGTCAGGTGGTAAGGAGAGTCAGGGCTGTGATGGGAAGTTCATAAGGTTGTAGAATTACAGGATGGCACCATCTATGGTCTGTTTGAGGCCACTAAAGGTTCATTCTAGACCACTGGAAGGAGGGAGAGTTCCTTCATCTTCACCCCCATGACTGGAACATTTCTCCAGTTCAAATTCATGTCAAGTTACCTTTTGAAGTTTCCTATTGAATCAGTTTCTATGACCTTTTTAGAGACAGAGGTTGCCTCATTTCTCAGACTGATATTTGCAAGGGCAAAACTTTGTTGAGGAGGATTTGAGGGATTCAGATACAGGTCCAAACTGGGGCTGGATATAGATCAGCCATTCAGATACATGTCCAAACTGGGGCTGGGTAAACCAGCCATTTAGATACAGGTCCACACTGGGGCTGGCTATAGATTATCTATTATCTACATGCATAATGGAACACGGTTGAGGGGTGTAATGGTGGTAAGGTTGGGGCAGAGGTGGGGGGGTGGGGGGTTAGGTGGTGTAGGATGATATTTTCCAGTTGCAGAATAGAGACATCCTTCCTTATTTCCCCAAACTCCTTGGAATTAGGAATTCTCTAACGTGGAGAGTTTCCTGATTTCAGTCTGTGCGGAGAATGGACAGGTCTATTGGCCAGAGAAGAGGCAGATCAATGTGACCGGGTGATGTTTTTGTGTCCACAGGGTCACCCAGGCAAGGAGGGTCCTCCTGGCGAGAAAGGAAGTCCGGTGAGTTCCACCTCACTGATTTGTTTTTGCTGCATTGTGTATCCTGGGACTTTCAGGATTCTCCAACACGCTTCTCTGTCCTGGGGCCCCTGGAATGAGCTTGGTCTTCCTGAGCACTGATCTCCTAAACCTGGCTGTGGAGCCACTTAATCCACAAACACGAGCTGGCACAGTAGCGGAGCGGTTAGCTCGATCGCTTTACTTCGGCAGCCATCAGCGATCGGGGCTCAACTCCTGCTGCAGTCTGTAAGGAATTTGTACGTTCTCCCGTGATCACGTGGTCCGGTTTCCTCCCACATTTCAAAGACGTGCGGTTAGGATTAGTGAGTTGTGTGGATGCTATGTCGGCATGACGATACTGCGGGCTGCCCCCAGCACAACCCTCAGACTGTGTTGCTCGTTGACACAAAACAGCATATTTCACTGAATGTTTTAACGTACATGTGATAAATAAAGCTAATCTCTTTAACCTTGATTTCCTGGCCTATTCATGGGCTCAACCTGCACGTTCTGTGTACCCTGGACATCAAGTTCACTCTGCTCCCAACCTCAGTATAGCCCATGTAAACTTGCACCTTTCATGAACTTTCAGCCCTCCTCTCAGCTCCCGTGAGCAGTGGGTTCTTCAGCAGCGAATATTCTCGTAACTACCATGGGGCGGCGCGGTAGTTTGGTGGTTAGCACAACGCTTTACAGTACCAGTGACCCAGGTTGAATTCCCAGCACTGTCTGTACATTCTCCCCGTGACCACGTGGGTTTCCTCTGGGTGCTCTGGTTTCCTCCCATAGTTTAAAGACATACCAGTTGGCTGGTTAATTGGTCATTGTAAGTTGTTCACTGATTCGGCGAGGGTTAAATTAAGGGATTGCTGGCCAGTGCCGCTCGAAGGACTGGGAGGGTCTGTTCCAAGCTGTATCTCAATAAATAACGAATGTGGTCTCTGCGACATCTTGTTAAGATCCTGGTACTGCCATCCCAGCCGGCAGGGATGTGGAAGGAAAGCTGTGGGAATATCTCCAACTCAGTGAGGGTGAGCTCGTGCGTTTGTTGGTGAAGGATTGACCTTCCCGTGCAAACTCAACTGAAGTGGTCCCAGTCGTGTTGAGTGTGTGCACAAACACCGGGCTTTCTTCCTTTTCATGTCTACCTGATTTACCTTCTATAAGAACATTTGTTCTTCGACTCTAATCGTTAAATCTATGCACTTGTGTCAATATGTTTATTTTGTTGTATATTTGTACACAGTTATATAATTTATTTTAATTTACATTAATTCGTTTGTCATGTTTGAAATGTATTGTGCTGCTGCAGAAAGACAATTTTCATGCCATTTATACCCAGTGAATGTTTGCCCATGACCGCGATAAACTTGAACCTGAAATAGAGAGCTTGGATCATTTTAACTTCAGTCACAAATCCACTGATGTTTTACCTTTTGCCTCTTCAGGGTCCAGCAGGGCCACAGGGTCCCATCGGATATCCTGGTCCACGGGGCATTAAGGTAAGTCCTTTTATCCAGCCCATCCAAAAACACAGATTAGGCTCTCCTTGGGTTACACTGACCCTCACTGGAGATGGGTCCCACACACACTGACCCTCACTGGGGGACAGGTCACACACACACTGACCCTTACTGGGAACGGGTCCCACACACACTGACCCTCACTGGGGATGGGACACACACACACTGACCCTCACTGGGGGATGGATCCCACACATACTGACCCTCACTGGGAGACGGGTCCCACACACACTGACCCTCACTGGGAGCCGGGTCCCACACACACACTGACCCTCACTGGGGGATGGGTCCCACACACACTGACCCTCGCTGGGAGATGGGACCCACACACACACTGACCCTCACTGGGAGATAGATCCCACACACACTGACCCTCACTGGGAGATAGATCCCACACACACTGACCCTCACTGGGAGACGGGTCCCACACACACTGACCCTCACTGGGAGATAGATCCCACACACACTGACCCTCACTGGGGGATGGGTCCCACACATACTGACCCTCACTGGGAGACAGGTCCCACACACTGACCCTCACTGGGGGAGAGGTCCCACACACACTGACCCTCACTTAGTTGGTGGTTTCTGGGCCTGGAAAAAAGATGGAATAAATAAACAAGTATATAAAGCTTGGGGATGATACCTGGAAGTGAGCAGAGATCAATGGAAGGCAGAACAATGTCAATGTTATAAGGTAACAAAGATAGATTATTCAGTGTTGAGTCTGAAGTGATGAGCTCATGTGACAAGAGTGTAGCTGGGACATGCTCTTAGTGTCAGGCAGTATCCATCGCTGCTCCATCCTTGCCTGTTATCTGGGATGGTGGGTCGTCAGTGGGAATGCTCGGTCCTGTCTCTGAGTTATGATCCGTTCCTGTTTCAGGGTGCCGATGGTATTCGTGGTTTGATGGGACATAAAGGTGAGAAGGTAAGGAGAGAGTTCTCTGGCTCGGGTTGGAGGGATTTACATTACTGAGAGAGCTCCAGTTTTAGCAAGCATCTTTAGACCAGGAAAACCATGTAAAATCTTATCCTGAAACTACTTGCTCAATGATTGTGGAGTAAGGTGTCAGACCCATCCGCCAAGCCTTCTAACCATTTGTAAAGTCCTGCCAGACGCTTGCTGTGCTGTCTCTCCCACTCTCCTGAAACACCTGACTGACGGACTGCCCTGCTTCACGTGTGAAGCTTAGCGCCATGCTGTATACATCCAGGCCTCCACCTTGCCAACATTTCCTCTTCGAATCACTCTCTCCAATATATCATCAATAGATAGGTTTTAGAAGTTTGCAGAATGGGCATTTAACTTGTTTAGGAAATTCAATATAGATACATTGCATGTGCTAGGAACAGCCAGAGCAATGCAGATTCCACAGACTTTATTGTTGAATGGGGAAGTGTGTGTATGTGAGAGAAGAGAGAGTGTATGTGTGTATGTGAGATAGATGAGTGTGTGTGTGAGAGAGAAGGGAGTGTCTTTGTGAGAGAGAAGTGTGTATGTGAGGGAAGGGAGTGTGTGTTTGTGAGAGAAGAGTGTGTACAATACGTGAGAAAGGAGTGTGTATGTGTGTGAGAGAGAGAGAGACGTGTGTCTATGTGAGGGAAGAGTGTGTGTGAGAGAGACAAGTGTATATGTGAGGGAAGGGAATTTGTGTGTTTGTGAGAGAGAAAAAGCAGGGAGTGTGTGTGTGTGTGTGTGTGTGTGTGCGTGTGTGTGTGTGTGTGTGTGTGCGTGCGTGCGCGCTCACCAAGCTAGCCATTGCAATGTCCACAGGTGCAACAGGGAGTTTCCAGAATGAGTAAGCATTTCAGGGGCACAAGTGTGTTTTGGACAGTGATGCCTGTATTATAATTTGAATCTCTAAATAGTGCATATTACAAAGTCCTGTAATATTGTATATATTGTATAGCTGTGACACTGTAACCATCTGAGGGAACTTCTGTAATATAAAGGTGTGAGTGTGTGAGAGAGAGACAGCAGAGTATGTATATTTGCATATGAGAGAGTTACAGGAAGAGGTTGTGTTGAGTGTGTGAGAACACCATGACATGTGTGCACTGAAACTGGATGAGTCCAGCTATTCAGGAGTTACAGAGCTGTGTGTGTGTGTGTGTGTGTGTGTGTGTTTCTGTGTCTATGTCTATGTGTTTGAGTGTGTGTGTGTGGGAGTGTGTCTATCTGTCTAAGTTTTTGAGAGTGTGTGTGTGAGCATGTGTCTGTGTGAGTGTGAGTGTGTGTCTGTGTCTATGTGTTTGAGTGGGCGTGTGTGTGGGAGTGTGTCTGTGCTTGTGTCTATGTTTTAGTGTGTGTATGTCTGTGTGTCTATGTGTTTGTGTGTGGGTGTGGGGGGGGGGGAAGTGCCGGTGGGTGTGTGAGTGTGTGTCAGTTCAGTTATCGAACGTTGCGATGTGTACACCGGGTTTGAGGACCTGTTAACTTCAGTCTCTCTCCTTTATAGGGTGAAGATGGATTCCCAGGTTTCAAGGGTGACATGGGAATAAAGGGCGACAGAGTGAGTGACTAAGTTCTGCTCTGCACAGGAGGTCGGGAAGTTTAACTAGTGATGTCCTTGTTGCCTCCAGCTGGAATCACTCCCCTGCTCTTTCCACACAGCCCTGGGAATGGTTTCTCTCACAGTATCACCGATTTTCATTCTGACACTTCTAATCAAGTTTGCATCCTCTGCCCTTGCAAGCAGCACGTTCCAGATCGCACTCACTCACTCATAGGAACATAGAAAACCTACAGCACAATACAGGCCCCTTGGCCCACAAAGCTGTGCCAAACGTGTCCTTACCTTAGAACTATCTAGGCTTACTCATAGCCCTCTATTTTTCTAAGCTCCATGTACCTGTCCAGGAGTCTCTTAAAAGACCCTATCGTATCTGCCTCCACCACCATCGCCGGCAGCCCATTCCACACACTCGCCTCTCTCTGCGTAAAAACTTACCCCTGATATCTCCTCTGTACCTGCTTCCAAGCACCTTAAAAGTCAAGTCAAGTCAAGTCAAATTTATTTATAAAGCACATTTAAAAACAGCCCATGTTGACCAAAGTGCTGTACAATCCATAACAGGTAGCTAAAATCACAAATACAAGAAAAATAGATATAAACAACAAGGCACACAGCTTATAGGCACAAAATAAACAACACATGAGCCAAAGCACAAGCAAAAAATCAGCCATTTTCTCTCGGTCTAGCCATTTCAGCCCTGGGAAAAAGCTTCTGACTATCTACATGATCAATGCCTCTCATTATCTTGTACACTTCTGATCCTCCGTCGCTCCAAGGAGAAAAGGTCGAGTTCACTCAACCTATTCTCTTAAGGCATGCTCCCCAATCCAGGCAACATCCTTGTAAATCTCCTCTGCACCCTTTCTATGGTTTCCACATCCTTCCTGTAGTGAGATGACCAGAACTGAGCACAGTACTCCAATTGGGGTCTGACCAAGGTCCTATACAGCTGTAACATTACCTCTCAGCTCTTAAACTCAATCCCACGGCTGATGAAGGCCAATGCACCATATGCCTTCTTAACCACAGAGTCAACCTGCGCAGCAGCTTTGAGTGTCCTATGGACTCGGACCCCAAGATCCCTCTGATCCTCCACACTGCCAAGAGTCTTACCATTAATTATATTCTGCCATCACAATTGACCTACCAAAATGGACCACCTCACACTTAATCTGGGTTGAACTCCATCTGCCACTTCTCAGCCCAGTTTTGCATCCTCTCAATGTCCCACTGTAACCTCTGACAGCCCTCCACACTATCCACAACACCCCCAACCTTTGTGTCACCAGCAAACTTACTAACCCATCCCTCCACTTCCTCATCCAGGTCATTTATAAAAGTTACTAAGTGTAAGGGTCCCAGAACAGATCCCTGAGGCACTCCACTGGTGACTGACCTCCATGCAGAATATGACTCATCTACAACCACTCTTTGCCTTCTGTGGGCAAGCCAGTCCTGGATCCACAAAGCAATGTCTCCTTGGATCCCATGCCTCCTTACTTTCTCAATAAGCCTTGCATGGGATACGTTATCCAATGCCTTACTAAAATCCATACACACTACATCTACTGCTCTACTTTCATTAATGTGTTTAGTCAAATCCTCAAAAAATTCAATCAGGCTCGTAAGGCATGACCTGCCTTTGACAAAGCCATGCTGACTATTCCTAATCATATTATACATCTCCAAACGTTCATAAATCCTGCCTCTCAGGATCTTCTCCATCAACTTAGCAACCACTGAAGTAAGACTCACTGGTCTATAATTTCCTGAGCTATCCCATTCCCTTTCTTGAATAAGGGAACAACATCCGCAACCTTCCAATCCTCCAGAACCTGTCCCATTTCCATTGATGATGCAAAGTTCACTGCCAGAGGCTCAGCAATCTCCTCCCTCGCTTCCCACAGTAGCCTTGGATACATCCCGTCCGGTCCCGGTGACTTATCCATCTTGATGCTTTCCAAAAGCTCCAGCACATCCTCTTCCTTAATATCTACATGCTCAAGCTTTTCAGTCCGCTGCAAGTCATCCCTATAATCGCCAAGATCCTTTTCCATAGTGAATACTGAAGTATTCATTAAGTACCTCTGCCAAAATAAAAAGTTGTGAACTTGCACAACTCCAAGCAATATACTATTTTCCTTTATTCTCTGCTCACTCTTCTTTCTCTTTCTTTCTCCCCTCACCCTCTCGTTCTCTCTGTGACTACACAGTAGCTGTCCATCGCTGTGTGACTTTATGTACCATCTCTATGCTTCTCAGTGTCACAATGTTGTATCTCTTTCACTGTTCTTCACTCCATCTGCAACTCTCTTTCTTGTCGCTCTGCAACTCTCCCCTTCCAGCTGAATTCCCCCTCTCCCTGCTCCCCCGCCCTACTCCCCTCTCCCTACTCCCCTCTCCCTACTCCCCTCTCCCTACTCCCCTCTCCCTACCTCCTCTCCCTACCTCCTCTCCCTAACTCCCTCTCCCTAATCCCCTCTCCCTAATCCCCTCTCCCTAACCCCCTCTCCCTAACCCCTCTCCCTAACCCCCTCTCCCTAACTCCCTCTCCCTAATCCCCTCTCCCTAATCCCCTCTCCCTACTCCCCTCTCCCTACTCCCCTCTCCCTACTCCCCTCTCCCTAACCCCTCTCCCTAATCCTCTCTCCCTACCTCCCTTCTCCCTACTCCCCTCTCCCTAACCCCCTCTCCCTAACCCCTCTCCCTAACCCCTCTCCCTAATCCTCTCTCCCTACCTCCCTTCTCCCTACCCCCCCTCCCTACTCCCCTCTCCCTACTCCCCTCTCCCTACTCCCCTCTCCCTAACCCCCTCTCCCTACTCCCCTCTCCCTAACCCCCTCTCCCTAACCCCTCTCCCTAATCCTCTCTCCCTACCTCCCTTCTCCCTACCCCCCCTCCCTACTCCCCTCTCCCTACTCCCCTCTCCCTACTCCCCTCTCCCTACTCCCCTCTCCCTACTCCCCTCTCCCTACTCCCCTCTCCCTAACCCCCTCTCCCTAACCCCTCTCCCTAATCCTCTCTCCCTACCTCCCCCCTCCCTACTCCCCTCTCCCTACTCCCCTCTCCCTACTCCCCTCTCCCTACTCCCCTCTCCCTACTCCCCTCTCCCTAACCCCCTCTCCCTAACCCCTCTCCCTAATCCTCTCTCCCTACCTCCCCCCTCCCTACTCCCCTCTCCCTACTCCCCTCTCCCTACTCCCCTCTCCCTACTCCCCTCTCCCTACTCCCCTCTCCCTACTCCCCTCTCCCTACTCTCCTCTCCCTACCCCCCTCTCCCTACCCCCCTCTCCCTACCCCCCTCTCCCTACTCCCCTCCCCTACCCTCTCTCCCTAATCCCCTCTCCCTAATCCCCTCTCCCTAATCCCCTCTCCCTAATCCCCTCTCCCTAATCCCCTCTCCCTACTCCCCTCTCCCTAACCCCTCTCCCTAACCCCTCTCCCTAATCCTCTCTCCCTACCTCCCCTCTCCCTACCCCCCCTCCCTACTCCCCTCTCCCTACTCCCCTCTCCCTACTCCCCTCTCCCTAACCCCCTCTCCCTAACCCCTCTCCCTAATCCTCTCTCCCTACCTCCCTTCTCCCTACCTCCCCCTCCCTACTCCCCTCTCCCTACTCCCCTCTCCCTACTCCCCTCTCCCTACTCCCCTCTCCCTACTCTCCTCTCCCTACCCCCCTCTCCCTACCCCCCTCTCCCTACCCCCCTCTCCCTAACCCCTCTCCCTAATCCTCTCTCCCTACCTCCCCTCTCCCTACCTCCCCTCTCCCTACCCCCCTCCCTACTCCACCTCTCCCTAACTCCCTCTCCCTAACCCCTCTCCCTAACCCCTCTCCCTAATCCTCTCTCCCTACCTCCCCTCTCCCTACCCCCTCCCTACTCCCCTCTCCCTACCCCCCCTCCCTACTCCCCTCTCCCTAACCCCTCTCCCTAATCCTCTCTCCCTACCTCCCCTCTCCCTACCTCCCCCTCCCTACCTCCCCCTCCCTACCTCCCCCTCCCTACTCCCCTCTCCCTACTCCCCTCTCCCTACTCCCCTCTCCCTACCACCCTCTCCCTACTCCCCTCTCCCTACTCCCCTCTCCCTACTCCCCTCTCCCTACTCCCCTCTCCCTACCCCCCTCTCCCTACTCCCCTCTCCCTACTCCCCTCCCTCTACCCCCTCTCCCTACTCCCCTCTCCCTACTCCCCTCTCCCTACTCCCCTCTCCCTACTCCCCTCTCCCTACTCCCCTCTCCCTACTCCCCTCTCCCTACCCCCCTCTCCCTACTCCCCTCTCCCTACTCCCCTCCCTCTACCCCCTCTCCCTACTCCCCTCTCCCTACTCCCCTCTCCCTACTCCCCTCTCCCTACTCCCCTCTCCCTAACCCCCTCTCCCTAATCCTCTCTCCCTACCTCCCCTCTCCCTACCTCCCCTCTCCCTACCTCCCCTCTCCCTACCTCCCCTCTCCCTACCTCCCCTCTCCCTACCTCCCCCTCCCTACTCCCCCCTCCCTACTCCCCCCTCCCTACTCCCCCCTCCCTACTCCCCCCTCCCTACTCCCCTCTCCCTACTCCCCTCTCCCTACCACCTTCTCTGTACCCCCTCTCCCTACCCCCTCTCCCTACTCCCCTCTCCCTACCACCCTCTCCCTACCACCCTCTCCCTACCACCCTCTCCCTACCACCCTCTCCCTAATCCCCTCTCCCTAACCCCCTCTCCCTAACCCCCTCTCCCTAACCCCCTCTCCCTACCCCCCTCCCTACTCCCCTCTCCCTACTCCCCTCTCCCTACCCCCCTCTCCCTACTCCCCTCTCCCTACTCCCCTCTCCCTACCCCCCTCTCCCTACCCCCCTCTCCCTACTCCCCCTACCCCCTCTCCCTACCCCCCTCTCCCTACTCCCCTCTCCCTACCCCCTCTCCCTAATCCCCTCTCCCTACTCCCCTACTCCCCTCTCCCTACCCCCTCTCCCTACTCCCCTCTCCCTACCCCCTCTCCCTAATCCCCTCTCCCTACCTCTCCCTACTCCCCTCTCCCTAACCCCCTCTCCCTACTCTCCTCTCCCTAACCCCCTCTCCCTAATCCCCTCTCCCTAACCCCCTCCCTACACCCTCTCCCTACCCCACTACTCCTTTTCCTACCCCTCTCTTCCTCCCCCATCTCTCGACCTTCCTCTGTGTACCCCCTCAACCCCCCACTCTCCACCCCACTCTCTCTATCCCTCTCTCTCTACCCCCTCTCCCTACCACATTCTCTCTACTCCTGTCTCTCTCTATCCCCCTCTCACTCTATCCTCTCTCTACCCCTCTCTCTACACCCCTCTCTAACCCTCCCAACCCCCTCTAACCCAGTTCTCTAACCCCCTTCTGTAACCCCCTCTAACCCCCCACTAACCCCCCTCTTTACCCCATCACTCTCTACCCCCTCTCTCTATCCCCTCTCTCTACCACCCTCTCTACCCCGTGTCTCCAACCTCCTCTCTCTATCCCCCTTTCTAACCCCTTTTCTCTCAACCCCTCCTCTGTCTACCCCCATCTCTCTAACCCCTATCTCTCTATCCACCTCTTTCTACCCCATTCTCTACTACCTGTCTACCCTCCCTCTCTAACCCCTCTCTCTCTTACCCCTCTCTCTCTACCCCCTCTCTACCCCCTCTACCCCTTTCTCTACCACCTCCCTACCCTCCCTCTCTATCCCCTTTCTCTCTACCCCCTCTCTTACCCTTTCTCTCTACTCCCTCTCTAACCCCTCTCTCTACCCCCACTCTCTACCACCTCTCTACCCTCTCTCTCTATCCCCTCTCTCTACCCCCCTTTCTGATCTTCTCTCTCTACCTTCTCTCTAACCCATCTCTCTCTACCCCCCTCACTAACCCCTCTCTCTCTAACCCCCTCTGTCTGCACCCCTCTCTCTACACCGTCTCTCTAACCCAACCTGCTCTCCCCCCACTCTCTCTCTACACCCGCTGTCTCTACTCCTCTCTCTAACCCCTCTCTCTATACCCCCTCTCTCTACTACCCTCTCTCTGACCCCCTCTCTCTACACCCATCTGCCCCCTCTCTCTACCACTGCTTCTACCCTCTGCCCCCTCTCTCTACCTTCCCTCTCTAACTCCTCTCTATGTCCCTCCCTAAACCCCCTCCTCTCTACCGCCCTCTGTCTACCCCTCATCACCCTACCCCCATCTCTCTACCCCCTCTCTACCCTCCCTCTCTACCCTTTCTCTGTACGCCCTCTCTCTACCCCTCTCTCTCTACCCTCTCTCTCTACCCTCTCTCTCTAGCCCTCTCTCTCTACCCTCTCTCTCTAGCCCCCTCTCTACCCCCTCTCTCTACCCCCTCTCTCACCCCTCTCTTTCTACCCCCTCTTTTAACCCTCTCTTTCTACTCCCCCTCTTTCTACTCTCTCTCTCTACCGCCTCTCTCTACCCTCTCTCTCTACCGCCTCTCTCTACCCTCTCTCCCTGCCCCTCTCCCTCTACCCATCTCTCTCTGGCCTAAAGAAATCCCTGCTCATCTCTGTGGCCATGCCATCCGGTCCCAGACTCTTCCTCTACTGGAAACAGCCTCTTCACGTCCACACTATCTCGGCCTTACAATATTCAATAACTTTCAAAAAGATCCCTCTTCGTTCTTCATATCGCTCCTTAACCTGCTCCAAAGTGACCCTAGAAAATATCATGGACCCACCACACATCGTAAGTGCGAATTGGTCCATAAAAAACCTGCTTCAAAGAGGAATCTGTTTTCTGTCAGGATCCAATCAACAACAGGAAAAACAATCCAAAATATTTCAAAATTTCTTTTTACAATGTATGGCAATGATTTGGACTATGGGATTAATGGATTTGTGGCTGGATTTGCCGATGATACAAAGATAAGTGGAGGAGCAGGTAGTGTTGAGGAAACAGAGAGCCTGCAGAGAGACTTAGATAGTTTAGGGGAATGGGCAAAGAAGTGGCAAATGAAATACAATGTTGGAAAGTGTATGGTCATGCACTTCGGTGGAAGAAATAAATGAGCAGACTATTAGTTAGATGGGGAGAGAATTCAAAATGCAGAGATGCAAAGAGACCTGGGAGCCCTCGTACAGGATACCTTAAAGGTTAACCTCCAGGTTGAGTTGGTGGTGAAGGCGAATGCAATGTTGGCATTCATTTCTAGAGGTATAGAATAGAAGAGCCGGGATGTGATGTTGAGGATCTATAAGGCACTCGTGAGACCACACTTGGAGTATTGTGTGCAGTTTTGGGCTCCTTATTTTAGAAAGGATATACTAATATTGGGGAGGTTTCAGAGAAGATTCACGAGAATGATTCTAGGAATGAAAGGGTTACTGTATGAAGAACATCTAGCAGCTCTTGGACTGTATTCCCTGGAGTTCAGGAGAATGAGGGGGAATCTCATAGCAACATTGCAAATGTTAAAAGGCCTAAACAGATTGGATATGGCAAAGTTATTTCCCATGCTAGGGGAGTCTAGGACAAGAGGGCATGACTACAGGATTGAAGGACATCTATTTAGAACAGAGGTGCAGAGAAATTACTTTAGTCAGAGGGTGGTAAATCTGTGGAATTTGTTGCCACGAGTGGCTGTGGAGGACAGTCATTGGGTGCATTTAAGGCAGAGATAGATAGGCGTCAAAGGGTATGGGGAGAAGGCCGGGGAGTGAGGGTGACTGGAAGAATTGGATCAGCCCACGATTGAATGGTGGAGCAGACCCGATAGGCCGAATGGCCTACTTCTGCTCCTATGTTTTATGGTCTCATTTCAATTCTATGGAAAGGCAATTGCTAATTGATAATTAGAGTGCAATGTTCCATAAGGAAAGGGACGTGGGCTGAAATATATTGAGCAGGCTTGTCTTTAGGAGTTTAGGGGACACAGGGAGCTCTTAGCCTCAGCTCTCAGTAAGGAAGGAACAGACCAGTTGCACAGTGTGCTCGCAGCACTCAGTCCCTCTCACTGATACTCCAGCAGAGACAGACAGTGAAATTGCTTCTCCACTCTCTGCTCTTGGGGCACTGTGAACATATCATTCAGTCCCATTGACATGCTGCCTCTGTGTCCTTCAGCCTGTGTCCCTCACCCTCCCGCGTCCGTCACCCTCCTGCATACCCAGACACACTCCCACTCAAACCCAGACACACAGTGAGTAAATGTAGGTAAATAGTGCAAGAGGGCAAAGTAGTGAACTAGTGTTCATGGGTACGTGCGCCATTTGGAATTTTGATGGCGGAGGGGAAGAAGCTGTTCCTAAAATGTTGAGTGTGCATCCTCAGGCTCCTGTACCTCCTCCAGGATGGTAGTAATAAGAACAGGGCATGTTCTGGATGGAGAGGGTCCTTAACGATGGTTGCCATCTTCAAGGAGCGCTGCCTTTTGAGGATGTCCTCAGTGGTAGGGAGGCTAGTGCCCAAGATGCAGCTGGCTGAGCCTGCAGTCCTCTGCAGCTCTCTCTCCATCCTGTGCATCGGAGCCTCCACGCCAGGCCGAGATGCAGCCACTCAGAATGCTCTCCACGGTATGTCAGGAGAAGTTTGCTAAAGTCCTCAGACTCCTGTTGAAGCATAGGTGCTGGTGTGTGCCGTCTTCATGATTGCATCAATATGTTGGGCCCAGAAACCTGAAGCTGCACCAGGACTGACCCCTCGATGAGGACTGTTATCTTCTCTGGATATCCCCCTCCGATGCCCCTTGCTCCCAGTGCTGCTTGGACCTGATGCCCTTTGTCCCCAACACCCCACTGCCTTTGATCCTTGCACCCATGGCTCTCGCTCAAAGTCTCTGTGCGACCTTCGTAAGCGTTTCTGGGGAAATCCGTTCACATGCTGATGTATTTATTTTCTCTGGAGTTCTGATCTCTGTTTTGTTTTCCCGACAGGGTGAGCTTGGTCCTGCAGGCCCCAGGGGAGAAGATGGCCCGGAAGGCCCCAAAGGCCGTGTGGGACCTTCTGGAGATCCTGGCCCAGCCGGGCCAACCGGTGAAAAGGTATCAGAAGATGAGAAGGTCCCAGACCATGCAGGGCTTACCCTTTCTGAATGCTCATTAATAGCAGAATCATTGCCCAGCAACATTCTTTCAAGGCATGCTGCATAATTATTTGGCAAATGGTGACCAATGGCACTTTGCCCAGACTTACAGAGGGAAGCAGTATCAACCTCAGACGATAGAAATCATTCCAATCAGATCTTTGAAGCAAGGGGTGTGAATGTGGTCCGAGGAGTGTGGGAAGTTGGGGGACATGGTGACAGGGTGGATTTGAAGGTTTTTATAACACGTTTGAAAGACAACATTGAAGACTATGGAAGCATAGAATTATGATAGCGAAGGAAGCCATACAGGACCAGCTGAGAAAGAGATCCTCAGATTCATCCCATCACCCTATAGCTGTTGATGCTGCTGACACCAAGTCAGGTTTTAAATCTGCTGAGGCTTCCTGTCTCTGTTGCTCACACGCTATGTTGGAGACCTGGTGAAAATTCTTTTAACTTTCCTTAATTTCTCTGGTCATCTGTGCTCCCTAAGGGAAATAATCCTTCCCAACATGAACCTTGAATCATTTTGGGTGACTGTCCTGCAACCTCATCCAGTTCCAACTTGACCATCCTTATGCAGTACCTGGTTCTTCATCCCGTGTAACTTATTCACCTTGTCTACCCATCCTCCTGCCTTCAGGGACATATGGAAGAATACTCCAAGATGCTTTGCTCCTCTATATTTCTCAGTGTTCAACTATCTAGCATAAGTTACGCTGCCTTATTTTCTCTTCCCAAGTGTAATACTTCACCAACGTAGGATCCAATTCCATTCCCACATGTCACCACCTGGCCACCCCATTGATATCCACCTTACCGTCGACAGTTTACTTCATCTTCAAACATCTTACAATAGTTTTACATATGTTCTATTTTATTTCTTTATTTTCCTGTAAATGTTTGCAAGAAAATGAAGCTCTATGTTACAGGAAAGGTGTTGAGGCTTTGGAGAGGGCACAGACGAAGTTTACCAGGATGCTGCCTGGATTAGAGGGCGTGCGCTATCATGAGAGGTTGGAGCCCAGCACCATTCTTTCAAGGCATGCTGCATCATTATTTGGTGGAGGCTGAGGCGAGATCTGAGAGAAGCCTATAAGATTGAGAAGCAAAGACAGAGTAGACGGACAATACCTTCCCCCCCCCCCCCCCCGATGGTTGTAATGTCTAATACGAAAAGGCATGCACTTAAGGGGAGAGGGGATAATTTCAAAAGAGATGTGAGGGACAATTTTTTTTTTACACAGAGAGCGGTGGGTGCCTGAAGTGGTGGTAGAGGCAAAACGTAACTGACTTTTGATAGGCACATGAATGTAAGGAAAATGGGAGGATATGGACATTGTGTAGGCAGAAGAGATTAGTTAGCCATTTGATTGGCTTGGCACAATATTGTGCTGTATTGTTCTATGTTCTAAGGTGGTATATCATGACATATACATATTTTAATAATAAATTTACTTTGAACTTTGATCTTCGAAGCACTTGGATAGGCAGATGCAGGGGAGGAGCCAGGAGAATTATGGGCTGAGTGTAGGAAATTGGGACTAGCAGTTGGGCACTGTGGTTGGCATGCACCTGTTGGGCCTAAAGGCTGGCATTGGAGCAGTATTGCTCTGACCCTGACTGCCCTAATGTGGGACGATGGTAAGATGGTGGGTTACAGGGCTGGAGTGATGGTAAGTGACTGGGTTTGAGGGTTAGTGGGAGATGATCATTTGGTGGAATTAAATGTTATGGGGCATTGTGGGATTTGTGGAGTCAAGTTTTCTAAGGCAAGGGTAGACTGGTGGAGTTGAGGTAATGGGACAACGATAAACTTGAGATTTATATACTTTTCTGTTGCTGAAAACACTTGTGGCAGTACAAAGCGCGAAAGTGTACAATGTGAACGAAGGATCCAAACCCTGTAGGTGGCTCAGTGACCCGTGGTGAGTTCTGCCATCCTTGATTCCACAATAACAGCTGTGTCCCTTAACTGTCTGATATCAGAAAGCACACCCCACCATCCATCCATCTTATTGTCCCGTCTCTAGTAAGAGGGATTAAAATGAATGGTCTTTGTTCCCGTGAACCAATTAACGTGCTCCTTCTGTTTCTCCAGGGAAAGCTCGGCGTTCCTGGATTGCCGGGATATCCAGGAAGACAAGGCCCTAAAGTAAGTGAATCTCCTGTGGTCCGTAGGCTTATTGCTCTGAATGGCCTAATTCTGCTCCTGTGTCTTCTGGTTTTATGCAGAACCACTAGGGTTCCTTGGTTCCTAGTCTTGATTTTTCTCTTCCTCACTGTTTCTAGGGTTCGATCGGATTCCCTGGATTCCCAGGAGCAAGTGGTGAGAAAGGAGTGAGGGTAGGTTGCAGCTTGATATCTGGTGGTCGTTTTGGGGCGGAATTGCGATTCTGTAAAAGGTTTTCCTTTATCAGGGAAATGAGTCCAAGGATGCTGAGGTGGGAGAGCTGATGGGTGGAGTAGCATAGTCATAGTCATAGTCATACTTTATTGATCCCAGGGTAAATTGATTTTCGTTACAGTTGCCCCAACCAAGAATAGAGTATAAATATAGCAATATAGCATTTATAAATTCACAGATTTTATGAGGGAGAAAACAGGAGATTCTGCAGGTGCTGGAAACCTTGAGCAACACACACAAAATTGTGGAGCAACTCAGCAGATCGAGCAGAAGAATAAAAAGACAACGTTTTGAGCCATGACCCTTCATCAGGACTGGAAAGGAAGGGGACAGAAGCCAGAATAAGAAGTCGGGTGGAGGGAGAGGGGTACAAGCTGGCAGGTGATAGGTGAGGGGGAAGGTGGATGGATGGGGGTGGGATGGTGTAAGAAGCTGGGAGGTAATAGATAGAAGGGGTAAATGGCTGAAGAAGGTGGAATCTAATCAGAGCCAACAGTGGACCATGGAATAAAAGAGGAAGGGAGCCACAGGGAGCTGATGGGCAGGTTGTGAGGGCAGAGTAGGAAGAGGAGTGAGAGGTTAACCAGAATAGGTGGGGAGGGTAGAAACAGAGGGGAGTCATTAATAGAAGTTAGCAAAATCAACTTTCATGTCATTAGTTTGGAGGTCACCCAGAGAGAATATGAGGGTGTTGCTCCTCCAACCCGAGTTTGGCCTTAGAGGAGGTTGTGGCAGTACAGCAGATCATAGACAGATACGTTGCTATGGGAATGGGATCATGTTGTTCTGAGGTCCCTTTGCTCAATGATTTAAGGAGCGTTGGTTGGTTGACATCCAAAGTCAATGTTTTAGAGGCGTTATGAAACCCAGCCTAGGCTGCAGGATGATTGATGTCTTCATTTGCGAATACTGAGCTTCTGAATGAATTGGCCTTGCTGAAGGTGCAGTACAGATTCAACAGGGACCTTGTCGGGAGATACTTCTTCACCAGAGGAGGAAAATCAATCATTATGCTGTGGGAAGGGTGGATGGGATGGATGTCAGTGAAGAACCGAATCCTTTTGTGAGACAAGAGTATTGTGGGATGTAGAGTGGAATGAAACCACTTGTCTACCAATGACCTGGTAAAGCGTTCTGCAGTGCTTCACAGGAGAATAAATCAGGGAAAGAATAACCCAGATCCACTTGAACAAGTGATGAAAATCTTCTTTCAACAACAACAATGGTCTCCAAACCCCAGGCTGTGTGTTGCAGGGAGCTAAGATCAGGATCGTGGAAGTGCACAAGACATAGAAAACTGTTTCAGTCTTTGTGTGACCCGCTTCTCTCTTACTCAGTCACCGCCATAATTGAAAATGCAAAGTTCAGGATAGCTAGTTGCTTCTTTAAAATTGCTGACAAGGGATTACTGTAGATGGGCAAAGGGTATTAAGGACATGGTGAGTCAAAGGGCCCATTTCAGTGAGGATTGACTCCATGTCTGGGCTTCCCTCCACACCCTCAAAGCCCGTTCCACCCTGGTTAGGAAGGACACACATGAGACTACAGGTACTGGAACTTGGAGCAACAAATCATCTGCTGGAGGAGCTCAGCAGATTGAGTAGCCTCTGTGGGGAGAAGGAATTGTCAATGTTATGGATCAAAACCTCCTCAGTAACTCCTTTGCCCCTACAAAATGCTGCTCCTTCAGCAGATTGGTTGTTGCTCTGTTCTGGTTAGATATAAAGTAAGCCTCATGCTGCACTGTTCCCTTCGGTTCTCGAGGTAGTTACAGAACGGGTTAGACACAGACCGTAGTCTCTTTTATGCTGTCATACCAATCACTCCCACATTAAATACAGCATCATTCAGACATGGAGTAAAAACTCCCCCTTTACATTGTCCATTATGTGTGTCTTAACTAATTTTGATTGCCCTGGGATGATTTAAATTTTAAATTGTCCACTTATCCAGGGCGCCTTAGCTACTGTTTGTTCAACCTCTGCTCCTTCTGGAATGTCAGAGTGCTGCAGAATAGAATGAGGCTGTTTGATCCATCGTGACTGCACTGGTCCTACCAAAGAACTATAGATACTGGAAATCTGAAGGAACACATGAAATGTTGGAAGAACTCAGCAGGTCAGGCAGCATCTACGGAGGGAGATAAACAACCAACATTTCGGACTGAGTTCCTTCACCAGGACTGCATTAACTATCCTGATGCGGTGTCTTGGACAAAACATTCGCTGATAATTTCTCTCCAGAGATGCTGCCTGACCACTGAGTCCCTCCAATATTTTGTGTGTGTCGCTGCTAAAGAAGAGACATCCATTTAGTTCCACTCCTTGCTCTTTTCCTTGCCCCATAGATCTCTCCATAAACTTCGGTTAGAACTATTTTCTCTGCTCTTTTCGATGGCGTATTCCAGATCACAACAGTATATCACACAAATGGAATCCTCCCCTTGGATTGTTTTCTTAATCTATGTCCTCCAGGTAGCAATTCTCTTACCGCAAGCAACAGTTTCTCTTTATCTTCCGTATCAGAGCCCCTCAAATCATTGTGAACAAACTTATTTCTCGAAGAGAGCCGTCCCCACACACGTGCCTTGCTCTCCAGGTAAATTTCTCCATTTAGGTCACAAGCTAAAGTTATGGTTACCGCTAGGAGCTGACCAGCTTCCCTGCCCTATTCAGATCATCGGTTTACACTCAAGAACCTTGCAATTTTAGTTGGAGGTTGGAGTGAATGTTAATGTGGGGAACAGAGAGAGGAAGAAGTTTAAGGATATCAGAATCTATGTGACCTTAACTGGATATTTACCTGAAAATTGAATTCTCCCAGTGTGATCTTCAGGGGATCCACGTGGGTTTGTCATAGGAGAAATGGGCTAATGACTGAATTATTTCAGTAGGTTCAAGATATGAAACAAAGTGAACGGGCTTCTCTTTGGCTTGTGCTAGATAGCGAGGTGATTTGGCCTACTTTGTGGATCTCCTTCCAAAATTCATTCCCAGCTTGTGGTCATCAACAGCAAAACTGGTGTTCATTTTCCTGAAACAACTTGCTTTGCTACCTCAATAGCCAAGTAAAGGCCAAGCATGTTGTGGGACTGTACTCACACAAAGCCAGGGCAGAGGAGGTTGGCAGAAATATCTCTGGGTGAACACTGGAGGGAGGGGAGAGTTCATGAACCTTGTGTAGGTACTGGTAGTCTCCTTACTGCTTCCTCTGCTCACCTTTCTTTTAATTCCATCCTCTAGGGCAGTCCAGGAAAATCAGGACCAAGAGGACAGAGAGGCCCGACGGTATGAACCATTTTACTCATTACTGTCACCGTGATTCCACCTCAGCTGCCGATTGACAAACTTGTTTTAATTTTTTTTATATGTTGATCTCATTGGTACAAATGTTTGTTCTAACATCTTGTTTATTATTAAAGGGTCCCCGGGGTGAACGTGGTCCGAGAGGATCCACTGGGAAAGCCGGCCCGAAGGTAACTGGAGTTTAACATCACTGTTGCACTCCTCAGTGTGAGGAACACAAGGTCAATGTATGAGGTGAAGCACTAATAGGGCAGGTACAGCATGGATTATACAGAACAGTGCTCACTCAGCACCGTCTCACCAAACACACCTGGGGCAAGTGAAGCATGTTAGCTGAAGTAGACTCTGCAGACAATGGAAATCTGTATCTCCACACAAATGCTGGAGGAACTCAGCAGGCCAGGCAGCATCTGCGGAGGGGAATAAGCGGTCGACATTTCGGGGCAGGAGGCCTGATGAAGGGTCCTGGCCCAAAAGGTCGAATGCTCATTTCCCTTCTAGAAGCTGCCTGACCTGCTGAGTTCCTCCAGCATTTTGAGTGTTAGCCAATGTAGAGGTCACTTCACACTGTCCCACTAAACACTCCCGGGGTAGATGCAACACGGGTTACGTAGAGTAACACTCACTCAACAACGTCCCACTAAACAACCCCAGGGCAGGTGCAGTGCAACATGGGTGAGAGTTCATCCATCAGCATCCCACCAAACATTCCAAGGCAAGTACAGCATGGATTAAACAAAGTGGAACTCACTCATCAATGTTCCACCAAATACTCCCTGCATTAGTTCCACAGGTTAGGCATAGTGTAAAACTCCTTCTATGTTATCCCATTAAACCCTTCCAAGCCAGCTATGGAAGGCAATAGATATAAAGATTCCTTGGTACCGTCCCTGTCCAACACTTACAGGATAGGTACAAACCATTTAGATGCAGAGGAAAGCTCCCTCTGCACTCTCCAGTCAGTATCATAAATGCTTCCACTGCCCAGAAAAACTTTGTGCGTCAGGTACCCATCTGTCCAGGCACTGTTGGCCACTGATTGATGAACAAATCTACCTCGTCTCCAATGCCCCATCTATTCCTCCTTCAGATTGCACCCCTCAACCTGCATTGTTGTTTACTTCTTTCATCACTATGCCCCTTGATTTCATCCCTTCACTACTGGCGTGTCCTCCTTCTGCCACTATGTCCCTGCCCTCCATCCAAAAGTCTCCCTTATGGCCGTCATCCTGGCAACCCGCTGCCTCATTCCAACGTTGCTGCCCCCTCACAAAAATCTTGCCCCTCACTCTTCCCTCCACTTTAACCTCCTCTGACCATCCTTTACCTCTCCTGAAATATCACTCCCATTTACAGCCTTTCCTTCATCTCCTCCCTCTTCTAAAAGTCCTGCCTGTAATGACCAACTTTATCCTGTGGACCATAGTAACTCTTCCCTCTTCTAAAAGTCCGGCCATATAATGACCAACTTAATTCCGTGGACCATAGTAGTTCTTCCCTCTTCTAGAAGTTCTGCCCATAATGACCATCTTTATCCTGTGGATCATTGTAACTGGGGATTTAGATCAAGTTCAAGTTTAATTACCACTGTAGCCATTGAATTGTCCCCAATACACTCCATCCAGCCAGGAGGGAAAACTATCATCCTATTTAACTACCAGTGCGGTCAAAGTGTTAAACCTTCTTCTGTGAATCGCGTTCCAATGCTGAAATGTGGAAAATGGGGTCTGGAGTTGGATATCTGACAGAGAAACTGCAAAGAAAAATCCCTCTGAATAGCTGCTGAAATTCCTATTGTCTGAAGATATTTGCAGAGGTATCCTTTGTGCTGTTATTATAAATATAACCTGACTTTCTGGTCCTAATTTCTCTATCTCTAATTGCAGGGTAGCTCAGGAAGTGATGGCCCACCTGGTCCTTCTGGTGAGAGGGTAAGGAACTCCATTCACCACGATCCCTTCTCTTGTTTTCGTTTCTTTCCGTGCACTGAGTTGATGCAGAGTAAAACTAGTGTCCAGTCTTCAATCCTGTTCTTCGTCAGGCTGTGTGATGTCCACCTGCTGTTTCTTCTAAAACTCCATGAAGGGACAGGGACAGTGAAAGGAGTCTGAGAAAGTTAGCTTCAGATTGTCTTTCTTTCTCAGGTATGAACTGGACACAGCTTCCACTTAGATCTGCATGTTTGAGGAATAACATACAAAAATGTTTGGGGAATAATTGGCTCATAGGTGTCTCAAGTATTGAGATGTTGGTTGCTGACACCAACAGGAGGTTCTTATTTGGAAAAGAAACTTCTTGCAAGAACGAACCCCAATGTAGGTTAATCTGCCAGTATATCTGGCTCCCCCTCCCTCCCACACATAAGCAGCAGCAAGCAACAATCCCCTCTCTCTCTCCACCAGCAAAAAAGAAGCATTGGCACCCACCACCGAGCACTCAAGCATGAGCAAAGCAACAGCAAAGGCACAGACTTGCAGTTTCCCGAAGACTACTTGTTCACCCGGTATTTGGCATACCACAGGCTCTCTCTCTCTCCCTAATAAGGGAGAAAGGAATGTCTCTGTTTTCGCAGCGAGAGGGGAGACATAACGAACAACTCACTGGTTTACAATGTTAAAAGTCTGTTGCGTCGCTTTTTCTCAGCTCTGTGCCCAAAGATCTCGGGTCTCTGGGCACAGAGCCATAGACTTCTGTCTCCCCCGACGACACACCGATCTCCTGTTGTGACACTGACCTTCGATCCACCTGTCTCCAGAACCACGAGATCTCGGTTTTCCAAAGGCGAACTGAGCTCTTAGGCCGAGCCCTTGGCATGCTGAATAACAGCCAATTGTGAAACCCTGAGAGCTGGTCCCATTCCTGCAAAGAACCATAGTTAGCATGTAACTCCAGGTCAAGGTCTTCAAAAGAACTCTGAGAGGGAAAAATAGAGATAATAAAGATGGAAATAGAGCTGTTTGTGAAGATGCAAGCAAAGGAATCGCCATTAGGTGTCATTAAACCTCCTAAGCTGTGCCTTAGACTGGATTGATCTCCATGCTGATCGATTCTAAAGTAATCCAATCTATGAGAATCAATGCTCTCCAGTGAGAATAAGGCTTCTTGCTGTGCCTCACACCATGTGTTAGAGATTGTCTCACTCCATCTTCTTTTCCTTTTGGTCTGCTGCGAGACTCTCCGGTACAGCTGAGCAGATCGGCGCAGTTGTATTCTTCCCAGCACGCCACTGTCCTCTATGGACACCTGCAGGCCATGTAGGAAGTTCTATGTCACAAAACCGGTACCAATCTGCGATGGTGTAGGCAAGGTGTTCTGAGGGCTGCATCTGCCCCCTCAGCAACATTTCCCGGGTTGACAAGTCATCACCTAACTTCGACACAAGTGTCACTGGTGTCAACATCTCCGTGATCCGGTCTGTGACCTACAAAGTATATAAAGTCGCAGCTTAGCTACCAACGTTTCTACTCCTCCTCGAATGAGGATTAATCTCCACTCCTGGATCAACGAAGGAGATCCTTGGCACCATGCCAAAGAAGGCAAAGAGTTCTCCTCCAGTGTCCTGGGCAGGTATCCTCCAAAAGAAATCTCAAAAACAATTGGCTGTTCGTGTAGATCTGATGTATAAACATCATGTACCATGCTTTCCACCTTACAGTATGACTACGTACAACTCCGAACAAGTATTTAATTAATAGTAAAAGTTTTGGGTACTTCTGAAATTGTTAAATGTACTACACAAAATGTTTATTTTCTCTTCAATATGTTTGCATTCACATTCCAGGGACCACCTGGACCTCAGGGACCAATGGGGTTTGCTGGACCTAAAGGCCCTCCTGTGAGTAGATGCAGAACTTTGTTTTGCTTCTTGTTGATAAGTTGACAGTGATGCATGTCTCCTTGAGGTTTCCTGCTGTTGATGATTGAGAAAGTATGTCAGACTGTGGGACCCAGTAGTTGAGGTGCCATGTTCTCAAACAATAAAGATTCAGTGATTTTCAAAAGGAAAATGTTGATATTGAAAATGAAATTAGCACATTAAATGTGCACAGGTAAATATAGCACAGATTAGATATAAGCAAAAACCCTGTGGTCTGTCCGATCAAGTACTCCTAGTGTAACTACAGCACATGATTAGATGTGCAGTAAAATTCCTCAATACGGGCTAGTTTCATGCTTCGCTTCGGCACTGGAGCTCAATCTTACTATGTGAATATGGTGTTATTCCATGTCCTTCTGCGTGCCTTTGAGAGCAAGCTCGTTTCTCATTGTTCTCTTTTACCCCATGAACAGATCATCCCATCAGTCCAAGTTGATTTCAAGCCCTGAACTTGCAGTCAAAAATCCTCCCAAATTCCCTGTAGCAATAGTTTTATTGTGCAGTTAGTTTTTCAAAGATGAAATGACATAAATTCTTATTTTTACAACCATTCCAAAAGGAGAGTTCCTGGACTCTTGCAGTGTCCATTATTTAGTGGTTGGTAGGGCAATTATCCACAGTGGCTGGAATTGACTGAATTCCTTCTCAGCATCCACTGTTATTTTGCTATAATTAATTACTTCATCTCGTTTTATAAACTGATAACTGAATGCTTTTATCTCCAATTTCTTCCTAGGGCCCAGCTGGGAAAGATGGATTGCCTGGACACCCTGGGCAACGAGGGGAAACTGTAAGTATCAGTCCTCACAGAGACATTGTGGTATGTTCTGCTCCCTTCCATAGCTCTGAAGGTTCTATCCATAATGACCGGTCTCCTCTCTTGCAGTTAAAAAGTTTTGTGAAGATGTTCAGCATAACACAGATGTGTAGGGCTCAGACGGACTCTGAAAGATAGAGGCTGTTAACACTCAGGAACTGGTGGCAGAGCCTGGATTTCTGACCAGTAAATTGTAGAAAATTCATTTACTGTCATACAAAGCTGGTGAGCATCCAAACAGACAATACAAGAGATTTATACAAGAGAGGTGTGACATCTGAACCATTATCAAACCTATCTGGATTGTGGTAAATTGGTCTTGGAGGTGCATTGAGTTGGTTTTGGAGATAACCTGAGTTACAGTTGGGCATGCAGATGGACTGAGCTGGAGTTGGGCATGCAGATGGACTGAGCTGGAATTGAGCATCAGATGGACTGAGCTGGAGTTGGGCATGCAGATGGACTGAGCTGGAGTTGGGCATGTAAATGCTGAGCTGAAGTCAGGCATGCAGATGGACTGAGCTGGAGTTGGGCATGCAGATGGACTGAGCTGGAGTTGGGCATGCAGATGGACTGAGCTGGAGTTGGGCATGTAGATGGACTGAGCTGGAGTTGGGCATGTAGATAGACTGAGCTGGAGTTGGGCATGTATATGGACTGAGCTGGAGTTGGGCATGTATATGGTCTGAGCTGGAGTTGGGCATACAGATGGACTGAGCTATGGTGGGGCATGTATATGGACTGAGCTGGACTTGGGCATGCAGATGGACTGAGCTGGAGTTGGGCATGTAGATGGACTGAGCTGGAGTTGGGCATGTATATGGACTGAGCTGGAGTTGGGCATGCAGATGGACTGAGCTGGAGTTGGGCATGCAGGTGGACTGAGCTGGAGTTGGGCATGCAGATGGACTGAGCTGAAGTTGGGCATATAGATGCTGAGCTGGAATTGGGCATGCAGATGGACTGAGCTGGAGTTGGGCATGTAGATGCTGAGCTGGAGTTGGGCATGTATATGGACTGAGCTGGAGCTGGGCATGTAAATGGACTGAGCTGGAGTTGGGCATGTAGATGGACTGAGCTGGAGTTGGGCATGTAGATGGACTGAGCTGGAGTTGGGCATGTAGATAGACTGAGCTGGAGTTGGGCATGTATATGGACTGAGCTGGAGTTGGGCATGTATATGGTCTGAGCTGGAGTTGGGCATACAGATGGACTGAGCTATGGTGGGGCATGTATATGGACTGAGCTGGACTTGGGCATGCAGATGGACTGAGCTGGAGTTGGGCATGTAGATGCTGAGCTGGAGTTTGGCATGCAGTTGCGGAGCTGGAGTTGGGCATGCAGATGGACTGAGCTGGAGTTGGGCATGCAGATGCGGAGCTCGAGTTGGGCATGCAGACGGACTGAGCTGGAGTTGGGCATGCAGATGGACTGAGCTGGAGTTGGGCATGCAGATGGACGGAGCTGGAGTTGGGCATGCAGATGCGGAGCTGGAGTTGGGCATGCAGATGGACTGAGCTGGAGCTGGGCATGCAGATGGACTGAGCTGGAGTTGGGCATGTAGATGCTGAGCTGGAGTTGGGCATGTAGATGCTGAGCTGGAGTTGGGCATGCAGATGGACTGAGCTGGAGTTGGGCATGCAGATGGACTGAGCTGGAGTTGGGCATGCAGATGGACTGAGCTGGAGTTGGGCATGCAGATGGACTGAGCTGGAGTTGGGCATGCAGATGGACTGAGCTGGAGTTGGGCATGTATATGGACTGAGCTGGAGTTGGGCATGTAGGTGGACTGAGTTGGAGTTGGGCATGCAGATGGACTGAGCTGGAGTGGGGCATGTATATGGACTGAGCTGGAGTTGGGCATGTATATGGACTGAGCTGGAGTTTGGCATGCAGATGGACTGAGCTGGAGTTGGGCATGCAGATGGACTGAGCTGGAGTTGGGCATGTAGATGCTGAGCTGGAGTTGGGCATGCAGATGGACTGAGCTGGAGTTGGGCATGTATATTGGCTGAGCTGGAGTTGGGCATGTAGATGGACTGAGTTGGAGTTGGGCATGCAGATGGACTGAGCTGGAGTGGGGCATGTATATGGACTGAGCTGGAGTTGGGCATGTATATGGACTGAGCTGGAGTTGGGCATGCAGATGGACTGAGCTGGAGTTGGGCATGCAGATGCGGAGCTGGAGTTGGTCATGCAGATGGACTGAGCTGGAGTTAGGCATGCAGATGGACTGAACTGGAGTTGGGCATGTAGATGCTGAGCTGGAGTTGGGCATGCAGATGCTGAGCTGGAGTTGTGCATGCAGATGGACTGAGCTGGAGCTGGCATGCAGATGGACTGAGCTGGAGTTGGGCATGTAGATGCTGAGCTGGAGTTGGGCATGCCAATGCTGAGCTGGAGTTGGGCATGCAGATGCTGAGCTGGAATTGGGCATGCAGATGGACTGAGCTGGAGTTGGGCATGCAGATGGACTGAGCTGGAGTTGGGCATGCAGATGCTGAGCTGGAGTTGGGCATGCAGATGGACTGAGCTGGAGTTGGGCATGCAGATGCTGAGCTGGAGTTGGGCATGCAGATGGACTGAGCTGGAGTTGGGCATGCAGATGGACTGAGCTGGAGTTGGGCATGCAGATGCTGAGCTGGAGTTGGGCATGCAGATGCTGAGCTGGAGTTGGGCATGCAGATGGACTGAGCTGGAGTTGGGCATGTATATGGACTGAGCTGGAGTTGGGCATGTAGATGGACTGAGTTGGAGTTGGGCATGCAGATGGACTGAGCTGGAGTGGGGCATGTATATAGACTGAGCTGGAGTTGGGCATGTATATGGACTGAGCTGGAGTTTGGCATGCAGATGGACTGAGCTGGAGTTGGGCATGCAGATGCGGAGCTGGAGTTGGGCATGCAGATGGACTGAGCTGGAGTTGGGCATGCAGATGGACTGAGCTGGAGTTGGGCATGCAGATGGACTGAGCTGGAGTTGGGCATGCAGATGGACTGAGCTGGAGTTGGGCATGTATATGGACTGAGCTGGAGTTGGGCATGTAGATGGACTGAGTTGTAGTTGGGCATGCAGATAGACTGAGCTGGAGCTTGACTTGGAGATGTGTTGGACACACATTGAGTTGGAGTTGGGATTGGACACATGTAGATTTGGATCAAGTTGAGCTAGAGTTAGGTGTTGGAGACAAGTTGGAGTTAAGTTTAAAGACGTGATAAAATGGAGCTGTGTTTGATACAGTTTGGCTGAGCTGTATTATTCTGGGTTGAGCTCATCTGGGTTGGGTGGATTGACTGGATTCGGATCCAATATGGTAAGGTGTTGAATGATAATGAGTTGTGTTGCACTGAGTTCAGATTATGCACTGATGTTTTGTATCCAGTTGGAACAAGTTATGTTGTGCTGAGATTTAGTCCTGATGTGTTAGTAGGGTTTTTTTGTTAATTTCACCACTGTGGATTGGACTGAGTTGTATTGAATGGAATTGTGCCTCAATTTGTGTTATTTGGAGTGGTTTGTTCCATTTTTCTTTTCTTTAGTTCTGTTACGTTGACTTGCACTTAGCTGAATTGTTACTTTCAACTGCAGTGTCTCCTGTTGTATTTTGCTATATGCAATTGATTAGAGATTCAAATATTACATTCCTTTAGAATTCTGGCTGAGAAAGCGGGTGTGTGGCACAAATACTTTTGTAAGTTACTGGGTTCAGATTCAACAAAAACAAATCAAAGAGAAATCATGAAATTGTTGTTAGTTCCCTGAAGTTTGTGATTTGCATTCCAGCTCCCCTTTCATAATGCCTGTGAGACCTGCCTTGTGTTATCTCTAAGCAGGTAACAAGTCGTGCTCCTTGGGCTGGAATCTTGCTTCAGACATCGGCTAAGAAATTATCCCTTGTACTTGGTTCCATTTATGGCCTCACCCTCCACTCCCATACACTGATATTCGCCATCTCTCTCCCAACCAGTCTCCAGTCCTCTACTTATCCTGCTGCCACTGTCCTATGTTGATCACCACCTCCCACCATCAACAAGCCTCTGTATTCCAGTTGACTGCATTGAATTGGGATTGTGAGGCAGGAGTCTCTGGAGCTTATATGCAAGAACAGCTCCGGACCTTTGAAGAGTCTGGGCTGCGTACAGGGGGGCCTCCTGTCTCACCTTTTCCCTACAACTTCCTGCGGAGTGAACAGTCCTCGCCTGGTTCATTGGCGCCCCTCCTCCTTATAGTTTTACTGAGTCATTATTGCCAATTACAGACTCCTTGTGTTTCTGTTTTCTCCGCAGGGTTTCCAAGGCAAGACAGGTCCGCCTGGCCCTCCTGGTGTTGTTGGTCCTCAGGTGAGCACAGACCCATTCAAAATTCACACTCCAGAATAAGTGTGCAATAGGAAAATGAAGACTCGGTGGGCCGTAATAAAAGATTTAAGTTCATCTTCGGAATGCTGGTGAATGGATACTTTTAGCTACTTTTACACCAAGTCCCAGTGATTGTCAGACAGGAAAAGCAGGGAGGCTATGTCACCAAGAGAAAATCTGCAGACGCTGGAAATCTGAGCAACACACACAAGATGCTGCCTGACCTGCTGAGCTCCTCCAGCATTTTGTGTGTGTGGCGAGGTCACGTCACCCTTCTCTCTTCTGTGTGAAGACAGAGGAGACTGCAGGTGCTGGAATCTAGAACAAATGCAGAATGTCGGTAGAACTCAGCAGGTCAAGCAGTGCCTATGGAAGTAAAAAATGTCTTCATTTTGGATTCTATATGATACGTTGATGTACACATTTGCTTCCATACATACTGCTTGACTCACTTTCTGTTTTTGTTCTTCTTTCCTCTGGTTTGAATTACGGCCGAACATGTACACTTACCCTGTAATTTGTTTCTGTTCAGTTCATTAAGTATTTAAACTGATGGTTTAAACATCAAGTTAAAATTGTGTCTCTTCAGTCAAGACAAACTTAAAGCATCACCATTCATTTCTACACAAACACGAGGAAATCTGCAGATGCTGGAAGTTCGAGCAACGCACACAAAAAATGCTGGTGAACGCAGCAGGCCAGGCAACATCTATAGGAAGAGGTACAGTCGACGTTTCGGGCCGAGACCTTTCAGTCCTGACGAAGGGTGTCGGCCCGAAACGTCGACTGTACCTCTTCCTATAGATGCTGCCTGCCCTGCTGTGTTCACCAGCATTTTTGTGTGTACCATTCATTTCTAACTATTGAAATCAATTTCAGGGCAAAGTTTTAAATAAAAAGACATGTTTGGACTAGCAGGCACTAGAGATTCTGCAGATGCTGAAAATCTTGAGCAACATACTCAAAATATTGGAGGAACTCTACAAGTCAGGCAGCATCTGTGTAAGGAAATTAACGGTTGATGCTTTGGGCCGAAGTCCTTCGTCGACTGCTTATTCCCCTCTATAGATGCTACCTTACTTGCAGAGTTCCAACAGCATTTTATTTGTGCTGTTTTGGATT